>NC_073230.2:168878500-169198750 GCF_029281585.2 Gorilla gorilla gorilla
TTTCTTTATTCAGTTTGGTGCTGAGAAGGAAAATGATATAATTGTAGATTAAACTTAATATTTTAAAAAGATTATGAATGGCAGAATGGATTTGAAAGATAGCTTTATGGAATCTCTTTTCCTGGAATTCTTTAGAAGAGAATAAGAACATTGATGTGTGAAGAGTCTTTCTAATCCATTATGAAATCCAGGCTGATATTAAGTGAACTAAATTCAGAATTTTATTGTTTCCTAACACTTAGGAATACCTTTCAGATATATGACTGCCTTTGAAATTTAAAGGGTATGAGAAAGACTTGCTGTTAATAGGCTCTTCCTTCCATACATTGGCAAAAGGAGGCCGCCCCATTGCTAGGGTGACCAGCTGTCCTGGTTTGCCCAGGACTGAGGGGGTTCCTAAGACACTGGACTTCAGTTTTAAAACCTGGACAGTCCTGGGCAAACTGGGATGAATTGGTTGGCCATCCTATTCTTGGAGAAAGAATTGGAGCAACAGTGAATTAAGCATTAGCGTGCTTTTCTGTTGTTTTAAGAAAAAAACAGGAACCATAAGAAGTTAAAATTGCCTTTAAGAAATTCTGTGAAAGTTTTTGAAAATAAATTTTGCTTTTAAAGCCACTAAACGAAATACAGGTGATCTTAAATAAATGTAATGGTTTTTGCACCATTTTTGAACTCAATAATAGTGATTTCAAAATAAATAGTATTGTATTTTAAAACGCAATCTTATTTTTTCTGTACCTGAATGGCTACAGCTAGTGACCTGTTTTCTAGCATTAATATAATTTTCACTGATATGTTTTGAATAGTTCATGTTTGAAGTATTTTCTTCCAGTTAAAAATCAACAATAGATCTGGTGTTATCATATATGGATCTTCAAATAGGTCGATTTTGAAGTAAGGGTCTTAACTCACCTAAGTTTTATATTATTTAAATCTCACAAGGTAAAATGTAAAATTATTTTAATGTGTATTTATGCATATTTTGTTCCCCAAAAGTATGTAAAATGGCTTTCAAAAAGACACACATTGTTATAAGTTTTTGGTTTCTTGACATTCAGGTAAAAAAAATTCGGGCAAAGGAGCAATTAAGATGATATAATAAGATAAACTCAGGCCAGGTGCGGTGGCCCAAGCTTGTAATCCCAGCACTTTGGGAGGTCAAGGTGGGAGGATCTCTTGAGCCCAGGAGTTCAAAACCAGCCTGGGCAAGATAGCAGGGTCCTGTCTCTACAAAAAATAAACAAAATTAGCCAGGCGTGGTGGCATGCACCTGTAGTCCCAGCTATGGGGGAGGCTGAGGTGGGAGGATTGCTTGAGCCTGGGAGGTCAAGGCTACCGCGAACAGTAATTGTGCCACTGCACTCCAGCATGGCTAATAGAGTGAGACTCCATCTCTTAAAAAAATCTGGGGAAAGTTAATATCTAGAAATGCATAATATATCATGCCTGTAATCCCAGCACTTTGGGAGGCCGAGGAAGGTGGATCACCTGTGGTCAGGAGTTTGAGACCAGCCTGGCCAAGATGGTGAAACCCCATCTCTACTAAAAATACAAAAATTAGCCAGGCATGGTGGTGGGTGCCTGTAAACCCAGCTACTTGGGAGGCTGAGGCAGGAAAATTGCTTGAACCCGGGAAATGGAGGTTGCAGTGAGCCAGGATCATGCCACTGCACTCCAGCCTGGGCAACAGAGCAAGACTCCATCTCAAAAAAAAAAAAAAGCATAATATAAAGATCTTGCACAGTTCTTATAATGGGATACAGATTTGGTTTGGAGCTCTCTGGTTACCAAGGAAAAACAGAAATGTACCAAGTCATAAGTCATATCTATCAGATCAAATAGAAGATGTTGAAGAGAAGCTTGGCTTTTCCTAGCACTGAGGCTGGGAGAAACTCCCCCAGAGGGCTTCATAAAAGAGCCCCTGTGTGATGTGGTGAATAGCATCCTCCAACAGCCTCCTCTGATCAGTGCAGTGTCACGGTTTTGTAAGAGATCGAGCCCCTCAGTGCACTCTGAGGTATAATAACAAAGTGCCCATGAGATTGGCTACTATATTTAATATAGCGGGATGTGCCCAGGGTGTGCCCCAATGGGGCTGTGCCTCAGACTCCCCTGGTGAGTATTTTAACATTCAGATTCCTAGTTCCCTGACAGGATTACCTGACAGAGAACCACCTATTTAGAATTTTCAAAAGAAATTCAAAGAGGAAACCCAAATGTCTAATAGACACTTGAAAAAGATAATTCGGCTGGGCGCAGTGGCTCACACCTGTAATCCCAGCACTTTGGGAGGCCGAGGCGGGCGGATCACGAGGTCAGGAGTTCAAGATCAGCCTGGCCAATGTGGTGAAACCCCATCTCTACTAAAAATACAAAAATTAGCAGGGCATGGTGGTGGGTGTCTATAGTCCCAGCTACTCAGGAGGCTGAGACAAGAGAATCGCTTGAACCCAGGAGGCAGAGGTTGCAGTGAGCCAAGATTGCACCACTGCACTCCAGCCTGGGCGACGGAGTGAGACTCCATCTCAAAAAAAGAAAACAAAAAAAGGAAAAAAACATTTTGTCTTACTAGTCTAATCATGAAATTCAAGTTAAAATAACAATGAGCTACCATTTCACATCCATCAAATTGGCAAAAATATTTAGCAATATTTAGTGGTGTTAAAAATGTATCTACTCTTCAACCCCAAAAATTCCACTTCTAGAGAAATTCTTGTCCATGTGCTCAATGAGATACAATAAAGATGCTTAATACAGTGTTCTGTGTAATGGAAAAATTGGAAAGCACTGAAATTCCATCACTAGTGGGATGCATACATCAATTTATGTATAGGGGTTGAATTGTGCCCCCCCAAAAAAGATATGTCCAAGCCCTAACCAGTATCTGTGAATATGACCTTATTTGGAAATAGTCTTTGCAGATGTAATTAAAGATCTTGGGATGAGACGATCCTGGTTTTAGGGTGGGTCCTAAATCCAATGACAAGTGTCTTTATAAGAGACAGAAAAGGAGAAGACAGACATATGGAGAGGGGGGCCATGTGAAGACAGTGGCAGGGATTGGAGTGATGTGTGAACAAGGCAAGTGATGCCAAGGGCTGCTGGCATCCACCAGAAGCCAGGAAGAGGCATGGAATGGATTCTCCCTTGGAGTCTTCAGAGGAAATCAACCCTGCTGACATCTTGATCCTGGATGTCGGGTCTCCAGAGCTGTGAGAGAATAAATTTCTGTTTTAAGCCACCAAGTTCATGGTAATTTGTTATGGCAGCCTTAGGAAACTAATACACTGATCTTCTCCCATACCCCAGGAATACCTGGAAGAGGGCATAGTTATACAGTTCTTCTTCAACAAGAAAATGGACCGTTGGAGCTAATAATCTCCCACAGTGTAGTTGAAACAGTCTTGTCCTGATTTGAGGCTGAAAGAGCCCTTGGAGACCATGTAGTCCAACTTCTCCGCCCATTTTACAGATGAGGATACCCAGAAAGAGGAAGTGGTTTGCACAAGACCTGTAACTAATGGGTTTGAATCCAAGTGGCAAAACTTGGATTCAAACCAAGATCTGATTCCTGTGTTCTTCCCACTTCAGTCAAGGCACTGGCACTAGCTTGTGTCTGGTCCTTTTGGATCTATATGGCAGCACGGGCTAGAGGAAGGAGCTCAGATGTTGGAACTGGAAGGCTTAAGTTAACGTCTTGGCTTTCCCATGCTCTACCAGCATGGCAGGGAGCAGGCTATGTAACTTCTCTAACCCTTATATTCCTCTTCTGAGCAGTGAAGCTAACCTTTTCTCCTAGAGCACTGGGATTTCTGGATGGCAAGGCTCATATAACAGACTACATGTGAAAAGGTATTTATTAAATTGTGAATCACTATACAAATAGTAGCTATCATCATTGTCATCTAGTCTAGCCTCAGGAAAGTGAAAACTCAGCAAGTGTGGTGGGAAGAATTGTAAGATGACCTTGAATGATACTCTGCCTTGTATAATCCTCTTCCCTTTGAGTGTGGGTGGACCCTGTGTCTATGATAAGACATCGCCCCTGTGACCATATTACACTGTAGGGCAAAAGGGAGATATCCCTGGGGCTGATCTAATCAGGTCAGCCCTTTCAAGGAAGAGTTTTCTCTGGCTGGTTGCAGAAGAGGAAGTCTGAGAGATGCATTCCAGCCAGTCAGGAAGAAAGCAGATACCCATGTTATCAATTACCTATGGGGGTCACTATGACAAGCAGCTGTGGGCAGTCTCTAGTTGCTGAGTGTGGTCCCTGGCTGACAGCTAGAAGGAAAATAAGGATCTCAGTCCCGCGGCTGCAAGGAGATGAATTCTACCAACAACCAATGAGCACAGATGATGACCCTGAGCCCAGATGAGTGCCACAAACCCGGCAACACCTTAATTTGAGCCTCGTGATAACCGGAACAGGGAACAGAGAAACCAGTTACACCACGGTGGATTCCTGACCTAAAGGACTGTGAACTAATAAATAGGTGTTGTCTTCAGGCACCACATTTGTATTAATTTTTTTGTGCAGCAAGAGAAAGCTAATACAGGTTACACATTTTTTTTCTGGATCACAGAGCATTAAGTGCACATGTGTACATGTCTGTGTATCCCTCCAAGAAACTTCAAGCTTCTCTAGGGCTAGAGCTGCATCTCATTCATCTCTAGAGTCATTTTGGCTGGGTTTGTTCCTGGCTCTGCCACTTATGAGGTTGAAAACTGAGGCAAGTTACTTGACGTCTCTGTGCCTCAGTTTCCTCATCTGTTAAATGGGTATGATAATAGCGCTTACCTGTAGGGTTGTTAGGAGTTTTAAGTAACTTCATACATTGAAAGTGCTTAGAGCCATGCCTGGCACATAGTAAATGCTCAGCAAACATGGCAATAGTGATTTTATTTTATATCCCAGCACTTAGCCCAGTAGCTAGCACGTGATAGGCATTCGATTAATGTTTGTCAAGTGGATGAATGAATTAATTAGGACTGGAATCTCAGTTTCCTGAGTCGTGATCCCGCAATGTTTCTATTAATCATTATTTGCAACAGGACACAGGCTTTTCCAAAGCTAAGTTGACTGGCTTGGTTTCTTCAAGGTGCACCGAGAAAGCATCAGATTTATCACAGCATGGAAATGCAGAGGTGTGTGAGCCAGTCCCAGAGTGCTTAAGGACCTGCAGGCTGTGGATGCTGACTGAAAGCCATACGTGGCCTAGCTCTGCCTTAATAGACCACGCCAGCTGATCAGGGTGACACACACTTAATGCAACTGCCTCATTATCTGGTCACCAGGGAAATGCCAGCTGTCATTGCCCACTGAGCTGGGCCATCAATCAGTTTGTTCTGAGTTCATTAAGTAAATTAAAAGGTATTGCTTAAATACTTAGTAGAGGAGTAACAGCTCTCATCTCAAGGAGCTAGTGAAAGCACTGGATTTGGCCACAGCTATTAGCTGTGTTGAGCTGTGAAAAATGAGAAGATTTGGAACTTATAGCTCAACATCAGAAACAAAAGGAGGCTCCAAAATTTGATAAAGGTGCCCATACGCGCTAGTCCCCTCTCCCATCATATTTGATCAGTTATTGCTGATGATACCTTTTAAAATTCTAAACAGCAGAGTGGACTCTCCCTCTTGCAGCCGGGAGCTGGCCCATCCCTCTTGAAATTAGACCCCACTGTAGTCATATATTTCCTTTCCCCTGTGGTGAGGTGGACATGAACGTTATTGTTAAATCCTTGCCTGGAGAAATGAAGGACCAAATCTGAACATGACAGCTGTAGGCTTGAGCAGTTTCACATTAAAATTGGTCTTGAGGCTTATGGATTCTGTCTCCACTGAGTTCCCTGTCTGTTGCAAAGCCCCGTGGGCAGGCTTTCCTCCCTCCACATGGAGCTACATGCCATTAATTCCTCTAGCATCTGTTTCACGCCTACTCCCTCCCAGGCACTGGGCTAGGCACCAGCAGTATGGAAATCATGAAGGTGTTCCTGCCTCGAGGAAACCTATGATCATGCTCCTCATGGTCCCGTGCCCACACCACTTTCCTGGCTTCTAGACTTAGCAAATTCTACCTCACCTTTGACATTTCTTCCAAACCACACCTTTCCTTCCAGCAGAATAACTCATGCTCTGCTTCATGCTCCTGTAGCCCTTTGGCCCTGACCTGCTAGGACGTGGGTGAATTTGCATTATCATTTGTTTACAAGTCCATCCTGAAGACAGGGACTGAGCCTTATTCTTTTCTGAACCCCTCAGTGCCTGACACTGAGTTGATGCATAATAAAGTGGGCTTGAATGAGAGACTAAGTTCATAAAAGGGCATAACTATTTTTATGTAAGATCTGTAGGAGGGTGGAGGTGGGGATGGAGCCAGAGAATAAATGTGCTTTTTAAATACCTCTGTTACCACCAGAGGGAGAGGTGTGTTTATAAATATCCCTTTATGTAAGCCTTTTGGTTCTGTGGTCTCAAGGCCAAAGAGAAGCTCAGGGCTTTCCAAGTGACTTCTCAAAATTTTAAGATGTTTTTACTTCAATTAAAAGTGGATATGATTGGCGGGGTGCAGTGGCTTACACCTGTAATCCCAGCAATTTGGGAGGTTGAGGCAGGCGGATCACTTGAGGCCAGGAGTTGGAGACCACCCCGGCCAACATGGCGAAACCCCATCTCTACCAAAAATATGAAAATTAGCCAGGTGTAGTGGTGGGTGCCTGTAATCCCAGTTACTGACTCCGAAGGCTGAGGCAGGAGAATTGCTTGAACCCGGGAGCTGGAGGTTGCAGTGAGCTGAGATTGTTCCAGTGCACTCCAGCATGGGTGACAGAGTGAGATTCAGTTAAAAAAAAAAAAATGTGGATTTGAGCTTGAATCGTGTCACCTTACAGCAGATCACTTTCTATTTTCTATTTTTCCCTGGAACACTTTGTCATTTCTTGTTCTTTCTTACTGGAGGTTTAGGAGTGGTAGTGGGAGTTTATTCACCGATTTAAATCTACAGGCAGTAAAATGCCATCCTCCCTGAACACCTTTAATACAATAGTGGGGTTTAATGCAATATTTGTTCTTGGTGCCCACTGTCTAGGGCAGCTGAAAGGAGTCTCCTTCCCTTCCCACCTCTGGCTTTGCTGTTTCTCAGCAATCACTCCAAGAACACATCCACCCATTCAGCACTTCTTTCCTCTATGATTCCTCTGTGAAGCAGACACGTGCCCTTCTTGCCTTGGCTTCTCTCTACTCCCATTCCTGAATTTCCAGTTCCTGTGGGATACCTCTGATTGATGTCCTGTTATCCCCTCTAGCTCAGTTCTTCTAAAAGTTAATTTTTTCTCCCGTTTATACTCCCATTCCCAACACTATTGCATTAGCGGTTCTGTTGGTCACTGATATCAGGAGGTGAGGCTTGACATAGGCATGGACACCCAGGTGGAAGATGCAGTGCTTTGAGTGGGAATGCTGTGGCAGTCTGTTCAGCACTCTGGAGAGCTCCTAGGTGGGGCCAGGTCCCTCCCCTGACTCTTCTCCCAAGAATGGGCCTAGGAACTCAGTACACACCCCATCATCACCGCAGTTCTATGACAGTTAAAGGAATCTCATCCATTTCTCCTAGGCTCAGTTCCATGGGGCCTAAGGATTTAATGAGGCTGGGTTCTAGTCCTTGTTCTACCACTTACTGGATGCAGTACCAGAGGGTTAAATAAACCAGTTATTTAATTGCTCTGAGTTTAGGTTTTTCACTTAGGTAAAGTGAAAATAATATATCTACCTATTTCGTAGTGTTGTTGTGAGAGTGAATTGAGATAGCACGTGTAATATACACAGCACATAAATATTAGCTACCATTTTCATTATTATTACAGAAATTATTGGTGCAATATTAATTTTTGTTAATATGTGATTGTATGACTCGAGTCTCTTGTGGCAGTGGCACATCTCTGGGAATTTCAGGCTGGGTTTTGGGATCAGGAGGAGCAAATGAATTTGGAGGGGGCAGAGCCCAGTCACCTTTAGTTAGTCCTCTAGGAGACCTCTTCTCTCTCCCTTGGGTACGTTATTTTGGCAGCAGTGGATACATCAGGCTCAGCACAAGTCATTGTCGATTGCTGGAAAAGAAGAGCAGCCCCTTGCAGATTTGCAGAATGGGGGATATCCTGCGTATGGCAAATGGGGAAATAGGCTTGAAGAGGTCTGTGAATGCCCGAGGCAGCTCCGCAAGTTAGTGGCCACACACAGGACCAGCAGCTTGGGCTCCTGGCTTCTCGCTGCTCAGTCTTTGCCCATGCGGTTTGCTTCCTCCTGAGGGAACACCCTCCCTCCCAGTCTTTTGGTAACTTCCCTTTTTTTCATCAAGAGTCAGTTCAAATGGCTTCAACCTTTCCGAGCCTTGGTTGCTCCTTCTGTGAAATGAGGATATGATGGCTATTTACAAGGTGGTGTGGAGCTCTGACTGGAAATTTGACAGCATAGGTAAAAAGCTTGGCTTAGATGGTGACTGCAGGCCTTATTTATCTGACTGGTCCACTGGTTCATTCATCTTCCTATGTTCCCCTGTGATGGTTAATACTGAGTGTCAACTTGATTGCACTGAAGGATGCAAAGTATTGATTCTGGGTGTGTCTGTGAGCGTGTTGCCAAAGGAGATTAACATTTGAGTCAGTGGGCTGGGAAGGGCAGACCCACTCGTAATCTGAGTGGGCACCATCTAATCAGCTGCCAGGGCATCTAGAATATAAAGCAGGCAGAAAGATGTGAAAATCCTGGAATGGCTTAGCCTCCCAGCCCACATCTTTCTCCCATGCTGGATGCTTCCTGCCTTTGAACATTGGATTCCAAGTTCTTCAGCTTTGGGATTCGGTCTGGCTTCCTTGCTCCTCAGCTTGCAGATAGACTATTGTGGGACCTTGTGATCATGTGAGTTAATACTTAATAAACTCCCCTTTATCTATCTATCTATCTATCTATCTATCTATCTATCTATCTATCTATCTATCCTATTAGTCCTGTCTTTCTAGAGAACCCAGACTGATACATCCCCCCTTCAGCTTTGCCTGTCACCACTAACCCTCTGCTCCTGTGTGTGGAATGTCTGAGCATTCCCCGAGCATACTGCCTGGCTCAAAGGCATGACTAGCTTATGTGTTGAATAAATGAATTTATGGACTGACAACACCGTGGTGCCTTTAGACCAATGCTCTGGTGGGACTTTTTATTGGGGAAAGTACTGAATTGGACTGGGTTCCTGGATAGCTGGGGAATAGCCGCCCTAAGAGAAGTCAGGTGCGACTTTGGATAAAGTTGTCTGATATCCTGGGTGGGAGGTAAGTGTTGCTGAAACGGAAACCTGATTTGCGTTGTTTCCATTTCAGTTAATAAACCATTTAAAGTTTTGATGTGGAAGAGTCTAGGTAATTTGAGGCCTAGTGGTGAATTGATGTAATTTACCAACTGTGAGAAAGTAGAGAACTGGGAGATTACTGTTGATAATTTGCAGGGTATAATGGAGTTCATTTATAATTTATAATTGATATTGGAGCTCTTTTCCATGGGCTGAATTATGATGGAATGGAGTAAGAGTCATTTAAAGAGATTATTTTGTTGTTTGTATCACCCTCATGAATTGGAAAGTGGAAAGAGAACATAGTGCTAAATTGGTATCTAATCTTTTCAGAGCTATTTGCTAAATAAACTGGAATTTTAATTAAAACTGCAAGCCAAGAGGTAAATCGCTTTAGAAGTTTGTGAAGTTTTTCTTTTTCTGTTGCCTAATAATATAATTACTACTAATAAAGATTCTTTATGGGTGGGAAATTAGATAGCAGAATAAATAACTGGAGGAGATTGCTATGGTACGCTGAAATTATGAAAGGGGCAAGGTTATCTTCCCCTCCTACTAATGGGTTTTTTTCCTCCCCATTGTTAAATTGTTTGGTAACAATTTTGATCTCATTAAAAGTATTGCAATCACAAGCGGAAGCAAGGCGGACGATGGGCCTCACCACCGCTCTTCCAGCTTCCATTCATATGAGTCAATTATAATGAATGGATTTAATAAAAAATACAACATGCTTTGGTGATTAACTCAGTGAAGGATGAATGGCACGCTTACCCGGGGTATCATATTTGCAATAATGAAGAAGAAGTGAACAGGAAAAGGAAACTTCATAGATCACAAGAATTGCTACTTTCCAGCAAAAGGTTGTTAATTACTTATCCTCTTGCTATATTTATTGGCTCTATTAGAGGATGAGTAATTATTGTGTTCCCGGGAAACCCACTGGAGCCAGATGGCGCCTTTATTACATGGGAAGGCTCTTCAGAGCGCTAGTTATCTCCGTGGGAGCCTCTCCCTTCAGATTCCCAAACGACTAGGAACCTGGCGGAGGTGAGACAGGAAGGTAGCCCACGGGCAGTAGGGAAGGGCACTGTGAAGTGTGTGAACTGTCAGAGCAGTCCTTGCACGCGGAGCCATGACTGCCTTTACTCTCCCACGCCTTCCCCCAGCCCTGCTCCCTGCGCATACTTTTTTCTGGGCCCAGTCCCCACCCATGCTCCCTCCCCTTTCTCCCAGCCTAGGTCCGCTTCCTTATGGTCCTGGCTGCTCTCAGTCTCTCTCTACTCCTCATCCACTCTCCATTCTGCCCTGGTCTGACACAGCCCTGCTTGGGCACTTCCTCCACCTGCAGAGTCAAGCTCCAGCTCCGCAGCTTGCCCTGTGAGCCTACCGTGATCTGTGTGGGCTGTGTGGGCTGCGTGGACCTCTCCAACTTTGGCTGTTCCCCTGCCCCCCAGGCTCCAGGCACGTGGGACGTCTCTGCTGTCCTATAGTCCTCTGCCTGATTTCCCTTTGTCTCTTCCTTTGCGAAGGCCTACTTCACGCCCCGCTCCAGTGGCCCCTCCTTGGTTAAGCTTTTCTCATCTAGACCAGAAACCACTGCTCCTCCCTCTGGGCTCTCACACAGCACTTTGACACGCAGAGTGCATTTGCAGATCTGTCGACACATCTGCCTCTACCCCGACCCAGCTCCTGGATTCCTGGTGGACCAGAGCCATGCTTGATGGACTGTGTTTCCTGAGGTGGGTTTGTGGAGGGCCAGCTTCTGCTTTCTCTGCCAGCAGGCATGTCTGGGGACTCTTCCTCTCTGCCTTTCTCACCAAGGGACTTAATTAGGTGAATAATCCAGGAGGCTTGCTCTCAATATTCTCTAATTGGACTAATTTGACTCCTACTGTCTGCCAGGCCATTCACAAACAGACTTTCACCTATGCGGTTGTTTTCACCTTTACAACATCCCCTGTGAGGGAGGCTCTGCTACTCATCTTTCTCAGATGATGAAACCCAGGCCCTTAATAGTTGGCAGGGCTGAGATTTGAATCCAAGTTCCTGAACTCGAGGGAAGGAGCCTTTCTGCACTTGTGGGCTTTCTCCAGAGGTTACGTGCCTACCCATGAAGACTCACATGGCTTTAATACCCTGATTGTACCATGTGCACATTTAAACTTAGGCTAGTCCTGCAAAACACCCCCATCTCCTAGCTCTTTTGGGTAACAGAAAGATGGATGAAGGAAGAGTTTTTAAAAATCTTATCAGTCAATAAGTATGAGGTGAAGAATGATAGGAAAGAATGGAAGAGAAGAAGAAACCAGCATTTTTTGAACACCTGCTATGCATCAAGCATTGTGTGCCAGGCCCCGTGCTAGGTGGTCCAAACATACTATTAATCCTTGTAATAACCCAATCAAGTCGACATTATTGTTCCCATCGAGGAAACAGGCTTGGAGTTGCTCCCACAGGTGGGCTTCCCCACCAGCCCCATCCAAAGACACTGCAGTCGGGAAGCTGTCTGGTCCCTCGCTGGCATGGGGAAACCTTTTCTCACCAGCTCCATTTTCCATAGGCAAGAGTGAGCCTGGAATCTTCCTGAGCCCCTCAGTTGGGGTGGAATTTCTCCTCTGCCTGGGGAGCAATGCTGTTCACTGAGATGTGAGCAGCAAGGCAGAGAAGTGAGCGGGCCTCCCTCTTTCAGGCCTGAAAGGGACATGCCTTCTTTTGATGTGCTCACATTTGGCAGATAGAACTGTGTTCCATCTGGTCACACCCTTCAGGATTTCATCAATTTCCACCAGTATTTTCTTAGTCTGCTTTTTTTCTCAATTGAGGAAGAGTGATAGTTTTTTTTTGTCCACTCTTGAAGGGCAGTTGCTTAGTTCTTTCTTTGTCTTAATTGGCCTCTTCTGGACTTTTCTGTGCTATGTTTTTTCTTTTATGATTTTTATTGTTATGGGTTCTTTCTAATTTGGTCTCGAGGTCTCTCTGTTGAGCGTGGCCACAGGCCAAGATAGCCAGTCTCCAGGAGAGCCCTGACCAAGGGGAAAGTTAGGTTTGGGTGTGTGTCAGATGAGACACAATGAGGAGGTGAAACAGAAGAAATTTATTACTCAGAGGATCCAGAGAGTTTAGGGGCATTGACTGGGGACTCTCTGGAAGTCTGGAGGGGACAGAGAGCTCAACCAGCGAGTGGGAAGTGAGAGCGAGTGAGTGAGCAAGAGAGAGACACAGAGAGAGAGAAAGAGAGAGAGAAGAGAGACAGACAGACTCTGGTGTTGGTGATTAGGTTTTGTTGTGGTCAGCAGCTGTGGGTGTATTGGGTTTTGGGTCCGTGGGATGAGCAACAAGCAGGCAGTATCACAAACAACCACATGGGAGGAAAAGTTTTAACTAGGCCAAAGGCGATGTGGTATGACTGGGTTTCAAATAACTTATGCTAGACCACAAAATGGATGTCAAGGCAGAAACTGCAGGGTATGTTAAAGAAATTTATGATATCTTCTTTGAAGTGTTTGTCACAAATCTCTGCTGTATGTGCTCATTTCATCCATCCATCCATCCATCCCCCTTAGTCGAATTGAAGGAGTGCAGTCTTTGGAGATAAACCAACATGGCTTCAAATTCTGGGTTTGTCACTTATTAGCAATGGGATTATATTTCTTTATCTGCAAAATGGAGGCATTTATGTAAGATACCTGGCACATTGTTAAGTACTCAATAGTAATTACTATATTCATTATATTATAAGGATATATTAATCTTAAATTCCTGCATTCTCAGAACATGTTCTTTCTCTGGGACCTTGCTCTGAAACTGAAATGGTGCATTCATTATCTATTGCTGTGTAACAAATTTCCCCAAAACTAAGCAGCTTAAAAAAAAAACATCCATGATCTTACACCATTTTTGAGGGTTAGGAATCTGAGTGTGACTTAGCTGGGTGGTTCTGGCTTAGGCTTTTTCATGAGGCTACAGTCAAGCTGTTGGGCAGAGCCGCAGACCCTGAGTACTTGACTGTGGCTGACGGATCCACTTCCAAGCTCACTCACATGGCTGATGGCAGGTGACTTCGGTTGCTTACCACGTGGGTGTCTCCCTAGGCATTCCCAAAGCAAAGGGGGAGTGAGGAGACTAAGGCAGACACCGTAGTCTTTTTATAAAAATATCCTAAATATCAGAAGTGATGGCTTATCACTTCTGCTGTATGCCATTGGTCATCTAGACCAAGCCTGTGACAATGTGGGAGAGGACACACAAGGGATTGAATTCCAGGAGGCAGGGATCACTGGGGACCATCTTGGAGGCTGCAGACCACAGGTAGGGGAGAGGATAAAAAGAAGAATAAAATGTCTCTCCCCTGAAGCATCCTGTCAGGTGAGGGAGGCCGTCATGTAAACATTAATGCCCCGTAAGACAGTGGCTATATTACTGGCACCAACAGAATGCTAGGGGAACATTGGAGAGAACTCTATTAACCTGCCTGAAGGCATCATGGAAGGTTTCCCAAGTGCACGCACACCGCAGTGTCCTTACTCAAGAGCTGTCCTAATGACACGCGATATTTGGTTGGCGTCTTTTTAAATTGAAGTTACTTGTTGAGGTGATTTCCTTGGACATTAAAAATAATAACTTGTCTCATATTACAGCAATGTACTGTTTACAAAATGCTTTCCCATGTGTTATCGCAGTCCACATAACAGCCCTGGGAGGTGGACAGGTTTTATTACTATTGTTTTTCTCAGTTGTAGCTGAGCTGCAGAAGCAAAGTCACTGTTGGAGTCTCTGAGTGGGGTGTGGTGGGTTGGGGCTTGAGCTGGGGTCTCGCTGGTCCACGCTTGGTACCTTAGCCATGACAGCACCTTCCCTGTGTTTCCTTTGAGTACTTTGGACCCCTCATCTTAGAGCAGCCATTTGGACCATTTCCCCCCTACAGATGCATTGCACACAGACTTGCTTATATCAAAGCTTATTTGCCACCTTTATCCTCAGTCAGTTGAAATGCTTTCTGTTCATAGAGAAGCTTTATGAAGAAGATCATTCACAAAGTACAGAAATGTGAACAGTGCTTTCATCAGCATTCACTGTGAAATTTCATTTTGCAAAGTCCCCAGGGGGACTTGAATTTTCTCTTTGGGCCATTAGAAGAGGGACCCGAACATCAATTCCTTAAACACAGATTTGCTCAAAGAACATTTAACAGCCTCAGTTCTCGTTTGAACGTGACTATTTTGCAAGTTTGTTTTTAGTTCTTCTGGTCAAGAGGGAAAAGATTTCGGGTCCATCCAGGTGTATACTCTGGGGGAGGAACTTTCTTTGTGACAAAGATGGTAGCATGTAGGGTGAGGGTTACAGTTATTCATGTGTGACTAGTAAATAAGACTATAGCAGTCTCCAAAAAGACATCTGTAGTGCTTAAGTGCATGGGCCTGGAAACTGCGCAGACCTGGATTTGATCCTGCCTCTGCCCTTAATATAATACCTCTGTGACCTTGGGAAAGTTATTTACTCTCCTAGCACTTGGTGCCCTCATTTGCAAATAGGGTTAATAGTAACACCTATATCATAATCTTTATTATAGGGTTAATAGCACTTTTATCATGTTTGTGGATTAAATAAGGTAATACATGTAAAGTGTTTAACACATAGACATAGGAACAAGCATTACCTAAATGCTAATGTTAGTGGTGATGATGATGACATGTATTTGAGTGGCTGCTCTTTGTGAGTTCATTTATTCATGAAACATTACTGCAGGCATTGCTAACACTGGTATCTGAGAACAACTAGGGGCTGTAGGGAGTCTTTGAATCTCCTAAGCTCATGTGGAAGATTTTGTGCATGTGCATGCATTTTTTTTTTTCTGGCAAGAATCTCAAAGGAATTTATGACCTCAGAAAGGTTAAAAACAAAGCCTACAGGGTGCTGAAGACTTGGTGTTAGGGATACACTGATGATCATGGGCTTTCCTTGTGCTTAAGGAGTTTGCAAAGTGGCCAGGTGGACAGATGTACAGACAAGATGTTGCAGAATGGCCTGTGATGGGTGTAGCGACAGAGGCCACAGACAAAGAGAGCTGAGAGATCATCATCATGGAGGGGGAGTGGATGGGCAAGCCCAGTCAGAAGATCCCAGGCGGAAGGACATGAAGAAACCCAGGCCACCAAATAATAAAGTGCTGTATCCTTAAAAGATCGAAAGTAGTCACAGTGACAGTGCAAGTGCCCAAGAGTTAAGTGGCCCAACTTGAGGTGGGCAGGTTGGCAGAGGGGAGTCTGTGAAGTGTCTTTCAGATGAGGCTTGGAGCTTAGCCTTGATCCTGTGGTCGGTCCACGGGGAGGCATTGAAGAGTTGTAGCAAAGGAGCGATATGGTCAGAGCTGTGTTTAAAAATAAAAATCTGGGCTGGATTCAGTGCCTCACATCTATAATCCCAGCACTTTGGAAAGCCAAGATGGTAAAACTGCTTGAGGCCAGGAGTTTGAGACCAGCCTGGGCAACATAGCGCAACTCTGACTCTACAAAAAGTAAAAGATATAGTCAGGTGCTGTGCCATGTACTTATAGTTCCAGCTACTAGGGAGGCTGATGCAGGAGGATCACTTGAGGCTAGGAGTTTGAAGCTGCAGTGAGCTATTATCACACCACTGCACCCAGGCTGGCTGACAGAGTGAGACCCCATCTCTGAAAAAATAAAAATAAAAATAATGAAAATAAAAGTCTCTCATCCTGCTGTGTGTCAGGTAGACTAAAGAGGAGACCCTGGAGGAAGGGAGATGGGGGAGGAGGCTGGTGAGAGATGAGGCCGTGAAGTAAGGCAGAGGCAGTGGGGATTCAGGAAGGAGAGGAAATTAAAAATAAGCTAGGAGATCAGCCACAGGGCTTGCTGCCCAGTGGATGTTGAGGAGGGAGGTGACATGGGTGATTCTCAGGATTATGGCTTCTAATTTTCCTGTGGGTCTGGGACCTGCCAGATACCTGGTTACACCCCACTGGAGACCTGAGACATGCATATCAAATTGTCCCTAGCCCTAGAAGTGCATAGTGTTAATGAGGGAGATAAGGATTACACATGAAATAACTAAAGAACAGCACAGGCACATCCTAAGCATTGTAAGGGAATCAGGAAGGTGATGGTGTGAACTGGAGTGGTTCCAAAGCTCTCTGTGGCGTTATATCAAATGAGCAGTTTTTAATGTTCATCTTGTCTGACCTCTCAGCTTCCCACCACTCCTTTAGTCTTGAAACACTTTTCCCTTGCTTTTACAACATGTGCTCTCTCTCTCTGTGGTCTCTCTTTCCCAGCTGGCTTGCTGGGTTCATTCTCTTCCTTGGAGAGGGGGCGGGGGCATGCTCCAGCACAGGGTGCAGCCCTACCTGAGCTGCCCCCTGCTGAAGTCTCATCTCCACCACTTTCCTCTTGTCCTCTCTGCTGCAGCCACCCTGACCCTCCATCAGGCTTTGCCTTGAGCCAATGACAGTCCTACCTCTGTGCTTTTACACATTTATTTTCTGTCTGAACACCCTTCTTCCCTCATCTCCTAGTCAACTCCCATTCTTCCTTCCAATCTCAGCTCAAATTGCCCATCCTCAGGAAAAGGTTGACCATTTTATTTATTACCCAAACTGGGATACATTTGAAAGTGCAATGGGTGTTATGGATAATAACACCAGGACAACAGGCATACGCTGGAACCTTCTGGACAAATGGACAGGTGGTCACCTGACGCGGGGTGGCCTTCTCAGGCTCCCCAGATGTGACTGGGTCTTCCTGTGCCCTCGTTGCTCTCTGGGATTCCTTCCACAGCCCCTACCATGGTTTATAGTGATACCTTTGAGCACCATCTGGCTTATCATCTTCTCCCCCGTGGACCATATACTCCGAAGGCAGACATTTCCCATTGTGTTGTTGGCTCCTGAGATTCTTTGGTGCATAGGAGGTACTTAATCAACACCTAATGAGTACCTGAATCAATGATGGAACTCAGATTGTGTTGTTCTGTGGCATGTACTAAGCCCTTCCATTTCCATATCTTGGTTGGTTCTCCTCGCTATCTTGCCACGTTTCCTCATCTCTATCTTCTGAGGATAGAGGCTTAATTACAATCTCACAGTGAGTGCCAGAGACAAGTCTAGGACTCTCAGGTCTGCTGATCCCAAATCCAGTGCTTTTTCCAAAAGTGTCTGAAGAAGAGAAAAGGAAAGATGACTACCAGATTTAGAACCCGGGAAACTGGGAGGATGGTCAGGACTGGAAAAAGATGGAGAATGGGGATCTGAGAACCATTTGTCAGCTTTCAATGCTCCATGACAATCTGAACAGCATTCTATGCTGCAGACAGCTCAGAGTAGAGCCACAAATGGCCCCTCAGCTGCAGGGGGCGTATTAGTCTGTTCTTGCTATAAAGAACTACCTGAGACTGGGTAATTGATAAGGGAAAGAGGTTTAATTGGCTCATGGTTCGCAGGCTGTACAGGAAGAATGGCTCTGGAGGCCTCAGGAAACTTACAATCATGGAAGAAGGCAAACAGGAAGGAGGTGTCTTACATGGCTGGAGCAGGAGGAAGAGAGAGAAGAGGGGGAGGTGCTACACACTTTTAAACAACCAGATCTCGTGAGAATTCACTGTCACGAGAGCAGCAAGAGGGAAGTCTGTCCCCATGATCCAATCACCTCCCACCAGGCCTCTTCTCCAACACTGGGGATTGCAAGTCGACATGAAACTTGGGCGGGGACACAAATCCAAACTCTATCAGGGGGCTTAAGTAGATGGTGTTTTGTTTTTATTGTGGTAAAACATACATGATATAAAATTTACCATTTTAACCATTTTTAGGTGTACAGTTCAGTGGCTTTAAGTACAATCACACTGCTGTCCGACCATCACCGTCATGCATCTCCAGAACTTTCTCATCTTCCCAAACTGACACTCTGTACCCATTAAACACTGACTCCCTATTTCTGTTCCCTTCAGCCCCTGGCAACCACCATCCTACTTTCTGCCTCTATGAATTTGACTACTCTAGGTTCCTCAGATAAGTAGAATCATACGATATTTGTCTTTTTGTGTCTGGCTCATTCACTTAGCATCACATCTTCAAGGTACATCCATGTTGTAGCAGAATTTCCTTCCTTTATAAGGCTGGATAATTTTCTATTGTATTTATATACCATACTGTGTTTATTTCTTCATCCACTAATGGGCACACCTGGGCTTTTTCTACATTTTGGCTATTGTGAATAATGCTCCTATGAATGTTGGTATATAAATATCTGTTTGAGTTTCTGCTTTCATTTCTTTTCTTTTTTTTGAGATGGAGTCTCACTCTGTCGCCCAGGCTGGAGTGCAGTGGTGTGATCTTGGCTCACTGCAACCTCTGCTTCCTGGGTTCAAGCGATTCTCCTGCCTCAGCCTCCCAAGTAACTGGGATTACAGGTGCACCACGATGCCCGGCTAATATTTGTATTTGTAGTAGAGACAGAGTTTCGCCATGTTGGCCAGGCTGATCTTGAACTCCTGACCTCAGGTGATCTGCCCACCTCGGCCTCCCAAAGTGCTGGGATTACAGGGGTGAGGAACCACTCCCAGCCTGCTTTCATTTCTTTTTGGGGATACACCCGGAACTGGAATTGCTAGATTGATCAGCCAGTAATTTTTTTTTTAAACTACACAGCTTTCTATATTCTTAATGTGCAAGGGTTCCAATTTCTCTATATACTTGTCAACACTTAGGTCCTGTGATTTTTTTTTCTTTTTTTTTAGTTAGGGTCTCTATCATCTAGGCTGGAGAGCAGTGGTGCAATCATAGTTCACTATAGCCTCAAACACCTGGGTTCAAGCAATCCTCCTGCTTCAGCTTCCCGAGTAGTTGGGACTACAGGCATGCCACCATGCCCAGCTAATTTTTCAGGTATTTTGCTGTTGTTGTTTGTTAGATGGGGGCCCTGCTACGTTGCTCAGGCTGGTCTTGAACTCCTCCCGCGTCAGCCTCCCAAAATGCTGTGATTACAGCTGTGTGCCACCTCGCCCAGCCTGTTTTTGATAATAGTTATCCTAATGGGTATGAAGCAGTTTCTTATGATTTTGATTTGCAATTTTTTAAATGATTAATGATGTTAAATATTTTTTCATATGCTCATTGGCCATTAGTATATCTTAGGAGAAATGTCTATTCAGGACTTTTGTCCATTTTGTAAGTGTTTTTTCATTGTTGAGTTGTAGGAGTTTAAAAATATATTCTGCTCATCATCACTGGCCATCAGAGAAATGCAAATCAAAACCACAATGAGATACCATCTCACACCAGTTAGAATGGCGATCATTAAAAAGTCAGGAAACAACCGGTGCTGGAGAGGATGTGGAGAAATAGGAACACTTTTACACTGTTGGTGGGACTGTAAACTAGTTCAACCATTGTGGAAGTCAGTGTGGCGATTCCTCAGGGATCTAGAACTAGAAATACCATTTGACCCAGCCATCCCATTACTGGGTATATACCCAAAGGATTATAAATCATGCTGCTATGAAGACACATGCACACGTATGTTTATTGTGGCACTAATCACAATAGCAAAGACTTGGAACCAACCCAAATGTCCAACAATGATAGACTGGATTAAGAAAATGTGGCACATATACACCATGGAATACTATGCAGCCACAAAAAAGAATGAGTTCATGTCCTTTGTAGGGACATGGATGAAGCTGGAAACCATCATTCTCAGCAAACTATCGCAAGGACAAAAAACCAAACACCGCATGTTCTCACTCATAGATGGGAATTGAACAATGAGAACACATGGACACAGGAAGGGGAACATCACACGTCGGGGACTGTTGTGGGGTGAGGGGAGGGGGAAGGGATAGCATTAGGAGATATACCTAATGCTAAATGACGAGTTAATGGGTGCAGCACACCAACATGGCACATGTATACATATGTAACAAACCTGCACGTTGTGCACATGTACCCTAAAACTTAAAGTATAACAATAATAAAATAAAAAAAGAAAAGAAAAAAATATATTCTGACTATTGATCTATTATCAAATATATGATTTTCACATATTTTCTGCCATTCTGTGTGTTACCTTTTCACTCTGTTCATAGTGTCTTTTGATGAAAAAAGTTTTTGATTTTTATCTTTGATTTACCTATTTTGTTTTTTGTTGGCTGTACTTACGTTGTCATATCCAAGAAATCATTGCCAAATGCAGTGTTATGAAGCTTTTCTCCTATGTTTTCTATATTTCTAGTGTTATGAAGTTTTCTCCTATATTTTCTTCTAGGGGATTTAATAGTTTTGGCTCATATGATTAGGCCTTTGATCTATTTTGGGTTAATTTTTGTATATGGTATAAGGTAAAGGTCCAACTTCATTCTTTTTGCACGCGGATATTCAGTTTTCCCAGCACCACTTGTTGAAAAGACTGCCCTTTCTCTATTGAATAGTCTTGTCATCCTTGTTGAGAATCATTTGATCACACCTGAGAGGCTTTATTTCTGAGCTATCCTATCCCACTGTCCTCTATATCTGTCTTTATGCCAGTACCACACTGATTTTTTTCATTTGTTTTTATTTTCATTTTTAAAGCATTTTTGGTTCACAGCAAAATTGAGCATATGGTGCAGAGATTTTCCCCCACCTGCATTGATGGCCTCCCCCACCATCAAAATCCTGAATCAGAGTGGTGTGTTTTTTACAACTGATGAAACTACATTGACATGTCTTCATCACCCAAAGTCCATAGTTTACATTACTCTTCACTCTTGGTGCTATTCTATGGGTTTTGAAAAACGTATAATGACATGTATCTACCATTATAGTATCACACAGAGTATTTTCACTGCTCTAAAATCCTCTGTACTTCACCTGTTCATCTCTTCCTCCCCTCTGGCCCCTGGCAAATACTGATCTTTTTACTGTCTCTGTAGTTTTGCCTTTTCCAGAATGTAGTTTAGTTGGAATCATACAGCATGTAGCTTTTTCAGATTGACTTATTCCATTTAGTAATATGCATTTAAGATTCCTCCATGTCTTTTGTGGCTTGACAGCTCATTTCTTTTTAGCACAATATTTCAATGTTTGGATATACTGTAGTTTATTTATCTACTCACCTACAGAAGGACTCACCTACTGAAGGACATCTCAGCTGCTTCCAAGTTTTGGCAGTTATGAATACAGCTGCTATAAACATTCATGTGCAGATTTTTGTGTGGATATAAGTTTTTCAACCCATTTGGATAAATACCAAGGAGAACTAATTGCTGGATTATATAATAAGAGTATGTTTAGTTTTGTAAGAAACTGCCAAACTGCCTTCTAAAGTGGCTTTACCATTTTGCATTTCCACCAGAAAGGAATGAGGGTTCCTGTTGCTCGACATCCTTGCCAGCATTTGGTGTGTCAGTGTTTTGGACTTTGGCCATTGTAATAGGTGTCTGGTGGTATCTCATTGTTATTGTATACACTATTTGATTACTGTAGCTTTGTTTTTGGCATCAGGAAATGTGAGACCTCCAGCCTGGGCGCAGTGACTCACGCCTTTAATCCCAGCACTTGGGGAGGCCGAGGCAGGTGGATGGCCTGAGACCAGACTGGCCAACGTGGCAAAACCCAGCCTCTACTAAAAATACAAGAATTAGCTGGGTGCGCTGGCATGTGCCAGTAATCCCAGCCACTCGGGGGGCTGAGGCGGAAGAGAAAGAATCACTTGATCCAGGAGGCAGAGGTTGCAGTGAGCTGAGATTGTACCACTGCACTCCAGCCTGGGTGATGGAGGAAGACTCTTGTTTCAAAAAAAAAAAAAAAAAAAGGAAGTATGAGAACTCCGCTTGGTTCTTTTTTTTTTTTTTCAAGATTGTTTTTGCTATTTGGGGTCCCTTGTAATTCCATATGAATTTTAGGATGGATTTTTTATTTTGAAAAAAAGTTATTGGGATTTTGATAGAGACTGCATTGCATCTGTAGACCATTTTGGGTAGTATTGACATCCTAACAATATTAACTCTTCCGGTCTATGAGCATAGGATATCTTTCTGTTTATTTGTATTAATATCTTCTTTAATTTCTTTTACAAATATTTTATAGTTTTCAGTGTACAAGTCTTTCACCTTTTTGGTTAATTCCTAAGTATTTTATTCTTTTTGATGCTATTATAAATGGAATTCTTAAAAACATGTCCTTTTTGGATTGTTCCTTATCATGTATGAAACACAGTTGATTTTTATGTGTTGATTTTGTATCCTGCAACTTTGCTGAATTTGTTTATTACTTTCAATATTTTTCTGTGGAATCATTAGAGTTTTCTACATATGGGATCATGTCATCAACAAACAGATAATTTTGCTTCTTATTTTCTAATGTGGACACCTTCTATTTCTTTCTCTTGCCTATTCTGGCTAGAATTTATAATACTATGTTGATGTTAAATAAAAGTGGGCATCTTTGTCTTATTCCTGATCATGGAGGAAAAGCTTTAAAGCTTTTAGTATTTTACCATTGAGTATGATGTTAGCTGTGTAAGTGGACAGTTTTTAAAGGAGCTTAAAAAGAGGTAGGATTGTGAAATCCTGGGACTTAATGAAAATTATATCCCCCATATTCCTAGCACCTAGTCTGGCATATAATAATTACTAAGTGAATGGACACATTTTAAAAAATGGTAGTTTCTCAAAACTGAATGAGCTACAGGTGCCTCTAAAAGGAGGGGCAATTTGGTATTCATAAGGGTGGTAAGCATTGAAGAGTGATGAAAAAGGAGATAAGAGTCATTGGGTTGCCCACTGACAAGGTGTTTTTTCCTCATTGTGGGCAACAAAGCAAAGCCACTTTACCCTTTGCTTGGATAGCCTGCTTAATTCTGGTTATTTTCTCCTTCTCTATATTAGCACTTAACAGGTAGAAGAAAATAACATATGTTGTATCTCATTGTATTTATGAGTACTGAATTAATAACTTACAGCCCATTGCATAAAAAGAAAATGAGCAAAATGCTGTGAATTATAGATGGAAGTTGTTAATGTGAGTAGAGTGTACAACATATGCCTCACTGTGCACGGCTTTGAAATAATGTGACTGATTTAAATGACTTGAGGCTGGCTTCATTTTAATGTGGAATGGATGGAAAGCATTGAGTCACCACCATTTCATTAGTAAGGCTATGTTCTTCCATTGGACCTTGGCCCCTCAACTTGAAGTAGATAAAAATTCTGATTACCTATAGTCCTAGAATGGGAAAATCAAAAGATTTTTATTTAATATGTTGGCATATCTATTCGTGTGCACTTTTAACAAGCAAATTCTGAATATGAACTAACATGGCCTCCCTTTTCTCCTTTAACAAGGTCATCTGAGTTACAGATTTAAAAAATACGTTCATTAAATGCAGAGCTTGTTGATAACTTTGAGAAGCAGCAGGATGTAGTGGAAAGAACAGGCCCTTTTGTCTCGGTGAGAAATTTTCTGGCTGCAAATAATTGAAACTCTATAGCTTGTGCCAAACAAGATTTTAGAAGACCAAAAAGGTGTTCTCAGGATACAAGGCTATCTTACAGGCTCACGCAGGTCTGAGGCCACTCAGTCTGAGTTTCTAGGGCCATGTTGTCTCATCTCTGCTTTCCCTCCCACACCTGCTCCTTTCTTGTCTCTCAGCAGACTGGCTGTCTCTGCTCCTGTGCACATAGCCAAGCACAGCTGCCCTGCCCTGGCTTTTTATCCCTGCCAGTTCAAGGGCCAGCAGAGGCTGCCTGGCATCTCTGATTTCCAGATTCCTGGAAGAGAGAATCTGGTTATCTCATCTTGAGTCAGATGACCACTCCTGATTTGTTCATTTATTAATTCAGGAAGACTTTACGAGTTTTGGGAACTGTTTCAGGCACTGGGATTCATCTTACCCTCATGGAGCATATGTGTGTGTGTATGTGTGTGTGTGTGTGTGTGTGTGAGAGAGAGAGAGAGAGAGAGAGATAAAGGAAGAGGGACTCTGAAAGCTTATTCTTTTGGGCTCGGTTGAGGGTTGTAATTTTCAGAGGAAGGGATGTATGGGCTTGGAATTTGGATAGACCTGGACTCTAATCATGGTTCCTCCCCTTACCAGCTCTGTGTGACCCTTGGGCATGTTAAATTACCTCTGTCAGCCCCAAGTTTTGAATCAGCAAAATGGGAGTAATCCTTTATAGGGTAGTTATAAGGATTAAAGTGAAATGGTGCCTGCAAAGCCAGGAGTGTAGTATCTGCCACATGTAATCAGAGCTCTACCACTTGGAACAAGTTATTAAACCGGTTTGAATCTGTTTCCTCATCTGTAAAATGGCAAAGAATATCACTTACCTCATATGCGTATTATAAGGATTAAACCATGGTAAGTACACCAGGGTGCCAGGAATTTGTACATAATGGATACTCAGTGTGGTCGCTGCTCTTCTTATTCTTATTGTGAGTCACATTTTTTCTCTTCTAGTTCCCATTTGGCCGGCGCTTGCCTTGTGACATCTACTGGCATGGAGTTTCATTTCACGACAATGACATATTCTCCGGTCAAGTGAACAAGTTTCCAGGTATCTGCTGTTATTGTTGACATTTAAACATGTTTCTAGGGCCAAGTCTCAGGTACACTCTTCTACTAAAACATGACAGTTATTTTTGAGATCAGATTTGAGGACTCTTAATTGGGAATTGCTGTGTTCACTAGCCATTAAGGGTTTAAGGATTGGAGACAGGCTTTTAAAGGTTCAAAGGCAGGCTTTCTTGGTCTAATGCCACTGGTGGAAGAACATGGTTTCCACTTTTTGGGTTATACATATAATATGGGGTTCTAATGAGAGGAATATATTCTGAAAATGAAAAAATAATAGAACATTTCATTCTTGCGGGAAACAAAAGCACCAAAATTCTAGGCATATGTCATAGAAATGGGGTATCAGCTTCCCTTTTCTTTAAGTATTATATTTGGAGGTACCATTTTTAAAACCAAATATACTGGTCTCCATATTAAGTACTACAGGCTGCACACAGCGTCTGCCTTTTACCTAATGACATTATCTCAGCAAGACTTATCCTGCAAGGAGAAATCTTAGTGCTAGAAAAGCATCATAGCCAGCACTAAGATATCCCTCTCACTCCACTACCAACCTCCCAATACAACTTTTTTGTTTTGCATTTTAATCTCTACCACTTTTCTGAGATGCAGTCTCGCTTGGTCACTCAGACTGGAGAGCAGCAGCATGATCTTGGCTCACTGCAACCTCTGCCTCCCAGGTTCAAGCAATTCTCCTGCCTCAGCCTTCCGAGTAGCTGGGATTACAGGCCTGTACCACCATACCTGGCTAATTTTGTATTTTTAGTAGAGACAGAGTTTTGCCATGTCACGTTGGCCAGGCTGGTCTCGAACTCCTGACCTCAAGTGACCCACCTGCCTCAGTCTCCCAAAGTGCTGGGATTACAAGCGTGAGCCACTGTACTGGGTCTCTTCATTATTTTTGATGGCTGAATGAAGAGGATATTTAAGATGGTAGGACAGCTTAGGGAGAAGGAGCACTGGATTAAGCTGGGTATGATGCAGTCAAAGGGCCTTCCACTTATTTTTTAAAATGTTAATATATTACACAGACCATATTGTAATGCCATAGTAAATACTTTCTAAAAAGAACATCACCCTGAATCCCATATCTCATTTAACAAAACAGCAATATGAATATTTCTATATTTCCTCCCAAACCTTAAGCAAGTTTACTCATCCTTTTTGCATGGTTGCAGTCCTGGTGTAGTTGCCTAAATATAGGGTGTTTTCTCTTAGTATTTTATCAATTTTACCTATTTTAAAGGGAGAATCAATTTACTCTTTCCTTGAAATTCTATCCCACGTCTTTAAGAAAACGCATTGCAGAAAACACAATAGCCATACGTTATACACGGGGTGGTAGTTATGCCACATCCACTAGGGGTTTTCACCTAAGCATGCAGTCTTACAAGTTCACTACCATAGGCCACACTTGGCTCAGATTCACTTAGAAGGATACAGGGCAGGAAACACGGCTTGCTGGACAGTCAGTGTCAAGCATTTCTCTTCAGTGGAGTATTTGCAAGAGTTCCAGAGACTAGTCTCTGGCTCCTCAAGTGAAAGCTCGGGTGCAAAAGGACAAGATCCACATTGGTGGATATGAGTCTTTCTTGGCTTAGATGCCCCAAAGAAGCCAGTATCTCTTAGAACTGCTCCATAGTATGCCTTCTAAGGTCCCAGCAAGGGTCATATTAAGTTACAAGAATCATTGCACTCAGAAAAGCCTAGAGCTATGACTTTCTACTAGATATTTATGCAATTTACCAAATCAGGGATCATTTTAACCATATGCTTTGTTGCCTAGTAATTCAGCTAACATTCTACCTTCATTGTTTTCTAGGGGAACTGAGATAGAAAGTTAACCCAAGGTCAAATTTATCTTTAGAGAAGGAGAAAGGGTTTTGTTACAGAACAAGAGTAATTCTTGCAGCCAGAGTTCTTGCCCAACAGTTTAATGGGATAGCTATTATTTTTTGTGTCTTGCTGCTCAGAAAAGGATGCTTTGTGATGCCACTTAAAGGACTTATTAGGATATTGGGAGAATACAGTTTGGAAGAGAAAACGCTTTGAATGAGGGCAGAGTTCCTAAGACATGAATCATCAAATGAGGCTTCATTTACATTTTCACCATTTGCTCATGCCTCATCTAGTGGCTCAGAGTAGGAAAGAAGTAGCTATAGATCTACATTTGGAATACAAATTAGAAATATAGAATGAAGTACCCACAAAGGATTAGTTTTATAAAGGTGATAGAATGATATTCATTCCAAAGAAGCAAGTTTGCCCCATCCCATATTCCACATGCCGGTGATTGGAACATAGACTTTTCCACATTACTAACAGAAATTAATTAGTTCTAATGACAAAGCAGGCTCTTGAACCTCTAGGCAGAGGAACAGTGCTGCCACACCCTCTACCCTGTGAAAGGTAGTAATCCTCAGCAGAGGGGTAATTCCAGAACAGTCTGTCCTCTGATACCAGTTTGTGTCCAAGCTTATCTTCTGTCTCTCATATATCTCATTATTCTAAAATGCACTTTCTATGCATTGTATATTACTTAGGGTAAGTTCTAGTGGATATCCCAGGCAAGTATAAATGCTTTATGTGCTAGGTCAACTGAGAACGGATATATACAGATGGAAGTGATTAATTTTGTTTGTGTCAGCACATTAGATTTTAGTCACTTTTCTATGGGTAATTTCCTGGTTCAAATTACATTATTATATTTTGGCTGATGAATTAAGACTTTCTATGAAAATAATCTGATTTAGATACGTCTAAAGAAAGTAGATTATTAGATATGTCTACTTTCTTTAGATGTATCTAAATCAGACATGTCAGATTAGACATATCAGATTTAGCTTTAAGAAAGTCCAAAACTGTCCATTCTCAGGTTCTGAGCAGGTCTTTTGCTGAGTTTCAGGGTCTGAGATGTATGGCATCACATGGCAGGTGGTACCTGAGAGCCCACCTGAGGAGGGGGCTTTCTGCTGGAGAGGGAGGGAGCTTCAGTGAGGAACCTGTGGGGACAGCCATCTGTCAAGCATTGGTCTGGGCTCTGGGGCTATAAAGACACAGAGAAAGGCATGTAAAGAGAGAAGACAAATACAGCCTAGGGGCTATGCTGGAGGAAGCTGGAATGCTGTGGGGGTCCGGAGCAAGGGCAGGCAACCTAACCCAGATTTTCCCAGGGAGCAGCAGGGTGAGAGCTCCTGGAGAACAGGACTGGCATGGAAACTGAGCCTCCAGGATGGATGGGCCTGATCCCCATGCCAAACAAGGGAGCAGAGTTGATGCAAAGACAGAATGCCTTCAGCATATTGCTCGTTCAGCGAAGGGCAAGTGGCCCACCATGGTTAGAGGGCATCAGGTGAGCAGGGCAGGGGAGGGGTGATGAGTAGGAACCCAACTACAGCATTGTTAGAGCCTGAAGGTCATGGGGAGCCACTGAGGAATTTCTAAGCCAGACAGTGACACGGGTCAGCTTGCATGTTAGCAAGATCAGCCAGAGGGACACATTAGAAATGAGATGGCTCAGAGAAGAAACAGAGATGTAGCTCAGAGTCTGCTGCAGCATCCACCCAAGAGATGAATGAATTAGTGGCAATCAGAATAGAGAGAACAGGATGGATCTGAAAGGATTTATTTGTTGTTTGGTGGTTCTAATGTGTTTTTGCCAAGAATTATTGTTATAAATAATATTTTGATTGAATAGTGCTCCAAGTATAGCTCAGTTTTAGTTTGTTTTGTTTTACATTAACTGGGTTAAGTAGGGCTGCATGGGCAAACCTGAGATTGAACTGTTATGCTGTCAGTTAACTTGAATGGGATGAGACCCACCAGGCCTTGAGACTCCAGCGTAGCAGACAGAAAAGCCCAGGCCTCAGAAGGAGGGGCAGGAGGTAAGCCCTTGGTGTCAGAAACTCCCACCTGAATTAGGAGGTTTTCCCAATCGATAGGGGAACTGCCCTCATAGGGACATCTAGGGATAGACCTTATTGAGAAACCTAGGTGGGCAGTCAACCTCAAAAGGAGCTGTTAGGTAGCAGGACCCCAGACACTGGGCGAAAGTCACAGACAGGAGGATTCCAGCCCTTGCAGGGTGGGCTTCAGGGGAACAGAGGAGAGGTTGGAGAGAGGAGGGGCATTGGAGAGAACAAAGAAAAGGACGCAGCTCTGCATTGCTAAGGCAGCCACTCAGGCTCCAGGAGCAAAAGATAAGGTCACCAATATTTGGATACAAGCAATAGAACACCGGAAAAATGGGTAAAATCCTTCTTATCTGATTGGAATACAAAGTCTAGGTCAGACTTTTGGCAGAAGGGAGCTGGGGGTTAGACCTAGAGCTTCTATCTCAGTTCAGAATTGGTCCTAGAGCCCAGGGAGGGGACACAGGTGATGAGGGGTCAGGTGCTACAGCAGCTTAGGGAAAGGGGACAGGGCCTGGAGCCAGTAGGGCCTGAAGTCAGCAGAGCTGGCCATGACCTTCCTTCTCACAGATTTACTCTGGGAACGCGTGCCCTGGATCAGCTAGAAACCCTGCTACGCTTGTCAGGGTCATAATGGAGAAGATGCCACTCCCACACCTGTCTCTGAGCCACCTCCAGAGGTGGAGATGCCAGAAGCTTCCATGTGGGTTCTAGTGAGGGGCCAGAAACTCTTTCCCCGGTGGCACTGGATAGGAGTACAGCTTAGATATGGAGGAGCAAAGGTTTGGTGCTAAGTGGATTGAGAGAAGTCTATACGCGTCCCTCCTGGAGACAGACATTCAGGCAGGTTTGGAGTGCGCTGCCTCCGGCCTGCAGGCAGGAAGTGCCTGGCTTCCAGGGGTGCTTCTTAAGTTGGCCATTTTCAGTAGAAAACTGCCTGGAGACATGAAGGTAAACTTGGAAACATCTATTAGCTGGTGTGGGGCCTGATGATGCACATTACAGAAGGAGCCATTGCCGATATTAAATGAATATTGACTGAATTTGCTGGACATAGATTTTCACAAAACTTTTCTGGAGCACCCAGACTGCCCTCAAGTACCCACAGCTCTCTGTGTTGTGTGAGCCCTTCTGACCTGCTGAGGGATTTTGGAAGAGAACATTCCCCTGGCACAACGACTTTAAAGTGCAGAAAATACCACAACACTATCTGGTCAGGAGGCATCCTCTACGTGGAGTAAGGTGCTGTATTACAGTTAGTTATGAAGGCTTTAAGTTCAATACGGTAACTAAAATGTTAGTAAACCTCAAGCAAAAGGATTCCAAAAAAGTTGAAGTTTTGCTTTGTTTACTTTATGGTCAGCTCTTGTGTTTATAATGCAACAATTCTAATTTCGAGGGAGAATAAAAGGAAATAGCTGTGATTTTCCAGACTCCCTTCTTGGGAAGCTCAGAACAGTGTCCTCAGTGAGTTTTCTTGACTATTGAACAGTCCGTGTTAGAGCACAGTTTATTAGTGCTTTTTAAGCTCCTTTATTTCTTACTTAATCCTTCCCTACATCCTTCTAAACAACAACTAAGACCTGGGCACTGATGTCTTGAAGCTGGGATCTTTAGATTTATTGCACTTTTTAATATGCTGATGGAAGCAAGAAGTTGGTTCTTAAAACTTTCCTTCCCAGATGTTTACCCTTTTCTTCCTGAACGTGGGAATTTAGAGGAAACTCATTCATTCTGACTGCCCATTTGGAATGTGTGATAATTTGGGCATGCCAAGCTGACATGGAACTTTGTATTTTCTATTAAAAATAGCTTTGCCAAGCACATTTCTAGTATCAGTAATGGAACTGTTTGGTCTCTTTCAGGGTAAAGGCCATTTGTAGCCGCCATTTTTGACAATGATATTTGTCTTAAGAAACAAGCATGATAGCCGGGTGCGGTGGCCACGTCTGTAATCCCAGCACTTTGGGAGGCCGAGGTGGGTGGATCACCTGAGGTCAGGAGTTCGAGACCAGCCTGGCCAACATGGTGAAACCCCTTCTCTACTAAAAATACAAAAATTTGCTGGGCATGGTGGTGCACACCTGTAATCCCAGCTACTCAGGAGGCTGAGGCAGGAGAATTGCTTGAACCTAGAAGGCGGCAGTTGCAGTAAGCCAAGATCATGCCATTGCACTCCAGTCTAGGCAACAAGAGCGAAACTCTGCCTAAAAAGAAAAAGAAAAAGAAATAAGGATGATGCCAGGCATGGTGGCTTACACCTGTAATTCCAGGGCTTTGGGAGGCCAAGGCAGGTGGATGGCTTGAGCCTAGAAGTTCGAGACTAGCCTGGGCAATAGTGAGACCCTGTCTCTACAAAAACAAAAACAATACAAAAATTAGCCAGGCATGGTGGCACACACCTGTAGTCCCAACTACTCGAGAGGCTGAGGTGGGAGGATCCCTTGAGCTTGGGAGGTGGAGGTTGCAATGAGCTGAGATCATGCCACTGCACTCCAGCCTGGGCATTAAAGCAAGGCTGTGTTTCAAAAAAAAAAAAAAGAAAAAATGAAATAAACATGCTAAAATTGATAATAATTTTTACCTATTTGCTTAAAATTTGCTACAATATATAGTACTCAGTTTCTTCTCTTGTCAGAGTTACTAATGATGTTACAAGAAATAAAATCCACCAACCTTTTTTTTTTTTTGAGACGGAGTCCTGCTCTGTTGCCCAGGCTGGAGTGCAGTGGCTCGATCTTGGCTCATTGCAAGCTCTGCCTCCCAGGTTCACGCCCCCACCATTCTTTTAATGTTTTATAACAGTGAGACATTTCAATTCCCTCTGGGCAAATTAATGAGATAGGATCAATGTCAGTGTCAGTCCTTATAACTGAGGAACTCCTACAGATTGCATTTTTTCCCTTGAAGTATAAATTATGGTATTCTTTTTATTTCCTGTCCTTCATTCAAGGAGACAGATTTTATGCTGAAAGATGTGTATTTTCCTATTCCATGCCTTTAATACTCATGAAACAGTAAAAGAAATAAACTTAATTAAACCTCTCATAATGTAACCAGAGTCCACTAGATGATATTCTCTAGGGTACAAAATGGAAGGAATCCCAGAAGCACATAAGGTGGCCCCAAATTAAAGAAGGTATTAAATTTTAAGTGCAAGATATAAATGCTTCCCTATTCATTACCTAAGGGGGTGACAAAGAATAAAAGAATAAACTAGGTGAAAACTCATTCCTTCAAACTGATGCTTCATTTTTATAAAGAGAAAAGAACACCCGTCCGTTACCTCAAGTTTTTCATTAACTCAGTAGTTCTTTCCAAACCATGAGTCACCACTGTGGGGAACAACTCAGACCTTTTTTAAAAATCCTGCCTGAAAAAGAGAATATGTCGGGTGGGTGGTTTTAAAAGTCCCAAACAATGGCTGTTTTATAGCTAGTAGCCCACTGTTGTTAAAACCTCACAGCGTCTCTCCTCCCCAGGCATGACGGAGATGGTGCGTAAAATTACTCTGAGCAGAGCAGTGAGAACCATGCAGAATCTCTTTCCTGAGGAGTACAACTTCTACCCTCGCTCATGGATTCTGCCTGACGAGTTCCAGCTCTTTGTTGCTCAGGTAGATGGCACTCCGTCCCCATGACCCCTGAATTATATTATGGTTGCAACTGTGTCCTGGGTCCTGTGTGCTGGGAGCTGGGACAGGGGGTCCCAGGGAGCTGCGACTAAGGGAGCATCTTAGCAGTACACAGTAGGTGTTGGCGGCTATCAAAACAGCTTGCAGAGTTGAACGAGTAGGGTGACAGGTAGGTAAACTGAAGAAACGGGTCTTGACACAAGGAGACAGCCCTAAGGCGGATACCAGAGCTGGATCATGGAGTCAGGACGCTGGGGAGCCAGGGAGCTGGAGCCGGAGCAGGTGGTTGGGCCCCCAGGTAGGATGGGGCCGCTGGGGGAATCCTGGAGCCGTGGCCTCGCCGGCTTCCTGTGGCCTGAGATGTGGGAGGTCAGGCTCTGTTTAAAGGCCAGGGAGCAGGTCTGACAAACTCATGGGGAACCTTTTAAGTGTTTTGCTTTAAACTCGTTCCAGAATCAATTGTCAAGTGACCCATTCCATCTCGAAGCACCAGGTTTGAGCATGTAATACACTGGAGCCCTCACCACTGATTGTGAAGTGGAACTCAGAATTGCCATTTTTGTTAGCCTTTTAACAGTTTCATTTAGGATCCCTTCAAAGCCTTTGTGTACAAGTTTCACAGTCTGTCCCATAACTCTGGGGTAACTATACAACCAATGCCTGTCTAAATGTGATAAGGCTAACACCATTTACTGTTCCTGCTATGTTCCAGGCTTTGTGCTAGAAGTTTAACATTTTTTATTTATTTTTGTTTTTGTGTTTTTGAGACGGAGTGTTGCTCTGTTGCCTAGGCCAGAGTGCAGTGGTGCGATCTTGGCTTACTGCAGCTTCCGCCTCCTGGGTTCAAGCCATTCTCCTGCCTCCGCCTTCTGAGTAGCTGGGACTACAGGCGGGTGCCACCACACCAGCTTTTTTTTTTTTTTTTGTATTTTTTGTATTTTTGGTAGAGATGGTGTTTCACCGTGTTGGCCAGGCTGGTCTCGAACTCCTGACCTCATGCGATCTGCCCGCCTCAGCCTCCCAAAGTGCTGGGATTATAGGCATAAGCCACCACGCCCAGCCCACATTATTTCTTTTAATCTTCACAGCAATCTTGTGAGGCTGGTTTTATTATTATCCCCATATTATGGATGAGGAAACTGAGGCTTTGAAAAATTTAGCAACTTGCTTGAGAAGTAAGGTTTAAAACCTAGAGCTATTTCCAAGGCATATGCTTTCTATAGTCTATTTTATTGCCTCTGTATTGTTTTGGTTTTAATATTGAATTATAAAACTTGTAATAAAATTATCATTTACTAAACACAAAAACAGCTTGAAGTGATAATTTTTAAAGGAAGTTTTCTCTGAGATGGTGGTCACATGGGTTTATATACATTGCTTAAAATTCACCGAACTATTAACTTAAAATGGGTGCATTTAATTGTATGCAAGCTATGCTTCAATAAAGTTAATTTTAAAAGATAACTCTCAGCTGTTCCTCATAATTACCCCCCCCAATGTCTCTCTTCTGTGGCTCTGCTCATGCTGTTGTTGCTATGTGGAATACCTTTCCTTCCCAGCTTTGCATCCAACTACAGTCATGAGTCACTTGACGGGCACACATTCTGAGAAAAGTGTCATTGGGTGATTTCATCATTGTGCCAACACCATAGAGTGTGCTTACACAAACCTAGATGGTATAGGCTCCCACACATCCAGGCTATATGGTATAGCCTATCGCTCCTAGGATACAAACCTGTATAGCATGGTACTGGACTTAATATTGGTAAGTCTTTTTTGTATCTAAACATAGAAAGGGGAAAATACTGTATAAAAGATGAAAAATGATACACCTATGTAGGATACTTCCCTCCACTCCCCACCGTCTCAGGCGAAAGGGTTTGGGGTCAGGTATGTTTATCCTCCACCCCCACCATCTCAGGCGAAAGGGTTTGGGGTCAGGTATGTTTACCCTCCACTCCCCCCGTCTCAGGCGAAAGGGTTTGGGGTCAGGTATGTTTACCTTCCACTGACTTTTCAACTTCCGGCTCCTTCATTGCTCCAAAATCCTAACTACCGCAAGGAAAAAACACACAGAGAGGCCGCAGCACAGAATCAAGAGACATGCAAGATTAAACTACACGCCTGACCACACATGAACCCTGGCAGCATGGCACAGACACAGTGAGAGACACGAACATGGGGTCAAGCCCACGCATACGGTGACCAAAGGAACTCCCAGCTTGGTGGCTCCCATTATCCCAAGGGCCTGCACCGAAGCAGATGAAACCCACAAGGGCCCTGCACCTATGTCCACTGAGGCATAACCTGTGAACCAAGTCCCACATGAGGGTGTGGGGCCCCCAGAGTACACTCAGAGCCACTTGGGAGCATCAGGGAACACACCCACTTGGGTGACCAGAGCTTGGTTGAAGACCCAGCTGTGCTGTAACCAGCAGTGAGGCTGGATTTTCACCCCAATCTTCAGGCTGCAAAGCCGACATGCATTCCACAGTGGCAACCCACCTCCTGCTTTGGCCTAGAGCTACTCTGCATCTGGAAGCTGATGGACAGTGAGAGTTAGCCTCATCAGTGATAGGAAAAAATGAGCCCAGAGTCCCCCTGGGGGTGCCTGTGGGGCTGAGAGAGGCTCTGGAGGGAGGTGGATGAAGTCCAGATCTGGAATTCTGCACTCCAGCCTCCTGAGCTGCCAGGACTCTGGACTGCTGCCCTCAGCAGGAGTTGAAGCAGTAGGACCACCCACGGTTCTGCCTGAGGTCACCCTCTGTTCTTGGTGGCCCTGGCAATCAGAGTCCCAGGCACTGGTCACCTTTCATTCACTCATTTATTTATTTAAGACAAAGTGTTGCTCTGTTGCCGAGGCTGGAGTGTAGCGGCACCATCTTGGCTCACTGCAACCTCCACTTCCTGGGTTCAAGCAATTCTCCTGCCTCAGCTTCCCAAGTAGCTGAGGTTACAGGCACGCACCACCACATCCAGGTAATTTTTGTATTTTTAGTAGAGACAGGGTTTCGCCATATTGGCCAGGCTGATCTTGAACTCCTGACCTCAGGTGATTCACCTGCCTCAGCCTCCCAAAGGGCTGTGATTACAGGCGTGAGCGACTGGGCCCGGCCACCTTTCTTCTATTCACAGTCTGCCCCTCGTTTTATTGCTTGACTGTTTAACTTACATCTGCCAGGCGAAGAGTCAGAGCCCTGGCATTGGGAAGTGGTCAACTCATGGGTTGGTAAAAATAATTTACCAACAATAGTATAGGTTTGAAAAAGGAAAGTTTATTAGAAAGGAATCACACTGCAAAAGGGTGCAGTGGGGTGCCTTATTGAGAGAGGATTGAGCATGCCGCAGTGAATTTTCCTTAGGAGCATTTATGGAGCTTAAGAGGGGAGCTTGAGGGTAATTTGGGACACATTAGCCACGTAGGTTATAATAATGATTACATTTGTAGACGTTTTGGTGCCTTAATGTAAGCAAGCATTGCAAAATGAGTTTCCACATGGCATTTCAGAGATGTATGGACATTTTAGTTACTTATAAAAGTTGAACGAGGCCTGGAACCAGATGCCGACTTTAGATACTAGAGAAGTTTAATTATTATTCCCAGGGAAGGAGTTTTGCCTCCGGATGGCCTGTTTGATGGTCACCAGGGGGTCTTTGCTCCCTTCCAAATTCCGCAAATTAGGAGTTTTTTACTCCATTCTCTGTTCAGTGGTCACCAGGTGACTTTTACTCTCCTCAACAACTGCCACCCTTTCTAGACTGTAAATCTTCCTGAAAGCAGGGATCATATCTGTAGTAGTCCATTCTCACACCACTATAAAAAACTGCCCAAGACTGGGTAATTTATTAAGGAAAGAGGTTTAATTGACTCACAGTTCCCCATGACTGGGGAGGCCTCAGAAAACTTACAACCATGGTGGAAGGGGAAGCAAATATGTCCTTGTTCTCATCGTGGCAGGAGAGAGAAGTGCCAGCAGGGGAAATGCCAGACATTTATAAAACCATCGGATCTCATGAGAACTCACCCACTATCATGAGAACAGCGTGGGGGAAACCGCACCCGTGATCCAATTATCTCCACCTGGTCCCGCCCTTGATATGTTGGGATTATTACAATTCAAGGTGAGATTTGAGGGGGGACACAGAGCCAAACCATATCAATATCTGAGCCACCTCTGTATCATTCACATGCATTGCCCCATCGACCTTCAGGACACCCCTTTGAGGCTGAGTTAGCATCTGTCCCCAGGGATAATAGGAGGCCTCAGAAAGCACACATGGCGGCACCGGACAGACCTGGAGCTGGTTCCAGCTCCTCCACTCCTTAGCTGGTGTCTCTGTGCAGATTAGTGAAACTCTAAACTCCTCTTTTCTCTTGGGGGTCAGGCGCTGATGTGGAAAGGAGACATAGCAAAGGCTCAGAGTAACTACGTGAGTGACTGTTGTCATGTCCTCATTGATATGACAGGAGGAAACAGGCTTAGTGGAAGGCTTGTCCTGTCTTGCTGCCCAGCAAGGCAGTGGGGGGACCCGGTGCTCAGGGACTCAAATTCCTTCCTCTAAGAAAAGTGTGAAGAGGGTACACAGATTCAAAGACACTCTATGTAGTCTGTTCTTCATGATCAGATGAGAAAACACCATGAACGGCGTGTTTCTAAGCTTAGCGAAGAGCAACGTGGAATGAACCCCAGGGGTGAAGGAGAAGCCCTAGGAGGCCCCAGGCAGCCTTCACAAGAGCAACTGGAGGCTTGATGTCCAGCAGATTCCTTTGTCCATGGTGACCTCTCCCTCCTGTCTCCTGACCACTGCCTCAGCCCTGCCTGTTCAAACGCCTAGAGGAAGTGGCTATTTTTCCTGCGTGAAGTCTCCTGGGGAAAACTCTTTGAATCCTAGTGCCTGGGGGAATGAAAGCATCTAAAGTGACAGCATCAAGGCCCAGAAGGCCGACTCAGGGATGAGGTCTGGGAGGAAATCACTTAAACCTCACCCCTCTGCTGCTCTGAACCTCCTGCAACCTGGACATTGGGGTGGCACCCAGAGCACTGGCTTAGCTGTGAAGACAGGAGTGTGCACTCCAGCGCTGCCTTCTCCTAATAACTGGGTGATCTTGCAGGTTACTTTGAATCTCTAAGCCTTGATACCCTCCTCTGTAAAAAAATACAGTTTGAGGGATTAAAGCTGAATACTTTTTTAAAGTACATGCCACAGTGAAGTGATCAACAGCATGAACTTCCTTCCCCTTTTCCTTTTCCCCTCAGAACTCCCCCTTCATAGTTATGGATTCTCCACATCTTCAGGGCAGAGATCTGAAACAGTGGAGGTTGAGGTGGTAGGGGAGTTCAGTCTAGGTTTTCTGTAGCTATGAAAGATGGGTACCATGGTCCTGTTTCCCCCAAACTGATGTTGAAACCTAATGCCCTCCAAAGTGATGAGTTTAAGAGTTGTGGCTTTTTGGAATTGACTAGGTCATGGAGGTGGAAATTTCATGGATGGGATGAGTGACCTCTTCAGAGAGGCCCAAGAGAGACCCTTCATCCTTTCTAGTACGTGAAGACACAGTAAGAAGGCACCGTCGATGAACTAGGGAGTGAATCCTCCCCAGACACCGAATTTGCTGGTGACTTGGTCATAGATTTGACGCCTCCATAACTGTGTGCAATAAATTTCTGTTGTTTATAAACCTCCCAGCTTATGGTATTTTGTTATAGCATCCAGAGCAGACGAAGACAATGGGTGACTCTTGCCACAGGAGTGTAAAGGTCTCGTCAGTGTAGTGGAGGGGAGGGGTCTCTCCCAGCCCATGGCCTGCTCTGATTACTGAAGCAAGGACCCTTATGCCCTCAACACCATTTACAAGATGGCTCCAAGGCTGCACCTGCCAGGACATATGGCCCCTGCTGGGTACGTAGAGAAAGCTGACATGTGCAAACATCACTCACTCCTCTTCCACTCTTGCTCTCTGTTCTCTCACTGTATTGATCAATTCATGTTCTAGATCCTACCAGTGCCAAAATCACCTTTTCTGTTCCCCTTGCTCCACTTTAACTTGTTTGAAAAGAGATAGCTCCTCCCCACCATTGGACAATAATTGCTTTACCTGGGATTGAGGAGAAAGGCAGTGTGAGCTCGCCTTGGAAGTCAAAGCCACTGAGAAACCTGAGCCTGGAGGTGCATCACACACAGGTCCAGAGTTTTCTCTTCTGGGCTATTATGGAGAAATGGCCATCCTGGAGGAAGAAGAAGCTATCTCCCAGGGACTTCCAGGCCTTGGCGGCCCAGGGAGGCTCACTCAGCAGGCCCAGGCTCAGCTAAGACATCCCATTCTCAAAGCCCTGGGGACAGAGGCAGCTCCCTCTCCCCAGAATTGTCTCCCCAGGTCTCTGAATCCTGGCAGGAAGGGGGAAGAGCCTCAGCATTTTGTAAGAAGAGAAGGGCAGGCTTATGGTTCAGCCACTGGATTATAGACACTGTCCTGGGCTTCCACCCCTGATGATACCTGAACTTACAGCTGAGCATCCTCTCCTGGAGTTCTGTGTAGCTTCTTGCTTTCTGGAACTCCTTCCTGGCTGTGCCATCCACTCAGTTCCCATTTCAAGGAGTCCCTTGTGGTTGACATTTGAATACTACCTTGCAGGAGTCAGCATTATTTCACACCTTCAGCATGGATCATCTCTTTCCTGCTTGAAATGCCTTCCTCTCCAGGATTCCAGGATCCCACACACTCCACCTCAGTCTCTTAGCAGGTTCCCCTTCTCTGCCCCTTCTCTCTAGGAAGTGTTCCTTTTGCAAAATAATGACCACATCTGTAGCTTCAGCCCTGACTTCACTCCTGGACTCTAGGTTCATTTATCTATCTGCCTCTGCCTCCTCTGCAAGCATCTCAAGTTGAGAAGATCCACAAAAATTGTTGAATTCACACATCCAAAAACTGTTTTGCCCATCTTCCTTGTTTTTGTAAATGGCATCATCATGTGCTCATTCCTGAGACTAATGCCCTAGGAGTCATTCATGGTTCTTCTCTTTCCCTGGAAACACTGGTCTGGCCCATAAGAGATTCTCCTGAATTCTACCTTCTAAGTCTTTTCTTAATCCAGTCATCTTCCCTGTCTCCATTGTGACCAGTGCCATTCAGCATGCCATCATTTCTTGCCTGGACAATGCAACAACCTCTTATCTAGCCTTTCTTTCTTCCCTCTGAAATAAAAATTTATTATTCCCTCAGAAGGCAGAGTAATTTTCTGAAATGTGCATCAGACTGCATGATTCCAGTGCACACTGAACATGGTTCTACATGACAGCCGGTCTCCCGAGTTATCCAGCTCACTTCCACACCTCACTGTGTCCCAGCACACTCATCCTTGCCTTCTTTCAACATCTCAGGGATGTTTCTCTGCCTAGAGTCCTCCCCGCAGGGCTGCACACATAGCCACCCATCTCCCATCACTCAGGCTGGAGAATTACCCACTCAGAAAGGCCTCCAAAGACATTACAGTCAGAACCTCATGTTTCTTCCCACCTCAGTCTCTCTCTCTTTATACTCTATTTAGATTTATATTATCTTTCTCTTTTTTCCCTTCTTTTCTGCTTTTTTTTTGAGATGGGGTCTTGCTATGTTGCACAGGCTAGAGTGCGGTGACTACTTACAGGCGTAAGCATAGCTCACTATAGCCTCGAACTCCTGTGCTCGAGTAATCCTGCCTCAGCCCCCTGAGCCCACGGACACATGCCATGGTGCCTGGCAAATATTTAGATTTTTTCACAGCACATATTACTACCTGAAATTGGCTCAACGTTTTCATTATTTACTTATTTATTGTCTTTCTCCCTGGCAGTAAACCATAGGAACATGTTCTCTGAAGTATGCCCATTAAAAAATTGTGTGTATGCCTAACCCCAGCTACTCAGGATATTGAGGTGGGAGAATGACTTGAGCCCAGGAGTTTGAGATCAGCTTGACCCATATAGCAAGGCCCCATCTCAAAAAGTATATATTGCATGTATTGGAAAATTATTATAAAATTATTTATTGTATACATTGCATGTATATACTTTGTGTATAGTATGCATATGTAACATGTGCATAACTAACATTTATTATTTTAACCATTTTTAAGTGCACAGTTCAGTGGCATTAAGTACATCCACACTCTTTTCCAAACATCACCATCTTCCATCCCAAAACTTTTCCATTAACTGAAACCCTGCACTCATTAAACACTAACTATTCCCCGAATCCAGACCCTGGCAACTACCATTCTACTTTTGGCCTCTATAAACAGGACTACTCTAGGCACCTCACATATGTAAACTCATACGTTATTTGACGTTTTGTGATTGATTTATCACAAAATAAATGTGGAATTACAAACCAAAATATGGTATATGTATATGTGTGTATATTTACTCATGGATTCGATTTACCAGAAACCGTTATTTTTATATGCCACGGCTTCCAGTTACTCTTTGGGGTCCTTTTATTTAGATTTGAAGGAGTCCCTTTAACATTCTTTTTTGGGCAGGTCTTGTGGCGATGCACCTTCCACCATTTGTGTTTCTGGGAATGTCTTTATTGTGCCATCATTTTTGAAGGGCAGTTTGTTCAGATATACAATCCTTAGTTGAGAGTTGAGTGTTTCCTTGTTTGTTTTCTCAGCATTCTAAGTATGTCCTCTGACTGTCTTCTGGCCTGTAAAGTTTCTACTGAGAAATTCCCCAATAGTCTACTTGGGAATCCGTCTTACATGGCAAGTCACTTTCCTCTTGCTCCTTTCAAGACTGTCTATTTTACTTGGTTTAAGGCAGTTTAACTATAATACGACTCAGTACAGGTCTCTTAGGATGATTCTATGTGGACTTATCAAGCTTCCTGAATTTGTAGATTCAAGGATTTCTTGGGAAGTTTTCAACCATTATTATTTTATAAAAATAATCTCTGTCTTTCTCTCTCAGTATCTCCTCTCTGAGACTTCCACAATGCATGTGTTGGTTCACTTGTCAGCGCCTTATAAGTCCATGAGCTCCTTTTACTTTATTTATTGTTTCTGTTGTTCCTCAGACTCGTAATTTAAACGACCTGTCTTCAAGTTTATCGGTTCTTTCTTCTCACTCTTTGAATCTGCTGTCGAACAGCTCTAGTATATTTTCCAATTTGGTTACCATATTTTTCAGCTCTAGAATTTCTGTTTGCTTCTTTTTTTATAATTTTGGTTATTTTCTTATCATTTTAATGTATATTTGTATATTGCTTTTCTTATTTTCTTTAGTTGTTCGTTTGTGTTTTTCTTTAACTCTTTTAGCATATTGAAGTGTTGTTTTACTTTTTTTTATCTAGGAAGCTTGATGTGTGTGTTTCTGCAAAGACAGTTTCTGAAAACTTATTTTGTTTTGCAAATGGTTGATGTTTTTCTGTAACTTTGTGTGCCTTGTAATCTTTTGTTAAAAACTGGGCATTTGAAGAAACAGGTACCTCTCTCAGTCTTTACAGACTGATGTGGCATACTTTTGCTAATTGGTGAAAGATGTCCTAAGTCTGGATCAGCCTGGGATAAAGCCTTATGGTCATTTTAGGTATTTTCTGGGCATGTGTCCTCCCTGGGCGTGTGTGTGTGTGTCTGTGTGTGTGCGTGTCTTTGTGTGTTTGTGTGTGTGTGTGCATTGTCTTGTTTTCTTCCCCCAATTTCTCCCATATAAACAGCCGCTTTTACATGTCTTAATGAGCCTCATTCAGCTTCTCTCAGGCTCAGGCCTGAGATGTTCTATTGCATTTCTCTGCCCATGTTCCTTTGCCCCAGGTGTCCACAGTCTGCAGCCTCCCCACCAGTTCTCCCATGCCTTGGTGTCTGCCATTGCTTTTCAAGGCTTCCAGCAGCCTGAGAGCCAAGCCATGGCACCATTCTCCACCTGAGCTCCCAGCCAGGCAAAACAGAAACAAGTCTCTTGGGCAGCCACATACAGAGTAGAATATTACAGATAAATGCTGTCCTTTTTCTTCCAGCCTGAGGGAGGGAACTGGGAATTGTGCTGCAAGATGCCAAGGATGGGTAGCAATTTCACAGCATTTCCTGCTGGCTTAAATGTAACTTTTTCTTAATTTGATGTTTTCTTAGTTGCTGTAGATGCTGGATTTGTTTTCAGAGCTCCTATAAAGTTATTGTAGTCCATCTGTAGTTGCTTTCCTAATATTTCCATGGGGAAACAAGTGTTTGAAGCTTCCAGTCCACTGTCTTGCTGATATCACTCCTGGCAAGCCCATTTTTAAAATTATGGAACTAAGACTCAGAAAAGCTGGTAAGTGACAGCACTTTGACTAAAATCTGTGAATGTGAATCTTTAGACTAGTGTTTCTTCTACACGGCTGACCCCAAGCTGTCCTTCTAATAATCAGAGCGATAATAACGACGTGCATACAAATGGCACACTGCAGTTTAAAAACTAGCTTTGTGGCCGGGCGTGGTGGCTCACGCCTGTAATACCAGCACTTTGGGAGGCCGAGATGGGCAGATCACAAGGTCAGGAGATTGAGACCATCCTGGCCAACGTGCTGAAACCTCGTCTCTACTAAAAATACAAAAAAATTAGCCGGGCGTGGTGGCGGGTGCCTATAGTCCCAGCTACTCTGGAGGCTGAGACAGAAGAATGGCATGAACCCGGGAGGTGGAGCTTGCAGTGAGCCGAGGTCAGGCCACTGCACTCCAGTCTGGGTGACAGAGCAAGACTCCGTCTAAAAAAAAAAAAACTAGCTTTGTTTTCTTGTGAGGCATCTAGAGTTCCTGTTTAGGGTAGTTGGGAGAGAGGGGAACTGTCCCATTTGCTAGATGAAGAAACTGGACTATTTGTCCAAAGTCACATACAAATTAGTGGAAAACTCATATTAGTTTATCTGCCTCCATATGGCCATTTTGGCCTCTGCCCCACACTTTCAGAGGCTTGGAAGGTGCAGGTGGGAAGATGAGGAAAAACAGATCAGAGAGGGATATATTGCAGGGCAGGTACCTCACCTTCCCTTACCCCAGAAGGTGCCTGCCATGCAAAAGCCACAGGCCATGGCCTGTGAGAGTTCCCTAGAATTAAGCAATAAAGGGAAGAGTCATGGGGAGGGTCAGAAACCTGAATTCCAGGTCCCTCTGTGAGCCCCAGCCTCTCTGTACCTTGGTTGTGCAGTATCTGCACTGAGGCCTGACCGCATCTCCTTGTCTAGGACTGCTGGCCTATTCCTCTCCCTCCTCTTTACCCTCCCAGGCTCTGTAGGGACAGCTTGAAGGCTGCCCTGAACCTGGATCCAGTCCCACAGCCAGGACTTCCCTGTGCCCACCTCCTTGGTGACAAAACCTACCCTGGCTGCTGGCCTGGTTGAGGACAGTGGGAGGAGAAGAGGCCGCCCAGCGCTGCAGCTTTTATTCTCTGAAGCCAGAGACCCACCCTGGGAGATTTTATCAGGACTTCTGCTCCCAGATCCCTCCTTCTACAGACACCCTGATCCCCAGGATCTAAAGCCGCCTCCTTGGAACTCTCTTCTCAGTCAATGCCCTGTCTCCTGAGTGGGTCCCAGTCCTCCCTGCTTCCTGCCACCCCCTGGGAGGTCCCAGCCCTCCTGCACATGCCCACAGCTGTGGAGTTGTGCAGGCACAGCCCCTGGGATGTGGCCTCATCGTAGTGTGCAGGGAGGCCCTGCAGTGAAAACCAGCACACTTCTGCACCAGGACACTGGAGTCTGCCGTCCTCCCCTGGGCTGGAGATGGGGAAGCAGCACGTAAGACTTCCTCACAGGTTACAAGCCTGCGGCCTGTGTGGAGGCCACCAGGTGAAGTTAACTACAGGAGTGGTTAACTGTACTGTCTCTAAAGCCAAGTTATTGTTGGGTGTGGAAAACAGAGAATAGGAGCACACAGCTGAGGCTCTGCAGTGATCACTAATTTTCAAAAAATAATTGGAAATTTTTCTCTAGTTGCTAATTGTTCAAGAAACTTAGATCATGAAGAAGATAAATACAAAATCTGAACTACAGTATAATGGTTTCTAACAATCTTGAACTTGGATTTGGTTTTCAGAGTAAGGGAACAAGGGAAAGTGCAAATTAACCTGGGAGGTTATCTGGGCAGCAAAAGCCTCTCAGGAGCATATGTAGAGTCCAAGGGTGGAGGAATCTGAAGCGCTTTTGGTATGAAATTCTTTTATAAGCAATTTTCTTTGGTCCTCTCAGAAGAGACCTCTAACTGTATTCTTTTAGCGTGTCAGAAATGATGCATCTAGCTGCTTCCTCAGCGTCTTGTGATTGGCATCTGAAGTGGAGGGTGATCTTGTGTGACTGAGCCCCCAACCTGTGGAATCAGCTGCTGTGTCCAGGTAGATATTGTCAGAACTGAATTGAATTGGAAGAAACTCAGTTGTATCTGCTGGAGAATCTGTAGGATTGCTTGGTGGGGAAACTCCCCACAAATCTTGGTGACGGGAGGTCACAGAAGTATTGCATGTTGATGGTTGAGTGAGGAGATGGGAAAAGTGCGCTTTGGCTGTCTTCTCCCTGTCTCTCCTTCGAGGGCTTGTCGGCTGTACACCGATCTCCCAGCAGCTTCTGCGTCTTTTCTCCCTCAGATGTTCTCTCCTGTGCCCTCCTCCTTCAGTGAGATGTAAACAAGCTGCCTCATGTGTCTTGTCTTGTTGGAAGCCCGGGGCTTGACACCAGATATTTACCGTCTCAGGATGTGTGCACCCCACAGTTCTCTACCCCAAAACTCTTTTTCTCACTTTGTTAAACAACTTGATTTTCAGGCATTGCTGAAAATGCTTGACTTTCAAAAAAATATCAAGACTCATCTTAAGATCTGGATTTTGCAGTGCCTTTATTACTTCATGTGTCTTCTGCTTATTCTCATGTGAAATTGTATTCTAGGTACTAATTAATTATGCCAAGGCTTTCTTCCCTTTCTGGATAACTTGCAGTGTTTGGGATGCTAACTGCATGGTGTCCTTACTGTTTTGTCAAATATCAGCCCCTTTATTGCCTTGGTCCATCAAACAAGCCCATGGTCCTTTATTTATTTTCCAAGCCTGGTTTTCCTGCAGGGATAAGCACTGACCCTGATGGTCCCTCTAAGGTCACGTGTGTGGCTGTGAAGAAGTTCAGTGGAGCAAGTGCCAGACAGAGGCAACACAGCCCAGTCCAGATCCCTGCCGGCCCTGTCCACAGCCTCTCTGTCTCAACTCCTTACTGAAGGAAAGGACAGAATGCCCCAAAGGTCAAGACAAAGCTGGGGCATGTGAGAGCTCTTGGGACCATGGGAGAGTGGACAGCGACCCCAGGAATCTGCTCAACACTGGGTGAGGAAGGTAGACTCTGTTTATCCAATTTGCTAGGTCTTATCTCCAGAATTCGTCACAACTGCATAGGAGACCAGGTGAGTGATTGCACCTAGACCCTCCCATACAGGTGGGATTGCACCTTAATTGATCTCGCTGTTGATACTGGTGGATAACTCCATTTGGTTGGCCAAGAAGGACGTCTAAATACACATGACAATGGTGGACGAGGTAGAGAGTCAAGAAAGGCTGGGTCCAAAGTAAAGAAGCAAAAGTTTCTCTGACACACAGAGTGGGTGGAATTTGGGAGCCCAGGCAGCAGAGCCCCACAGAAGTATCTTCACATGGAGCAGAGCCCCATTCAGCCTAGGATTGAGGGCTCATTCTCAGGATGGGCTGGTAATACCTAGGCAGTGCTTTGGACTTAGGAGAGCCTCGGGGTACTAGGGCATTCACTAAAGCAGGACCCAGGACATAAATATAGTTCTAAGGATTAAAGCCCAGGGTGGGGCTTGGGTTCATAAACCACACTCTTAGATTCTGGGCACCAGGTCAGAGTTGGGCCGGTAATAAGGATCCTTACCGTCAAGTCCCTGAGTGTGTGGCTGTAGCTGTTGAAGTACTACAGGACTTCTGGTAGAAGGGCTGACACTTTCTGTAGATAGGGATCAAGGGGCTTTGCTGTGTTGAGGAGGCTGCACGTAGAGGCCGGAAACTAGGCTGGGCCTGGCAGGTTGGAAGGTCATTCATGGACCGAGCACATGGGCTTCAGTCCACGTGAGCCACTTGGCATTATTTCACAGCCAATGGGTGCTGTTTGTGAATGTTCCTTGAATGCATATTTTGGTCGAATGAGAGAATTCATTCATGTGAATTAATGAGAGAGGGAGTTGGAATAGTAAGAGGCAGGCACAAGCAGCCACTCATTAAACTCTGCGGAATTAATGAATGACTAATACAAAAAGGATCACCAGCTGGAAAAAAAAGTCACTCCACGCACTCCTCTAGTGAGAGGAAAGAATCATGAGGTTGTGGCACATGGCAGGGTTTGTTGGTGGGTCAATGACAAGCTTTCAGTCTGGAGGATGACTTGGGTACATTGGAGACAAAATAAATCCGTACAACTCTCACCTTTTTGTGACACCTTGTCACACTGCATACCTATATTACCTTCAAGACAATCTCATGAACTGGGTATTTTTATCTATATTGTAGAGCCCAGAAGCTGAACCTCAAAGGTCCCTCAGCTCTTGGACACCTAGAACTGTGCAGTTTGAAACAAGCCATGGTGAGAAGTGTTCCCTGAGTCAGGGAGAAGAGACTGGCTCCACAGAAACAAGCCCTTAGCCAGGCAGGGCTCAGGAAGTAAACGTCAGTGGCTCTGAAGGCAAGGCTGGTGCATTCTGATGCTGGACACAAGGTGACTTTTGCTCTGCAGGATGTGAGCAAGCTCATTTCCAGGCATGGATGACTTCGGGAAGAAGGTCTACTGGCCCGTGTTTGAGGCAGGAAGAGAAATGCAAGGATTAAATTTATACCAGTTTTGCCACAAAGTAACAGATTGTGAAATCTCACAGATCCAAGTGAGGTAAGCAATGTTCACTGATGCTCATGAAGAGTGACAATACATTTATTATCTCATCTGTGCAACTTTCAGAAGCAAATGTTTGCATATTTAACAACTACCCTAGACCTCAGACATAGCCAAGAACTGTCTACAGAAAGCTGAGACCAGTGGCACCATGGATCTGGGGACTTGGTCTCTGCAGCAGGCTGGGCACAGCCTCAGGACTCCAGGATGCAGAATCCAATGGCAGAGGCCAGATGAGGGCGACATACAGCACACACTGTGGGTCCACACTGACCTCTCTCTGCAGGAATCATCCCCGTTAGACCCTGGAAAACTGTGAGGGGATAACTGAAAGTGCTGAACTCAACGGACATAAGAAAAACTGCCCCAAATTGTTGTGTGACTAAGGCAAGTCACACGATCTGTTTTGAGTCTCACGTTCATCATCTTTACAATGGGAATAAATAATTTCTTGCCTGTCTCCCATGAGATTGTTCTGATGTTTGAGTAAAACGATGCCTGTAAAAGTGCATTTTGAAGGGAGCAGTGTGACGCACACGACAGAGCACAGTTCCGAAGCATCATTCATTTCCACCACCACAGCCACACGAGGAAGTGGGAGTGATGTTTCATATCCCTTCAGGGATAACATGAAAGATCCTGCTCCCCAGGTGTAGAGCTTTGGGGGACAAGGTCAGGGAAGGCAGGGCTGGCACAGGTGCTCTCAGAGTGATGTGTGGTCCTAGAGAGCCCAGTTAGAGCGGGGACACTGCAGGAGCCACATTTGGGCATGTGGACACCCTGGGTCTCAGGATTTTATACCTGAGACAGTCAGCCAATATGTGTTATTATAAATATGTTTATTAACACATACTTCAGAAACACCCTGTCCCTAAACTAGAGATGACCCATGGGAGGTGTCCTTTCTTCCTTTGGATTTTACAGTGACACACCAGAAAGAGTGATGGGAAACTCTCTAATCTGCAGAAGAGTCAGAATCTTCAAAGGTGAGGAACAAGTCGCAAGTCATACCAGGGTCTGATCCAGAAGTCATATCTGTCATTTTATCTAAATGAGGGCGAGTGAGACAGGAAAGACCTTGTGTGTCCTTTGCTTCTAAAAGTAAAGGCAATGAGGATTCCAGCAGTACATTCTGGGCAAAATTTACATTTACAGACAGAAACCATACTTGTTTGTTATGCGAAAGTTCTGTAAAAGCTTGGATATGCACTAGAAATTATTTAGGTTGAGACAACTGGTAACAACTCTGGCTATTGCTAGGGGTCATTGCACTTAAATACCAAATGCCCTCCTGCCCAGGGCATCACATTCCTTCTGTGTGAAGCATACAGTGGACTGTTGGTGTATTAGTGAAGTAGAATTTATGCAGTTTTACCCCTTCCAAGGCGCTGTTATCCCTTGAAAGACTTCTCAGTCAACCCTGTACAGAAGGAAAGTTTGGAGAAATGTTGAAGAAAGAAGACTCACAGAGAGTTGAGGGGCAGGTTCTTAGAGAAGGCAGTCTGCATTATCCCTCTACCGCTGTGAACATCACCACAAAATTTAGCATCTTAAAACATCACACATTTATCTCAGTTTCTGTGGGTCAGGAATCTGGGCACAGCTGGGGTGAGTCCTCTGATTATGGCCCTGGAACAAGCCTGCAAACAAGATGTAAGCCAGGGCTGGCATCTCACCTTGCAATGGAAAACTTTCTGTGTCTACTTGACTGGATTAAGGGACATCCAGATAGCTAGTAAAGCATTTTTTCTGGGTAAGTCTGTGAGAGTGTTTCTGGAAGAGATTAGCAATTGCATCAATAGACACTGTATTCACCAGGGTTCTCCAGAAAGACAAGAACCAATAGGATATCAATATCTAGATACAGACAGAGATATGCGAAAAGAGATTTATTAGGGGAAATGGATCACGTGATTATGAAGGCTGCAATGTCCCACCATAATCTGTGTGCAATCTGGAGACCTAGAGAAGCCCATAGCATGTCTCAGTCCACGTCTTCAGGCCTCAACACCAGGGAAGCCCATATGTAACTCTCAGTTCCAGGCTTAATGTCTGAGAACCTGACAGGGTGGTGGGGACTTTGGGCATGGTTCTAGTGGGAGTCCTGGAATCCACAGGCCAGAGAGCTTGGAGTTCCAATGTTCAAGGGCAGGAGAATGGTGTCCTAGCCCCAGGAGAGAGAGTAGGATAATAACCTTTCCTCTGCCTTCTTCTTTAGGATTCTCTCCAGCTGATTGGACAGTACCTGCCCACAGCCAGGGTGTCTTCCCCACTCAGTCTACTGACTCACACACCGGTCCCCTCTGGAAACAGCCTTGCACACATCCAGGAATAATGCTTTCCCGGTGCTCTAGGTATATCCTAATCCAGTCAAGGTGACACCCAAAATTAAGAATCACACTGAGTAAAAAGAATTGCCCTCGCCGATGTGGGCTGGCATCACCCACAAAACAGAACAGAAGGCTGGGAAGGGTGGATCTGCTCTCTGAGTTGAGACAGGCATCTACTCCCACCCTCCAACACAGGGGCTCCTGGCTCTCAGGCCGCTGGATGCTGGTCAAACTACACCATGGGGTTTCCTGGGGCTCCAGCTTGTGGAGGACCGGCCATGAGGCTGATTCCTCGGCCTCTGTAATCACAATTTCCATAATAAATTCCTTTCTTATCTCCACATATATATCCTAGTGATCCTCTTTCTCTGGAGAACCCTGGCTAATCCACACCTGAGATCTTGGCTGGGGCGGGGTTGTTCCTCCCTTACATGGTGTTGGCAGGACTCAGTTCTCTGTGGGTTATTGTGCTGAGCCCGTTGGCTTCCTGCTGGCTGTGGCTGCAGGGCACCCTCAGGTCCTGGCCACACAGGCAGCTGCTCATGATGAGACAGCTAGCATCATACAAGCTGGCAAGGGCGAGTGTCTGTTATCAACAAGGATATTATAATCTCATGTGATTCAATCACATCTGTCACAGAAGCGGCATCCCGTCAACCCTGAGAGATCCTAACACCACAGCAAGTTACTCAAGAAAAGGAAATTGCACTGGGCTGTGAATACCAGCAAGCAGGGGTCACTGGGGTCATCTAGAGACCACCTACTGCAGCCTGCCCGCCAACCCCTGGTGATGCCACCCTCTGGCATCCACGTTCTCATGTCACCTTCTCCCCTAAGTGTGGGCAGGACCTGTGGCCAATTCAACAGCCCACGAAATGCCAACCCTCCAAGGACCACATGAGCTTGGAAGTGGATCTCTTTCTCAGTCAAATTTTGAGGTGAAACGTCCAACCTGAAGGCTCATGAGACCTCCTGAGGAAAAGAACGCAGGTGAGCCCGGATTTCTGCCTCCCAGAAACTGCGAGATGATGATCGCAAGGAGTTTACAGCTGGGAAGTCTGTGGAAATGTGTCACACGGCGTTAGATACCCAAGGCACCATCTGCAATTACTCCTCCAATGGCAGAAGCTGCAGACAACAGCTTTGGGATGCTGGGAGGATTTCTGTGCATGTAAACTTCCAGGAGAGACTTAGTGTAGAGATAAACCCTGGAGTAAATGGAAAGAGAGCATTGCAGCAACTCTATGCATGAAGCACTGGCCTATGTGATACGGCAATTTACAAGTCCACCGTGTATTATGTAATATTATAGAATACCCCTCTTTTCCGTGGCTCTTGTCAATTTTTTGTATCTCTGAATGATGAACTCTGCACTTGGCAAACAGTTCCTGGCATGCGAATGTAAATGTTGAAGGCACTGATCCAGCCTCTCCTTTCCTTTAAGTTTTCACTCTTTATCACCAGACATCAACTATCCGTTTGAGTTTGGCACTGGAGATGTTGACCTGAGCTGACCTCCTGGGCATAGTTTTTTCATTGGAGGGAGCTTTCACCCTAAAAATGGCATCCCTCTAGCAAGGAGTCATGTGTCTTGAATCCTCGTTTCGGCTCAAATCCTGCCTTGGGGTGCTCTTGGCTGAGGAAAAGTCCTCCTTTTCTGCCTTTGAAATGTTTGTAAAGCCCCGAGGCCCCCCAGCCTGGCCTGTTTCCCTTGGGGGGCCTCCCCATGGGCAGAACATGCTGTGTGCTTCTCATGCCTGGCGGGGTTGCTCATGCAGGCTCAGGTGAAGTGATGGGTGATGGAGTCTGGGAAGGAGGGTGCAGGTCTGTACGCTTCCTGCCCTAGTACTCCACAATTCTCCTTGGGACTCAAGTGGCCCCAAATATTGGCATGCACCAGGAAGGATCCCAGCACAACTTGGCTGGCCCCATGGTCTAACTCGTGGGCTTCACGGTAGTGAGGGCTGGACAGTCACACTCCCACGGCAGTCCAGCAAGGCCCAGCAGAGGGGTGGGTGGTAGGATGGCAGGGCTTGCAGGTCACAGCATTCTGATAGGCCAGGGGCTAACTCGAGCAGGGCTGCTGTGTGGGCCCATATTCACAGGCATTGCTGTGGCTTCAGCCACACTTGCTCCATGTGTGAGCATCAGGAAGCCCCTCCTCCTTTAGGGAAGATGGACAGTTACCCCTGAGCAGGGCCGTGTGGGGTAAATCACAATGGTGGTTGTGAAGTTTTTTCAGAGACAAGATGCTGTGGCCACAACACATGTGGAATTCCACTGCAGGAACACCCAGTGCCACGTTAAAAGACACATGAGTTTGGAGTGTATGTGGGTGTTGGCTTAGTGGTTTCTCTCCATCTTCTTTGTCTACTTTTCTCTTTCTCCTCCTGCTTGCCATGAGCCTGAGGGCAGGGCCTGAATCCAGCAGCACCAGAACCCAGGTGGCCTGGCTCTCAAATAATTGGAAAAGAAAGCTGGGTGGAAATATGGAGGACAATGGTAAAGGCCTGGATTACAATTGAGTGTTTACAGATCTGAAGTGGCCTGTGTCCAGGTGCTGAACTTAGTCCATCCTATGCAGCTCAGTGGTTCCAGACGTCAGCCACTCCCAATCCCTGTCCTGCTTGCCTGCAGACACCAGGCTCCCTGCAAGGCCCTTTCCCTCTGCCCTTGATCTAAGGACATTCATGCCTCCCTGCTCTGTTCGGACACTATCCTGCACAGAACACAGCTAAGCACACGCTTACTATAAGAGTCAAGCTGCATTTCTCCCCAGCCCCAATTCTGGCCCTCACTCCTCTTTCTGGTTTCCTCTCTCCAACCTCTGAGCCTCTGCACTGCTTTTCCTCTTGTCGAGCACACCCTTCCCCTCTGTTCCACACATTACAATCTTACTCACACATCAAGCCTGAGTACAGGAGGATGGGCCTGACCACTCGGTGAGTTCCCACTCCTCTGAATTCCTGTGTTATTAGATGAGCAGCCCTCTGATTTTGTCCTCAGTTGTAGTTGGACATGACTGATTTAAGCAGCAGAGGCATTTGTCTAGCTTCATCTCCAGACTTCAATCTCCCTGAAGACAGTGAGCAAATGTTGTGCATCTTCAATGTGTCCCTGCAGTTTGCATGGTGTTGGCAAGTAACCGAGCCTGGCATGTGCAGTGAGGCGGATGGGTGGACAGGTCTAACATGATCCCCAACAAGAAGGAGAAGACAGGCAGGAAAGTGGCGAGGATGCAAAACAGACAAAAGCTCAGGGTGAAAAATACTATCTAGGTGGGGGTGCTGGGGCTGCAGATCCTAGAGTTTCTCAAAGGCAACTCGATGTTTTGTAGTTCCATCCAGTCTCCAGCACCACTATGCAGCCTCAGCATGTGTGCTGTCCAAGCAACTCCACCCTTGGGGGAAGACGGGTGCCTCCTTCAGAGGGTGTCCGCAGGAGGACGTCAGGACTCTGGGGGAAGAGGGGTGCCTCCTTCAGAGGGTGTCCGCAGGAGGACGTCAGGACTCTGTGGGGCTTGTGGGTGGCCTGGTATCTGGGGTCTGGGAGTCGTGCTTGGCAGCAATCAGATGATGCCTGGAATCCTGGGCTGGCCTCCTCCCTGTCTCCTAAGAGCTCCATGGAACTTGGTCTCCCATTAAGTGGTTTTTGACCCCAGTTTTCCTGATTCTCAGATTCATCTGGCATGAAAGCCAGATAGCTTTACTGCATTCTGAAGCTTTTTTTCCCACTGGCAGTGAGTTTATAGGAGTGCTTCTGTGCCGCTATTTTATTTTTTACAGGCAAGGATGAGTGATCCCTGGGGGACGAGCACACAGGCTGCCTTTGGCTCCCAGGCAACAGGAGGTCAGGCTGGCTTTGGAGGTGGGAAGAGCTTGACTTCACTTGTGTGGGACCCTGAGTCTATTTTCTTATCCAGAAAACAGAGGGAACAATGGAATCCAGGGCTGGAGTGGGGAGGGATGGCCTTGCTGAAGTGACTGAGGCCGCCTCACTCCTCCGAGCCTCAGCGGTCATCTGTAGAAGGTTGTGTCCATAGGGCTGTCCCAGCTCCATTCCAGTCCGTCCTGATGTGCTGATGGGCACCTCCCTGGCCAGGCAGCCATCCCTGGCTCAGCAGTCCAGCATGGGAACAGGTGTGTCTGAGAGCTTGGTGGAGCAGTAGACCATGTACTCCCCCTTCACCCCCTTTCCCATCCCCAAAGGTCTCTGCACAGAAGCAGGTAGCACATTTGGGAACAGGAAAAAAGAGCAAAAGCAATCAAGCCTTCTTTTGAGATCTGTGAATGAGGGTAGTAACAGTTATTAAGCTCCTACTGTGTGCCAGAGAATTCTAGGTGATGCTCCATGAGTGATGAAAAACTCAGACCTCACAAGAGCCCCAGGAAGGGCTGCTCTACATTCTACAGAAGTGGAAATTGAGCTTTAGAAGAATGATCCGACCTGCCCATGACACACAGCTGGCAGGCAGAGCCGGAACCTGGGCCTCTCACCTGCCCTCCTCAACTCCGCCGGATAGTCTTTATTCCAGCAGAGCCAGTGCATGGCACATGTGGATGGTGGATCTCACCCCACATCCTCTGAGACACCGGCAAGAGACAGGAGTGACTTGGTGGGTGAGGGGCTGGCGTGAACACCTAGCACAGTGCAAAGCAGGCAGGCGGGGCACCCCAGGACCCTCGATGGGCAGCAGGGGCACGGCTTCATCCATTCACTTCTCACCCAGCCATCTTCCGAGTGTTTGCTGACAATGTGCCATCCGCCGGGCACCAACTGATCCTCCTGGGCGTGACTGCAGACTGTGCTGCTCGGGGAGCACATGTCCCCAAGCAAGCCTGTGGGAGAAGATGGATGACACCAATTCTTGCTCCAGCCGACCTGCTTCTCCTCCCCCGAGCCCCGACCTGTCCCTCTCTAGGGGAACCCCTGCCCTCCAGTCTCCTTCACCCAGACAACTCAGCAGCCCATTCTCCCTTTCTCCCTTCCAGGGCCCTCTGAGGATAAGCAACACCAGGTTGTGTGCACTGAGATGAGAGCTTCTGACCCTTTCTCCTCTGTTCCCTAGAGATCTGCATTAAAATGTCTGGGGCAGGAGCCTGGGGCTTAGCAAACAGGTTTCTGAAGGGCTGCCAAGGTGCTGCCCTCTGGGCTTCTCCAGCAGCCTGCCTGCCCTCCTGCACCTCTGCCCTCCCCCATCCCCTGTAACTGCCCAGCCCTGAGAGGAGACAGAGCTCCCTCTCCGAGGTCAAAGCCTCGTGTGCGCCCACCCCTGAAGGACAGGATGTCTTGAGGAGCAGAAACCCTCTCCAGGCCTGGGATGAGCGTGGCAGCCGCAGGAGTGGGCTGTTGGGTGGGACAGGGTCCTGGGAATGGATGTTCCCACACATTCCTGCTGGTGAGGGGCAGGGAAGGAGTGTGAGGCCATCGGGAATGGTCATGGGGGTCAAGAATGAAGACACACTGGACAAGGTGAACACAGGCTACCGCTCCCGCTGAGACAGGACAGAAGCGTGTGGCCTGCGTGGGGAGTGGGACCGTGCAGGGCAGGGAGGGTGGCATGGGGGAGTCAGAAGCTCAAGGACCCCTCTCATCTAAGCGCCCTGTGGTGCCCCCTGAACAGCTCGGCGTGGAATGTTCAATGCCTTTGACGCTTTCCGGGCCGGGCTGGAACTGGAAAGGCTGACGTCTTGAGTTTTCTACACCCTGCGTCCCTCCCTTGTCACCTAGTGAGGAAGACCTTGGTGGGTGAGGGGCTGGCGTGAACACCTAGCACAGTGTTCACTGTGCTAGGCCTGGAGAGGGTTTCTGCTCCTCAAGACATCCTGTCCTTCAGGGGTGGGTGCACACGAGGCTTTGACCTCGGAGAGGGAGCTCTGTCTCCTCTCAGGGCTGGGCAGTTACAGGGGATGGGGGAGGGCAGAGGTGCAGGAGGGCAGGCAGGCCCCGCCTGCCATGTCCATCAGGACACACGAGCTGTTCCTGGCCAAGGGGCCTGCACTGCCGGGAAGGCTGGTCTCTCAGCATCCCCCTCAGCCTGCCGCAGGCCCCACATCCCAAGGGTTGTTGACCTCTGTTCCCAGCCCTGCTCCATCTTGTGCTGGTGCCCTGGCTGCAAGGACCAACACTTGCTGTCTCTGGTGGCCCCAGGGAAGAGCCAAATACCCCACCAGGCCTTCCTGAGGCTACATAGCCATGATCTCCACTCTCTCCTTCCTCAGAGGCCTGTGGGAAACTTCTTATTCGCCCTCTAGATTTTCAACAGTAAGAAACCCCCTCTAGGAAAATGAAAGGAAAAAAACTTCCAGAGAGACCCCCCCAGCACAGGGCCAGCTCCCTCCTGTTTCTGCATCAGACCTGCGGAGGCCAGAGGCAACTGAAGGGGAAAAGGACAGGCTGGCACTGGCTTCCCACTGGATGGCTGTTTCCCCAAGAAGGCTCTTTGGATCCTGGATTTCCTCCTGCTCTTTGCCTAGGTCACTGTAGCAAAGCCTTTAAAAGTTGCTCAGCCAAGGTTAATAACTCTCAAATAAGGTTTACCTTCACCTTCACAAACACCCTACTCTGAGGAGGAGACCTCTTCCTGTCCCCGCTGGGATGTCAGCAGGGCTCAGGAGGGGATCTGGGTTCAGGCAGGGCCAAAGGCAGGGCACAGCTGGCCACAGGTAAGCCTGCAGAGCCCTTGGTGTCAGCTGAGAGGAGGAGTCCAGTTCTAGAAGCAAAGCTGCTGTGAGCTCTCCCCTCAGAGGACGCATGGGCCTGTAGTGTGTGGCATCCTCCTGGGCACCTGGCCTGAGGCTGCAGGGTTTGCGTGACTGCCAGCCCTTCCTGTCTTTCCCAACACTTTCTGGCATGCTCCTCCTTCTATGTCTCATTCTCCCTTCTCTTCTCCCCTTACCCATCCCTCCTTCTGCCCACCTTGTTCTCAGGAAGAGGACCTGGAGGGGACAGTGGTGCCCTCCTCCCCATGCCTCCTCTTCCAGCCTCTCCCTTCTGGCATTTTCTGCTGTCCTCCACCTTCCCGATCTCCTCCCCACCACAGGCCACACTTGTCGATCTCATGGAATAAGCCACATGGGTCCAGTCCAGCTTCCTCTGCTGTGGGAAGGAGCCCAGGGCCAGCACAAGCTCTGGAAGGTTCCCTGGAGGTGAGCCTTCACCTGTGGCCGGGTGAGTTCCAGGAGCAGCGGCACAGCCAGAGCCTGGGAGAGTGAGTGTCCCTGGTGCAGCAGTGGCTGGAGCACCGCCTGAGGTCCCGCTGCTGTGAATCGGGTGGGGAAGAAGTCACAGAGTGGATGTGACAGCATGTATCACATCAACGTGGTTTCCCATGTGCGCTCCGCAGTTCCTGTGAGCAAGAAGACGAGAGCAAGCTTTAATCTGTGTCTAGGCAATTTCACACACATGGAAACACTGAAAAGCGGCTCACCAGGCCCTGTGTTCCCAGGCTCCTTTCACTCCATTATTGAAACTAGATGTATCTGACATGGCAGTGCTCCTCCCTCCGTACCACCGCATCTCACCATATCAGCTCCCTCTGGCTGCTGTAACAATGACCACACACTGAATGGCTGAAACAGCACACACGTATTATCCTACGGCCCTGGAGGCCAGCATCTGAAGGGTGTAAAATCCAGGCACGCAGGGCTGGTTCCTGCGGAGGCTCTGGGGCAGCCTGACTTCCTCACCTCCTCTACCCTTCGGGTCCTATAAACTATAAACTAAGTTCTTCCCAAAGGTAGTTCAGCCTACACCCAGGAATGAACAAGGACAGCTTGGAGGTTAGAAGTAAGATGAAGTTGGTTGGGTTGGATTTCTTTGACTGTCTCCGTGGTAATTTTGTAATGGAAGTTTCAGAATCAGTGAGGCCTAAGTCAGTCCTGCACCCAGCTAGTGGTGACCGCGGAGGTGGTGTTGGATGTGTGTGCAGTGGACAGGCTGCATTCCTGTGGAGATGCACATACTGTCAGAGGAGCCCCAGCTCCCATCACAAAATCCAGACACACCTGCATCTTTCCCAGCCTCCCAACAAGCTTGCCTGGTGTTGGGATGTGGGGGTCTCACCCCATCTAAGGCCGACCTGACCTCTCGCTTTGTGCCCCCTGTGCAGACTTGCTGCAGCCACACCCTCTAAAACAAAAGTTTCACTGGATTCTGCATCTCTTTCCAATTGTCCTGTTTTCCTCTCCCCTTCACAGAAAGGCTTTCCAAAGCAGTCCTGGGGCTGCCTTCCCCCACCACTGGGTTCAGTCATCTGCCCAGGCTGCTCTGGGGAGGTGACCACCTCCTCTGTGCCAACGAAGGAATTCCTCACATTTCGCCCCTGGATCTAGGGGTTTCAGCCACAGCCAAAGCTCCTCCCAAAAGCTTCCATCCTAGGCTCGCGGGCCCCACGCCCTGACCCCACTGGCCTTCCTGCTGCTCTGCTGCTTCTCAGTCTCTGTGGTTGACGCATCTTCCCCTGCAGACCTCAGCAGGCCGGAGTTCCCACAAGGCAGTCCTGGCCATGCTTTCCCTTCTCACACCTTCCCCCTGGATGGCTGCCTGCTTCCTGCCTCCCCAGGCTTTGAAGACCCTCCCAGCTGTGGCCCCTACATTCGTATCCCCAGCCCTTCCCTCCAGCTGGGCTCCACACTCGGCTAGCCCAGATCCAAACACATCGCCACCACACCACACCACGCCCTACCCCCAAAACCTGTTTTTCCCTCACAACACTGCATCCTTTCCCCATAATGTGCCTTCTTCAGCAATGCACCCCACATCCCCACCAAGTACCCCACACATATCACAATGCACCTTTCCTCAACACACTGCACTCTCCTCCCACCAAAATGCACTCTCTCTCCCCACAGCACACCCATCTGCCACAATGCACCTCGCAACACACTGCACCCTCCACCACCACAATGCACCCCCCTTGCCGTGGCAGACCACTTCACCCCATAAGGTCAAAATGCACCCTCCCCCCGACACTCCACCCTCCCCCGAATCTTCCCCATTTAAGATAAATTATATCCATAACAATCTAATTGCTCAAGTTTGCAGTCTGGAAGCCACTCTTGCTTCTTCCCTCTCCTGAGCTCTATCATAAAGTCCTGTTATTTATAAGTAAAATATGTCCTGAAACTATTCAGGGCCTTCACTCATCTTACCACCGGTCAGATACAAGCCTCCTCATGTCTTGTGTGCACCCTGGTAGAAGGACCCAAGGCCAGCCTTCCCTTCTGTCCCGGAGCTCTGCCCAGCCTGCCAAGCGCCTGCTTCCAGCTTGCCCTACTCTCTGCTTCCCTTACGCTTAGGACTCTCCTGGTCTACAAGGACCTGCCTAGCCTGGCATCTCCCCATCTCTGTGCCTCTCTGCGGCGGCTGCCCTGCCCGCCTTCTCCTCCTCAACCCACAGCTCTCCCACCGGGGTCTCACCTACAATGTTCTTTCCCTGCATTATGGGGGTTACTTCCTTCCCGGCCTTTGGGGCATATCTTGAATGACACACCCTCCGAATGGGCTTCTTCTGAACAAGGTCTGCCTTGGCCTTATTTCTCAGGGCCACAACTCCCTGGTTCACCCCCTGGATTTGAGGACTGTGCTCTGCCTGCCTGCACACTTAGTGGTCGCCACCGCCCCCTCTCCCACAATGAAGCCACACCAGGAACGGTGCCTCCCCTACTCCTGCTGCATCTCTGGCAGCTGACACTGTCCCTGGAGTAAAGCAAGTGGCCCACATATTTCAATGACTAAACAAATTCATTTATTAAGTTCATATTGTATCCATGACTCAGGAAATATTTCACACATTTATCTCATACATACTCAAAGAATGAAGAACCCGAAGGCGAGGGACATTTCATGTTACACATTCACAGAACTCAGAAGGAGCAGCACTTGGGCCTGAAGTTAGGTCTGAACTTAGTTCCAGTTGCTGAGTACAGAGCAAGAGCTGCCTGTCACTCGAGAGAATGGCACACTGCTGCAAGACTGCAACCAGGAACAGCACAGCTCCCCTGAGGCTACACTGGGATAAGGAGTCAGCAGCATTATAAGTGAGGGCACTGATGCCCAAGAAGTTGCTGAGCTGCAGCTGTTCTGGCAAAGGCCATGCAGGGAAGCTGAGGGGAACCTGATGGAGTGGAGTCAGCAGCAAGCTGGAGAAGGAGCAGGGCCAGGAGTGAGCTAGGGCAGGAGTGTGTGCAAGGTGGGTGACTTGCTTCACAGGCTCTCTTCCTTCTGCTTCTCAGTCTCATATCAGCACTGTCCAGGGACAGAGGCCTCCAAAAATAAAACTCAGAAAAGAAATAACTGAAAGTTGTCAGGCAAAGCTCAGACCCCTTTTGCAGTCTAGGAAAGTGAGAGATGCAGAAATCAAACTGCCCAGAGCAACAGGAAGTGCAGACTAGGCTCTGCAGTGCACCAGGGTCTGCCTGTGGCCACTGTCCCAGGAAGGCTGAACATTTGAAGAGAGGAACAAAGGGACCACTGAGGTTTGGCTTGACCAGCTCCCAGGACACAGTGGGTGCCTAATGCTGGGAGTGGCTTAAGAAGCTGTTCGTGGCTGGGGGAGGTCAGTGTGAACACCCCAAACACCCTCCTCCCTGAGGCCAGCTTGAAGCTCAATGCAAGTGTGGGACAGTCCTGGACCTCGGGTTGAAGCAAAAAGGAGTGAGGGAAGCAGAGGTGCTGAGAGGAGGATGGGGCTCTTGTGAGCTGAGCAGGGAGACTGGGGAGGGACCTGTTGGGGCTACATGACCTCAAATGCCCTTGTGGTCTTTAACATGCCCACATCACCAATCTTATCTTCCTTTTTGGTCCTCTGTCTTTTTCTACAGATGTCTTTTTAACTAAGATGCAATAAAGCAAGTCCAGGACTTCTCAGATGAGTTGCATAAGATGTCCTTTGAGATAAATACTCCATCCCCCCATTTCTTCTGTGTTGTGTTAAATAGGCTTTTTATCAGGCTGCTGAGTTGGACTCAGCTCCTGTACTGGGGCCCAACAGACCAAACCAATATGGAGTCATTCATGCTAAGGGAAACTGATAAACCTGGCAGGGTCCTCATGTGCAGGATGGCTGAGCTTGAGGCATTGGCAGCGGCCAGCAGGTTCTAACAAGCCTATCAGGCTCCACGTAGCACTTCCAGTTTCTGCCCTGGAGGCTGCCTGACCACGCTGCTGGCCAGGGTTCTTTGAATCTGTTCTGGTTCTGAGGGCTGCTTGATTCTAGAATCATGAACAAAAGCCAATGAAGTTCTTTAAATTAAACTTGTTATAGTGCTGTCTTTTGACAGTTGCTGCCACTGAGATTGTACGTGTCTTGGGAACTGAGAGTCTTTCAAACTTATAGAGGTTTTTTTAGTTAAAGAAGAGGAGAAAATGTAAAGAAAAAGGAAAGGATAGGAATAAAATAGACCTTGAAAACCCAATGGAAACAAACCAAATTTGGCTTCTGATAATATAATTTCATAATGCTTCATTGAAATATCATGTACTTACAGAAAAGCGCTCAGTAGATTTTGAAAAACCAAGCTCACCCTGTGGCCATTACCTGGACACTGGAGCAGGGTGTGAGCTGCCCGCAGTGCTTCTGTGGTCCCTCCAGCGTGGCCTCCTCCAGGGAAAACACTGTCCTTACCCCAGCAGCACAGACTAGTTTCTTCATGGAATTTCTTTTTCCCAAGGACCACAAAGGAAGCAGGGAGGCAGGGAAGGGGGGGCAGTTTCCCTTCTTAAAATGATGTGACTGGAGGGAAAGTGGATACAGGCGGGAACCCTCAGCAAGCTCCAAGGAGCCCCACCACCATTCAGCATCCGTCACGGAGTAGCCACAGTGAGGCCAAAGTTGCAGCTCACATTAAGAGCAATTAGCAGTTTTACACCACTTTTCCACATTCTTTTTAAAAAATTATGTTCTTGCATTATTTTTCCTATATGGATTTTTAAACATGAGAGTGTTTAAGTCGATTGGATGGAAGTTCAATCTGGTCTTGATTACCTTTGACTTCGTGAGTTAATGAGTGCTAAGTAACTCACCTTTCCTTTAATCTGGAAGCAGTGGCCCTGCCTGTGGGGTGGGGGACACAGGCTGAGAGTGGACCACAGGCTCCGAGTCACCTCTTCTGGTGCATGTTTCCTACCCTCAGGCCACAGATCCACAGGGTCAGACTGAGCTGCGGGGAGTGTGTCCCCACCCTGTTTCCCTTAAAGCAGGTTATGGAGGATTGACCTAGTGGGGTCACAGAGAGCACCGTGAGCCTGAGACCCAGGCTGTGGTCCTACCTTATCACGAACTCGCTGTGGGCCTCAGCCTGGCCAGACCTCTCTCAGGGTCTCTGTTTCTGCATCTGTATAATGAGGCCCCATCTGCAGTGTTAGATGGAAATTGAGTAAGGACTAGAGGGGTTGGGGGTGATTCACCAACTCTTTACCCCTCAACAGAGCAGAAGGACAGCTTCCAGAGTGTGCTTCCAGAGGGCCCTGGGCCCATTGAGTCCTAAGAGGAAGAAACCCCCATCATCATGGTACATGCTGTGTAACCCCACAGCCTGGCTCACTGTGTCCGCTGGAACCCACGTCCTTGGGGTCAGCAACCTGGAAACAGCCACTCTGTTCACAGAGAAGCAACCTTTCAGTGTTTTCCTTTCCCCTTACCACAGGGATGGCCGTGTTAGAATTACACTCCTCTACACCAGCCAGGTGAGTTACTGCAGCCTTATGACTTGATAGGTCACCCGGCATGCATTTGTAACAAAATCTATGTGATAAAGCAACAGACTCCATTGCAAAAAACATTAGCAATCTCTCCTCACTAAATCACAACTTTGATAAAGTGATTTCTATTCAAAAAGCTTAGTGCAATTATGGTGCAGAGCTGAGATCCCAGCACAATTTCATTTACAATCAACCTGGCATCTCCAACACACTAACTGAAGCATTATCACTATTGTCTTCCGTATGAAATATACGCAAAGTATATTTCTTTCCCTTTATCCCCTCAATAAATAGCATATTCTGGACATGTAGCATTTCAATGAACGTGGCAGTAGGCCACGGGGACCACTGACCCTCACACCTGAGAGGACACTGAGGCCCATGGAGGTGGAGAGACTGCCCAATGCACACAGCTCATGTCAGTGCCTCTGTGATGGCTTTCCCCCCAGGTGACTGTCACCCCAACATTTTACTGACACACACAGAGTTCCTGGCTCTGTCCTCCCACCAGCAAACTCTGTGCATAGCCGGAGTCTCCTCCCACCTGCTGCACTTGGGGTTTATAGAGAGCACTTAGGCCTGCAGTAGCTAAGATTGCACGACTGCACTCCAGGCTGGGCAACAGAGTGAGACTTCATTTAAAAAAAAAAATCCACAGCTAAGTTGATGCAAGAGCAGCATCTAAATCATAGACTAGAAAAAGCAGCCATCACATGTGACAGTGAAGCTTCAGAAACTCCCTTTGGGAGGTAGGAGCAATGCAAAGATATGCCCTTCTACCCTTTCTATGCAACCTCTGGTAGAGTTACCGGCTTGTGCAATAATGCAAGAAAATGAACTAAATGTGGAAAAATGGGTCAGGAATAAAAGGAAACCATCATTCTTTATTGACCCTAGAAAAATCTACATTTTAAAAGGTCATAACAAATAAGAGAGTTCAACTGGACACAAGACTAGTAAACAAAACTATCAGCAGTACCCAATTCATAATTATAAAAAGCAAACAATTTCATTTGACATCAACAAAAAGTTATCAGTTACCTAGGAATACATCAACTAAGACTAGGGTAATAACTTTATGAAAAAATAAAGATATCAGTGAAGAATATTTTTAAAGATGTCTATAAATAGGGAGGTGTGGTGAGACCTGCATGGTAAAGCGATCAAGTCTCCCCAAGTGAGGTGATGAATTTGACGCAGTTCCCACCAAGCACACACCCATGGGTACACGTTCACATGCATCTGTTTACATGTTTTTTCAAACTTGACTGGCTGACTCCAAAAACAATTCGGGACAATAATAAGCAAGATAATTTTAAACGAGAAAAAGTAAGTCGAGGATACATTACACCAGATACAAGCACACCACATAAATCCATTGCAATTACAGCCACATGATATCTTGGTAGAAGAGAAAAATAGACCAATGGAAAAGAGTACAGAGCACCAAAGAAGACCCTCTTCTGTGTCAAAACTTAGTCTATTAGAAAATAAATAAAGTGCCCAATCGTTTGGGCAATTGGCTCTTCATTTGGAAAAAAGATACCTTTAGATCTATACCTCAAGACATACACAAAGGTTATTTTCAGGTGGACTGAGAAACTTTATAAATATAGCAAGACTCTTTAGATGAAAATATAAGAAAATATATTTTGAATACATTTCGTGGACTTTGCGAAATACATAGAAAAATCACATGATCAAAAGATTAATAAAATTGACTAAAATTTAATAATAAATATATCTATAATAAATTTTTAAATAATAATAATAAAATCTAAACTTTCCCTTCCACAAGTGATATGGAGACTAGGATAAGGTATTTGTAAAACATCTTGTGAACTAAAGATTTCTATTGAGAGTACTTAAAGATTTTTAAGTGATGCTGGCTCTCCTCTTAGGGGACTCTCAGTTCAAACAGGTTTCCTCGCATGGCGGAAGTGTTGAGTGCCTTTTCCACTCCCATTCTCTCACAAGTGTGCAGAGGCAACTGACATGTGATGTCACTGCAGACTGAGTACAGAATTCCACATGGGAAACTTGTTTCCCAGGAGCCAGGCAGCAGGAGCATTCACACATCTGAACAATGCTACTCCTGTCACCAGTTTCTAAAGAAAATATAGTTATTTTCATAACATGTTATGTTATGAACATAACATAATCCTTGATGTTCATTAGCATAATGGATTCATTATGAGTTTTCACTAATTGGTTACTTAATGTGATGGTTAATATTGTCAACTTGATTGGATTGAAGGATGCAGAGTATTGTTCCTGGGTGTGTCCGTGAGTGTGTTGCCAAGGGAGATTCACATTTGAGTCAGTGGACCTGGGAGAGGCAGACCCACCCTCAATCTGGGTGGGCACCATCTCATCAGTTGCCAGTGTGGCTGGGATAAAAGCAGGCAGAGAAATGCGGAAGGACTAGACTGGCTGAGTCTTCCGGCCTTCATCTTTCTCCCATGCTGGATGCCTCCTGCCCTTGAATACCGGACTCCAAGTTCTTCAGCTTTTGGACTCTTGGATTTACGCCAGTGGCTTGCCAGGGGCTCTGGGGCCTTTGGCCACAGACTGAAGGCTGCACTGTCGGCTTCCCTACTTTTGAGGTTTTGGGACTCAGACTGGCTTCCTTGTTCCTCAGCTTGCAGCCTACTGTGGGACTTCACCTTGTGATCGTGTGAGTCAGTACTACTTAATAAACTCCCTTTCATATACACATCTATCCTATTAGTCCTGTCCCTGTAGAGACTAATACACTTAAGATTTTAAATTGTTCTCCATTTTCATCTTTAACATGGTAAATGTTAATAGATAAACAATACTTATTAGGGTTCTCAATTACTTTTTATTATTTTTTTAATTGACACAATATGGCACATATTCGTGGGGTTCACAGGGATGCTGCAGTACATAGAATGAATCGAGGATTAGATCAGGGTGGCGAACACATCCTTCGTCTCAAACACGATAATTTCTCCTCCTAGCTATTTGAAACTATGAATTATAGTCAACTATAGTCACCCTACAGTGCCAAAGAACCATAGGACTTATTTTTCCCGTCCAGCTGTAATTCCATATCCTTTAAAAAATCTCTCCCTATCCGTCCCCTCTCCCTCCCCTTCCCAGCCTCTAATATCCTCTATTCTACTTTTTACTTCTATGAGAGCAACATTTTTTAAAGTTTCCACATGTGAGTGAGAACATTCAGTATTTAGCTTTCTGTTCCTGGCTTATTTCACTTACCATAATGTCCTCCACTTCCATCCGTTTTGCCATGAATGACAGGACTTCATTTTTTTTTACAGATGACTAGTATTCCACTGTGTGTATATACCACGTTTTTTATCCAGTCATCTGCTGTTGGACACCTAGGTTGATTCCATGTTCTTGACTACTGTCAATAAACATGGGGTTGCAGATATTGGTTTGATATACCGATTCCTTTCCTTTGGATACATGTCCAGGAGTGGGATTGCTGGATCTTATGGTAGTTCTGATGTGGGGCAGGTGAGCCCCAAGGTGTTTAGTCTGCAAGGGTTCTTGCCTTTGCCCAGGAAAGAATTCAAGGGCAAGCCAAAGGAAGAAGAAAACAGCTTTATTTATTTAGAGATGGAGTCTTGCTCTGTCACCCAGGCTGGAGTGCAGTGGAGCGATCTCGGCTCACTGCAACCTCTGCCTCCTGGGTTGAAGTGATTCTCCTGCCTCAGCCTCCCAAGTAGCTGGGATTACAGGCACGCACCACCAAGCCCACCTAATTTTTGTATTTTTAGTAGAGACGGGGTTTCAACATTTTGGCCAGGCTGGTTTTGAATTTCCGACCTCGTGATCCGCCCACCTCAGCCTCCCAAAGTGCTGGGATTACAGGCGTGAGCCACTGTGCCCAGCCAAAAACAGCTTTAGTAATAAAGAAGCAATGTTACAGCTCTGAGACTGTTCCTGCAGAGCAGGGCTACCCTCTCTGCCCTGTAAGAAGAGAAGAGCAGCTCGGGGCAGTTTTGCAGTCATGTTTAATCCACTTTTAATTTCACACGGATTAAAGACGGTTTATGCAGAAATTTCTAAGGAAGTCATAGTAACTTTTGGGTCATTGAGTCATTGCCATGGAAAGGAGCGGTAACTCCCGGTGTCTCCATGGCAACGATAAACTTCCATGGCACTGGTGGGTGTGTCTGATTGAAAGCTGCTTCCGCCCCAGCCCTGTTTTAGCTAGTCCTCAATCTGGTCCGGTGTTCGAGCCCCACCTCTGGAGTTGAGTCCCACCTCCTACCTCAGTTCTGTTTGTAGTTCTGTGAGGAACCTCCACACTGCTTTCCACAGTAGCTGTACTGGTTTACATTCCCACCAACAGTGTCAAGAGTTCCCTTGGTTATTTTTTGTCTTTTTGATGAACGCCATCACAACTGGGGTGAGATGATATTTCAGCATTGTGGTTTTGACCCTGAGAAGAAACAGTTTGAGCATCTGTGGTGCTGGGAAGTTCTTGAATGCCACCCTCAGGAGTTCTAGGGTCACCCTTCTGAGGACGACAGGAGTGGAGGAAGGGCTTCCAGCAAGGGGCAGACCTTACCAATGAGTAGAACCTGGCAGCAAGAGAAGAACTAGATGCGGGGGCAGGAGGGTCAGATGGGAGAGGACCTGCTCACGGCAGGTGCCCTATCCGCAGACGCTGCAGTCCTCCCCGCACTCCAGGCCCACCGCACCACAGGGCACAGCCTGGCAGCCTTCTCTCAGCCACGGTCCCACTCAGCACCTCTTGTACGTGTGGAAGGGGCTCCATGCTCTGCAGAGGAGCAGAGGAAGGGGAGATGTAGGGAAAATAGAGAGCGGTGGAAAACTGGGTGGGCCACAAATGGCCAGCATCTTCCCTCAGCCATCGTGTGTGGGCTGGGTGGTCACAGTGTCCTCAGAGCCTCGACATCTGCACCTGTGAGATGACACCTGCCTGCCCACCTCTGAGCATCCCAGTTGTGCCCACAGCCCCCGGTGAGGGCAGGGCCGAGAATTGTGCCCAGATTGCTGTATTGATGTTGAATAGACCTGCTGGAAAGGGTTCCAGACGCTATCACACATGGAGTGGGACAGGATGAGCATTCCAACCTTTCATTGAAAGTTCTGTTTATATGTAGCTGCCAAACACGTTGGTGAGTGGACTATTCTTCCAAGATGGAAAGGAACTTGTCCCACCCAAAATGGGGCAGTGCTGTGGCTCAGCAGGAGACTGTCACACCCCCAACCCAAAGCAGGTGTGTGAGGAGGGGGTGGCAAAGGGGATGCATGCCCCTATCACAGTGGGTTTTCATTCACAGCAGGACTCCCCGGAGGTCCTCAACCAGGTGGCACCTGAGTCGGGGCCTGGGGACTGGCTAGAGTCAGCTGACAGCAGCTGGAGCACACGTCAGAAAAACACAACCCACTGGCCTAGAGCTCCCGTCCCTGCCCTGTCTCTAACTTGGCCTTTGATGCCTTTTATTTTTCTTTCCTCAAATGCACATTATTAACTGCAGATGCGCAGCTGAGAAGATGAGAGAAAGTTAATGAAATTACACGACTGCTTTGCTGAGTTCCCTTTCAAACTATAGCTTGTTAAGTTAAAACAGCAGTGTGAAGGGTGTAGCTCTCTGTGAAGTTTCTGGATGTGGCCCTGGCCTCAGGGAGCCTTGTGGGGTGGTCAAGGAAGCCTGGCAGAAGGTAGTTCATGGCAGAGACACCAGCCACATGTGGGCCTTCCTGTGTGGGCCTTGCCTGTGTGGGCCTGTCTTTCCCTTGCTGGTCTCCTGTCTCAAGTTCTCCCATCCCTGCTTCTCATGTCTGTGGGCCTGACCACTCACTGCTTTGATACACCCAGCTCCTTGCCCTCCAGCCTGGGCTCAGGTGCACTGTCCCGCAGGACTACAGGGTCATTTCCATGACTCAGTTCCTGGTTTGCCTGTCACCCCCCACCTCCCTTTCTGCAATTGCCTGTCCTCCCACCCGGTTTTATTTTCTTCATTTCCAGTTTTTATTTCTCATACTTTTTGTTTCTTTTCCCTGTAGGAGTGTGAGCCCTGGGAGGAAGGAAACCCCAGCTCATTAGGCATTCATTAGTGTGTGACCTTGAGCAAGTTGCTGCCATCAGTCAGATGGGTAACATGGTGCCTGCCTTTGGGGCTGTGAAGGGGATTGAATGAGCACAGCTGTGTGTTTGAGAGTGCCTAGATGTGAAGTGTGTTAGTCTTAGAGCATTGCACATGGTAAGCACTATTATCATGACCATTGTCAGCATTCACTGCTGTGTACCCAGCACCTTGCACGGGGCCTGGCATGTGGGAACCCCCGGTTGACAGAGTCCACTGAATGGAAGAATGAGTGAGTGAGTGGGTGAGGGATGGTGCCCTGCACAGGGGGCCTCCCCCAGCACGATGCAACCTGTGCTCTCAGGCCCAGCCTCTGTCATTTAGTCACTTTTTGTTTCAAGTTCCCAGAGTGAGTAGTAAATACTTCAACCAGTCAGAGTTCTCACAAAAAGCTCAGTGAACATGTGTAATGATTCATTCAGCATTTGCTCAGTGCCTACATAAAGTAGGCTGAGGCTAGAAATGGCAACTAGCACATACACCATGCCCTGGGGATCGAAATATAACAGAGGAGAAAGCCATGTAAAATGAATTTTCAAAGGCATTTGAGACCTAAGATCTCGGGGAAATGACTGTGGGACGGTGGGATTACTGGCGTTCCTTCCAGATGTTACAGATGATGCCCCGTGGCAGCTCTTCCCACAGTGGGTGACTTTTATGAAGTCCTCAGGGGCTGCATCTCAGCATTTGGCAGCCCAGCTTGAACCCTAGCCCCTTTACTTCACAGCTCTGAACCTCACTTCTTCAACTGTGAAAACAGGAATGGCAAAGCCTGCCTTGGAGGCTGCCTGAGTACCGAGCGACCCAATCAATGCGTGCAGTGTGCGTGGCAGCGCGGGAAGCTGCATACTGCTCACGTCTCCTCCTCTTCTCCAACAGTCCTGGGTGCAGTGTGTGCGGGAAGCTGCATACTGTTCACGTTTCCTCCTCTTCTCCGACAGTCCTTATGTCGTCCATGGCATGGGGGGGAAGCTGCATACTGTTCACGTCTCCTCTTCTCCAACAGTCTCTGATTGTGCCATTTCAACTTCAGTGAGATGCATTTTATTCCCACTGACAGCTCAGGTAAGTCCCTTACCTCCCCAAAACAGCACCCTGTGAAATCGCCTTCTTGCAGCCGGGTCAGACAGTTCGCTTTGTAGGTTTAATGAACGGTCTTCTGCATTTATCTCAGCTACTGCAGCCCAGTGTCTGGGGAAAGGCTGAGGGTGGTCTGAGGGCTGTGCTGGGCTGTTTTTCAGGCTGCCAAAGCCTGTTCTTGAGAGGCAGCTGACCTCATCAAAAGGAGCTCAAGCAAGGGGCTGAGGGGCCGCATCTCCCAAGCACGACAGACCTGGGGAATCAGTCTGGCCTTCCTTTTTCAGGTTGGGGACACCTCGCCCCATCACCCATCCCACCACACTAGGCTCTGCATCTCCGTGTCTGCTCCTTTACAACAGTTTACTATGGAATGCCCTCAGGGATATAGGAGTGCATCCAGGTGAAGCCTGTGGGGGAAATCCTACCACGTCTGCCATTTGCTGACCTTCTCAAAACTTAGCCTCAGGACCATTAAGTCTCCCCTGGTTGTGGTGGGGATGACCAGCTTTATGCCCCATTTCCTCATGCTTGGGCATGCGATGGACAGGACACTGACCTCTCCATTCCCAGTGCAGGCATCTTGGGGCAAATACTCCCTGGCCACCTTTGACTCTCAGCTGGCTGCTCCATGCTGCCCGCGTCTTAAGACCAGGAAATACTCCATATTTGCCCCTTTCTATTGGCCTTTGCCTGAGCCCAGCTTAGAACATGCAAAACCCAGCTATTACTGTAACATAATTAATTACTCCTATTCCTACGTCACTGTTAATAAGATCTCCTAGGCCTTTTCCAGGTCTCAGGCCTAATGAAAGTGCTAGAAACGCAGAAGAGAAGTAAGATACACTGTGCCAGCCTTTGGAGGCTGCCGAGTAAATGACCCTGGAATGTTCCCTTTTCCGCACTGCGCTGGACATGCCAGTTAAATGACCCTCGGTATTACCTTTTCCACATTGCACTTGACAGAACACCGATTTGATCACAGAAAAGTGCTGAACTGACTCATAAATTTGGGGCAGGTTCCCTACTTTACTTTCGCCTTGGAGATGAGCGCACATTTGTTTGTGAAAGCTTCAGAGAAGTTTTGCTATAATCAATCACTTTTACTCAGGGTTTCCTGAAATTTCCTGATTATAGAAAACAATTTTTAAAATATTTTTTGTAGAGTGATACTAACATTCCTCAAAATACTGGTGATCCACTAAATGTGGATCATGGCTACTGTGGATTCAGTGTCAGAGACAAGGAAACCAGGGCTTCTGAGGCAGAATTCACTAGGTTCACCTTAGGAGTCGACTGCAGAGTGAAATGAACCAGAGGGCACCCTCGCCCACTCTTACATCTGGGCCTTTATGTCCCCACCTTTTCTCTGTTTTTACTGGTGTCTGCACACTGTATTTGTGTGGCGTGTCAAGGCACAAATCTACAGGGAACATCAAATCAGAAAAGTTCACTCTCTGCCTTGGCAGCTCTCATCTGCAGGAGTGTGTGTGCATGGGGGTATTGGTGCAGCCAGTGAACACAGCACATTCAGCTGGCAGCACCCCGAGATGAGGATGAAGTGACTGGGAAGGTCACAGGAGAGGAGGGCTGCAGGTCCCAGGTTCTTCATGGAGGACAAGGTGTTTGTATGGGGTCCTGGAGGAGAGGCACGAGGACCTCTGCTTTATCCTAGCTTGCAGCAGGCTAGAAACACCCAACAGATAACTCCCCAAAAGGGAATAACATGGGACAACTTTGCCCCTTTGACCCTACAAATAGGTTTTATTTCCAGTACGATGAGCAAGCACGCTGAACTGTCTTGCAGTTGCCCGATGGGTTCTTCCCACCCACTGTACAGACAAAACCAATTCACCGAGACTGTGGTACTGCACTAAAGAAACAGTTTAATTGATGCAGCTAGCCACGTGGGAGAAGGAGCTGCTACTCAAATCAGTCTCCCAGAAGACTGGGAGGTTTGGGTTTTTCAAGGATTGTTTGGTGGGCAGAGGACCAGGGAGTGGGTGCAGTTGATTGGTTAGGGATGCAATCATAGGGTGTACAAAACGATCCTCTCACGGAGTCTGCCTCTGGATGGGGAGGTGGGAGTGCATAGGACCAGTTGAGTCATGAGCCATGGGTCTGGGTAGGGTGAGTCGGTTGGCAGAATGCAATCTGGAAAACAGCTGAAAAAACCAATCTCAGGCTCTACAATAGTGTTGTTATCTACAGAAGCAATTGGAGAAGGTACAAATTGTGTGACTTCTAGCCATATGACTTCTGAACAATAAGGAATTTCAGAAACTATGTCTACATTTTAGCAGAGTTCAGGCTCCTCCCAAAATCCTAATCACGTGGCCTTTCATTCGTTTTTGGTCCCCAAGGAAAGAGGGCTTTAGTTTTAGAGAGGGACTAGTATTGTTCTATAACTTAATTTCTCCCTGGATTAGTTTAGCCTGTGCCCAAGCATGAGCAGGACAGCCCGCCTGTGAGGCTAGAGGTAAGGTGGAGTCAGTCATGCGTGACCTCCCTCGCTGTCATAAGCTTTGCAAAGGTGGTTGCAGTCTTTCTCTGGTCAGAACACATGGTGCAGCCATCTGAGATCTTTGCAAATGGACAGTAGCAAGAGAAGTGGAGAAAGAGGCCAGACTGTGGTGAGTTCCACCTCACTGAAGGCCAGCGGGGGGTGTGGATTGGCAGGATAGTATCCAGTGTGGAACACAGGAGGTGCACCAGTGAAGGGAAACCAGGTCGGGAGCATCAGCCGTGGGAAATCATAGAGGGAATCCTTGTTCTCTTGCTGCTTCCTGGGGTCTGCAGTCTCCCTGTCCATCAGACGCTGGCCCTCCTCGTGGCTTGCTGACTGTGCTTTATGAAATTCACGCTCACATTTCCCCATATTTTCTGAAGCAGTGGTGAGTCTGGTTCTTGACTGGTTTTGTTTCCAGACGGGTCCCTTCTGTCTTTTTACTCCCCACTTCCAGTGGGCACGTGGGTTTCCCAGGGCCTCAGGCCTTCTGTCTGCTCTAGGGGAAGCTGGGGACATCTGGACTGTCCTCATGGAAGCAGAGACGTTTTGCTGCGCCTTAGGGAATGGGGAGCAGTGGGGAGTCTTGTGGAATCCTTGGTCTCTACTCCACCCCCGAGCTCCTGCTGAGAGGCCTGCTGTGCCTGTGCCCTCCCTGGGGGTGGCACAGTCCAGGATCTCCCCACCTGGCATCCTCTGAGGTGGATGCTCCTGCCTCTGAGACAGGCAGCCCTCTGCTTGCTGGCTGCTCCCCAGCATCTGTTTCTGACTCACTGCGCAAAACGGACAGGAAAGTTGAGGGTTCCTGCCCAGTGTCTGTCTCCAGGCACAGAGTCTCAGTACCAGCTCTCAAAACTCTGTCTGCTCACCTGGGCAGCTCCAGGAGGTGGGGGAGGAGTCAGGAGCGCAGCAGCCCCTTGAAACTTCCCAGGATGGCTGGTTTTGGGGGTTTATCACATTATTTTTGTCCCTCTGGTTTTAGCCACTGTAGGCCAGTTTGTTCACAGATTTTTACCAACTTTGGCTCATTTCATTACCTTATCAGAGGTGGGAATTCTGAGGTCCCTAAGCCAGAGGCTTTCAGGGATGTGGCTCCCTCTGCCGCCCTGGCAGGGAGGGCGCAGGGGTCCCAGGTGGAGCCTCTGACCTAGAGCCTTTGGCTCTGGAGCCTGGAGCCTTACCGCAAGGCTGCCTGTGGGTTTGGCGTCGGCCTGGAGCCCAGGCTGCTGGTTATCTGGAGACAGCCTCCCCGTAAGATTTCTCTGAGACAAGAAACAATTATGCAAATTATCCTAATTCTGTTTTAAAGAATAGAGAGATTGATTGCAGAGACAAACCATTTAGGCAGGCAATGTAGAAGGTGTTTCCATGGCTAATCTGCCTTCAAAGGAGAGGGATTTTGTTTGTAAACTTCAGACCCAGAAAATTGATTGTTCTGTCAACTTTAGATAATTATCTGTCCTCCCTGAGGCCCTAAGCTTAGCAGAAATGTTCTTTCTCTGAATCAGTACTCAGCTTTGGATCTCTGTTGGGTTCCCTGTGGAGTGCTAAATCAGAGATTCCCCCAAAGCAGTGGATCAGGAGCCTTCCTCCAGCCACAGTGCCCATCCCGCCTGCAGAAGAATGGACAGAGGCTGCAGAGCTGGCACTGTGTCCCTGGAGGGGCTGGTGGGGACTCACTGTTCGGGGGACAGGGGAGGCAGAGTCCACACTCAACTGCTGCTTGGAGATGGGCATGAAGGGCAGGCAGGTCTGGCCTTGGCCTTGCAGTTTGTTTCCATTAAAGACCTTCAAGACCAGAAGGGACCAATAGGGCCGGACTATGCAGGGAGAGAAGAGGTTCTAGGGAACTGAGTTCTGAAGTCTTCGTCTTCTCACTGTGCAATGGGGTTCGCCTATAAAGCAGGCTGCTTGTCCTCGGGAGAGCTCATTGTGGAGAAACATCACTGGACAGAGCCCCTCCTTATCTGCATCAGACTCCTCTGGTCTCCTCGGTTGCCTTTTTCTCTGCCCCTAAGGGCACCTGTCCCTGGAGAGGCTCTCAGGACAGTATCTTGGACACACCCTGCCTGGACACCCCTTGCCTGGCACCCCTCCTCTCCACCATGTCATCAGAGAGCTCCACCTGCCCTTCTAGCCCCCTGGTCCGGCACTGCTGGTCGTGAGGTTTGGGCCCTGTGACCTGCCCAGATCCAAGCTGTGGGGAAAGTTTGCTGAGACCAGTTTGGGGAACAGAGGGGCCTTGTTGTACCATTTGTTCTGGGCACAGGGGACCTCCTGCATCATCTATCTCCTCCATGAGATGCTAGTTTCAGGGATTCCTTGGGGACATTGGAGAGCAGGGCTGGCTTAGGCAGGGGCCTGACCATAGTCCAGAGAGTGCAGACCCTACCTGAGGTGCCACATGGGCCCTCATCAGTCTTCTCTTCACACAGTGGAGTCACTCCTGTGCCTCCCCTGTCTGCACTCCATTGAGCCGGGAAAGGCCTGCAGTAGCCAATGCCCACATTTGAGTTTCAAATGTGAATATACCCAGGGATTGCAATTTACCAAAAGATGAAGGAAAAGGCCTCTCCCAGTACTTGGTCAACATTATTCTGTGGTATTTTTCAGAAGAAATTAGCATTTAAGCCAGTATACTTTTAGTAAAGCAGATTATGCTCCATAATGTGGGTGGGTCTCATCCAATCAGTTGAAGGCCTTAAAGGAAGAAATACTGACCTCCCAGGGGAAGAGGGAATTCTGCCCCTGGACTGAAGCCACTCTTCCTTGGATTCTAGCCTCTGTAATCACACGAGACAATTCTGGACATCTCCTCCTCTCTTTTCTGTTTCTCTGGAAAACCCTGACTAATGCAATTCTTGTTAAGCTGCTTTTAAGAAGTGTGAAGAAAATATTAAAAAGATGTAACTAAGAATTTTGAATGGACGATCTAATTATTTCACACTGGCTGAGATCTCCCTGATGTTGACATTGCAATGACACTGTGCACTTCTTGGGGTAAGAAAAAGTGCAGTCTCAGTATCCCTCCCACTAAATAGGAAGGCAAATTGCCATTTCCCGAAAAGTCCGGAATAGTAAGTAGGTAGACGAGTAACTCTTGAAGTTACATAAGACAAATCAGTTGCAACAGAGGATCATAAACCCCTCATGTATGGAAGGAAAACAAGTTTGTCAATGTGCAAACTGTAAGTCTAAGTTCCTACTTCTGTAAAAAGTAGAGTTTCCTCTTCAAAGACTTTCCTTCCCATCTCATTAGAAATAAATAGTAACTTCTCTTAGAAGCAAAATTCATTCAAAGACCTGTGCTAACATTTTTAAATATCTGCTAGCCCTAATAAAGAAATCAATGTACTTTATGTTCTTAGCTCCCACAATTTAGCCTAAATATTTGCCCTGGCATGCTTATACTAGTCCAAGCAAGCTTTAGGTCATTGCCTGTTCCTCTTCTTTATTCGAAGGTGTTTTTACTTTTTTCAGCATTTCACAAGTTACTTCCTCCTTCCTTTGTTCTCCTCTGCCTTTTCCTCTTTAAAAAAGTTCTAAGTTGCTAGCCAATCAGGACAAATACAGAATGTGAGGTCCCGTTCCAGCCACTGGAAACTGGACACAGCAGTAGGGTGGATGCGTCAGGTTATAAATGACCCTGTCTCCTTTGCTCAGTATACTGTTGTGGCAAAACTGCTGGCGAGTGTACACTTTCTGCAGAAATAAAATAAAAATGACCTTGCCGAGGAAATTAAATTTACATTCAAGTGCTATTTCTTTACTGCACTGGGAACAAGCATCTCAAGCAATTTCAACCCTGCTGGACCGCATCAAGTGAGGGCCGGGATGGAAAAGCGGCCGTGCCGAGGTGCCCCGGAAGCAGCCTCCAGAGTGTGCCTCAGAGTTTCTGGCCATTTCAGCTAAGACTTTTCTTCTGACAGACTAGAAGTGAAAAAAAGAATTATTTACTTTGCTGGGAAATGTGACAAAAGGTTAAAATTCTACTAGTTCATAAAATATTTGAAGCTAACTTTGTTTTTATAAATAAAATTGTATTTACAATTTAAGCTTTAGTTCTCATCCTTGCTGTTATAAAAGTTATTCTAAGTTATGTCAGTCTTTGAGGGTAAATGTAGAGTATTTAAAATAGCTTATATTTGGAAAACTGAACGGTGTTTGTTGTCATGATTTTACTTTGTTCTTGACCACATTGGTCCCAGAGAAAGTCAAGGTCTTCACCCACGGATTCAAGATTCTTGTGGCAGCTGCTGAATTCTTTTCCAACAATGCTTGGGCCTCATCAGCGTCATGTTTGTGCACTACCCCAGCCCCAACCACAGACATGGGCAGGAGGAACAGAGCTCTACCGTGTAGCGTCACTGCCAGTAAGAGTCTGGCTCTCCCATGAAGCATTACTCTTCCTCTGCATGTATCTTAGAATTTCAAAAGCCATTTGGCCTCCATTTCTTTAGATTGTGGATAAGATCCATAAACTTATACTGGGGTCACTGTTCCTCCAGCCTCTTTAGCACGTATCTGCAGTCTCATTTCCAGGCTGTTTCCTCTACGGGCCACTGCCTGCAGAATTCCCAGATGAATCCATTGCCCATTCCCTGTAGCCACATCTCCAAATCCACAGCCGTTCTCAGCAGCTGCCTTCACACTCACATCCCAGAGGTCAAGTTGCCACAGCTGGTGTGTGTTTCCAGCCACTAGGCAACCCCAGGTCTTCATCTGAGCACCCAGGGCCAGAAGTCTCACCCTGTCCCCCATACCATCCCTTCCCAGACAGCCACAGTTTCCTTCCTTCTGTTGCTCACACAGTGCTCTCAGCCCCAGATGCCCTTCCTGACACTTCCTCCCAAGGAAACCCAAGTCATCCATCAGGGTCCACCCAAATGTCCACACCCTCTGGTAGTCTGCCCAGCCCCAGAGGCTCCCCTGAGCTCCCTTCCCCCATTAGAGCCTACAGAGGCAGTGCTGCCCAGCAGACATCTCGGCTGGGAGTCAAACAGAGCAAGGCTATTTTGGTCCCTCTCTCCACTCTATGTGACCCTGAAATGTGCCCTGGCCTTAGGAAACATTCAGCTACATCAGAGAACGTGAGTATGCATGTGGTTTGTATAACACAGGCAAGACATGGTTTTTAGATACGTTCAGAATAGATAGTTACAGAGGACAGGTATGTTACATGTGGGAAGGAAGAGACACAAGGGCCAAGAGATACTTAATATGCATGAGGCTCCTGGGCACTAAATGTTCAATTCACAATGTGCCTTTATACAAGAGACACCTAAACATGCAGAACCATGGGGCCTTTGTTCTCCACCATTCCTGGTGCCCATTCTGGTCCCATGCGTCCTCTGCCCAAGAAACACGTAGAACCCATGGCAGTGCAACAGCTGCTTCTTGGCAACTCCACCATGATCAGGCACACTTGTCCCATGTCTGTCCCGTTGAGCCGGTGTGTGTCATAAGCCCTTCAGCTGTGAGCACTCTTGCCCAGACCTCGGCTCTGGTCCTCGTGGCCACACCTGAGTGGGTGAGGTTGACTAGCAGAGAAAGAAGAGAACCGATGAATGTTGACAGCACAGGAATCAGGTCATACGGCCCTCCCATCTCCTTCCCTCAGCTTCTTGCTGTGTTTTGCGAATGGATTTTATAAACCTGTGATTCGAGCATCCTCAGTTGCTTCTCGAGCCTTTCCGCTCCATGAACTCTGGGACAGCTTGCCTGGTACTGCAACTGGAGGACATCATTGCATCCAGAGAGCTTCCCACATGACAGTCTGTGAGCAAGGGACTTCGCCTCCCTGGATGGTGGTTTTCTTTTATGTAAAAGATGTGATCGTAGTCTCTATTTCTCAAGGGTGCTGTGAGAAACACACAGAAAAAGGCCACGTGAAAGTGTGTGGCAGGTAGCGGATGCTCAGTAACGTGAAGCCTGCCCTTCCCGTAGCCTTTCTCTTCCTCCACTGGGTCTAGACTTCACATTGTCCCATGGTTCGAGATCCTTGGTTCATCCCGAGTCTTATCATCATCCCAGAAGCTTGGAGGGAGCTCCAGGGGAAATCCAGCTTCACAGTCCCACACTGATCACTTCCCCTGGGCATGGCCTGGTAAATGCAGCTCAGATCCGCTCCCCAGGCAAGTCAAGGAAGTTGCTGCCCAGAAACCAAGTGAGGACATTTACAAGAACCGGCAGCAGCAGCAGCAGCAGCAGCAGCAGCAGCAGAAGAAGAAGAAACTGGATTTGCTTTTTCACCAGAGGATCCAGATTTCCCTGTGGCCTCGCAAACAAAAAGGAAGGAAGAAGGAGCAGCACAGTCATCCCTTTGTGAAAAAGGCATTCAAGTAACTGAGTGACTCAGCAAGCCTAGGTCTTGGGGCAATTACGAATACCTGGTTGAAGGGCAGTCCTCAGGCAGAGCCCCTGAGACCTGTTGAACTCTAGAGTGTGGGAGCAGAGGAGATTCAGGGCCTGCCCAGGGGCAGTGTCCACAGGGGCAGAGTGCCCCCAGGACTCGCCCTGGCTCAGTTAAGGACTCCCCTCAAGATCTGCAGAGGTGCAAGGCAGGGTGCACCTCTGTCTGGACTGAGCTGGAAATGCAGCCGTGTGGCTGAAGTGGCCACTTCCTGCTTTCTGTAAAGCAGCCACAGGGACCTGTGAACAGGTAAGACCCTTACTCTTGATTACTGAAGAACTAGAACCCAGGCTCCCTTGACCTTCTCTCCAAAAATCCAGATGACACGAGGACCCTCTCCCAGCTGAAGGGGCAGATTCATGCTTTAGAGTGTGGGGAGTCAGCTTGGGAGCACGTGAGTGTTTAGCTTAGGTGTGGGCCTCACAAAAGAGTCAAAACAAGTCAGCCAGGACTCCAGCAGCCTTCATTGTGTGAGAGATGCCAGCACTGTGGCCACAGCCTGACAGCTGCGCAGGCCACATAATGTGTGGGGCCGAGTGGAAAACGTGGGTTTTTTTTTGTTGTTGTTCAAAATCATGAGCTTCCAGGGGCGGCAGCAGAACCTTAAACTGCTCTGAGGCCCTTCTGAGCACAGGACTTGGTATGACTGCACAGGGATACCTGGCAGGCCAAGTGCAGGGACAGAGCGATCTGCCCAGAGGCCAGCAGGTCCCCAGTCAGTGTCTGGCACCAGCTCCCTTCATGACCTGGGCTGGCTCAGTTTCACGGGACTCCCAAGGCTGGAGGCTTCCCCGGAACACCATCCTCAGGGATTTCCCAACAGGAGCAGCCTCTGGCTTCAGATCTGTCCTTGTTTGACTCATAAATTATCACTCAGACTGAGAAAATTAACACTCAGTGATTCCTGAAAGGGTGCCCAGTGCAATAGATAATTTTCAAAGTGAGTTCATCGGGGATTTAATAGCCAGGCAATGTCCATTAAAACAGCGACAAACATGGGGAGAAAAGGAAAAGTTCCAACTGGAAACTCATGCTGGCTTGACAGTTGTTCTCAGGGAGCAGAACAGAAGTGGGCATTTTCATTCTGGTTACACCATCAGCGATACCTCCACGGAGCCTCTCAGCTGGTTCCTCCTGGGTCTGGGCCACAGGCCTCCCAGTATTGCCGGTCTCGGAAGACATCTGTGGGCAGGTTCTGTAGAGGGAATCTGAGGCTGTGTGGGATGAGCTGCAGGACCCCCTGTGGGGAAAGGCAGGAGGCAGCACCAGCTCCTTCACCAGGACCTGAGGGTACTGTGGCTCATCAGGGGCCATCGTGGACATGGAGACCCTGCACAGTGTTTGAGGAGTCCTGCTACATCAGTTTATTCTGGTTTAGGTGGTTGAGGGGAGACTCAGTGAAGTCTTGGGGGTTCAGGGCTACACTGCCAGCCTCTGGGACAGCAGCCCCAGTGTCCCCCGACCCAGGCCTTGCTCCTCCCTGCTGATGAACGCCCAGTCTGCTCCCAGATGCACATGTGTCCTGAAGACACCCGGTTCTCATGCTCTTCTCTGCAGCACCTGAATTGGGCATTCCTGGGTAAAGCAGTTTAAGTTACTTTCACTTTTATCCACCTTGTTTCCGTTATTTCAACCATGCATGTCCCTTGTGTATGTAGGATAAAGGTGTCTAAGAATAAAGGTCCATGATTTAAAGTTTTTTCCTCTTCTTTCCCTGTCCTGACCACCTGATCATAATCTTGTAGAAATAAATTGTGTCTCATGTTGTGTATCTTTTGATGCATCTAGAGAGATGGTTATATTCATATAAATAAACGGGCACATCCAGCACATTATTTCTAGTTGTCGTCTGCTAATAAGTTTACATCTGGTAAATGCCAGTGTTTCTTCAAATGGCTGCATTGCACATGAGTCAATCTGTGTGACAAAGAAAGTGGCAGGTTTTGTACAGCCTTTGTAAAGACATTCTTCAATGCTGCCTTTTAAAATAGAAATGTTAAATCCTGTAACTAATCAACCTATGCCTTGTTAGACGGCTGACATTTTCAATAATTCCTTTACAAAGGGTAGTGAGATGCATCAGATCCCCCAGTGGCCCCAAGTAGGGACAGTGACAGTCAACAGTTCTTTACAGACACCTGCTCCGTGGCAGGTTCTCTGCCGGCCCTGGCTGCGGGCGCCCTCATCTAACAGGATGCTTCAGTCCATGGGTGGAGGACAAAGGCCTATGGGCTTGGGGAGCGAGTTCTTTCATCTCCTACATGACCTTCATCTGCTCGCGTTTCCCACGAAGTGCATCTGGGTTGGAAGGAGATGGTGGTTTCCCACGGAAGTCTGGTCCCTAAGTGACGCCTCTGCTGCCTACATCAAAATCTCCCCGGCTTGCTCCACAATGGTCCCGTCACGTGGTGCAGACTCAGGCGCAGTCTTGTGTGTGCAGAGGCAGGCTTGGTCTAGTGTGCTCTTGATCATGCACCTAGTCACATCTGTTCTACAGTGTTGCATTCTTCGAATTTCCATGCACATCTTTGCATAGGCGTGTTCCCATTGTTCCCATGCCAATAAGTGGTGTGCAAGGTTCCAGAGTGCACCAGTATTTCTTTAGTCGGTGTCATGCTGTTGGATATTCAGGTTTTTTAACCTAGTGTAAATAACATTCACATTTCTAAAAACCAGAAGAGTGTTTGTGATTAACATATCATCTTAGTGGATATTAAATTGCTGCATCTGATTTCATTTCTCTTTCCCAAATAAAGAGTCAGTTGTGTGGGCTAGTCTCATTCTGAAACTGCACACTCCCATCCCAGAGGTAGAAAGCGAGATCTCCTGCCTGCATTTCATGGAGCATGTGATTATGGAGGTGTCCAGTCCCAGCAAACAGACCCCACATTCTTTTCCTTCAGTGACTCAGACGCAATATGTGGAGAGTCCCAGATAGTATCGCTCCCTCACGTTCATTAACCTCCAGAGATTAAACATCACCTGATACACAGAGCTGTGGGTTCCCCGTTTGGCTAAGCATCAGGTGCAGCCAGGTTCTTACCTAGGTGCACGTGACAAGGTGCTGCCAGATGCCACCAGCGCAGACAGTCAGTGAGCCCACCTCATCAGAGGGCACATGAGATCCCCAAATGAGAAAGAACTCTAAGGAGCCAAAATCTGCCAAGATGGGTACATTAAAGCTTGCAACTTTGCACGTGAGCGCACCCTCAGACTCAGCCAGTTTATTCTCCTTTGCAGTCCATTCTGAAAAGTCCAGCCAGATGATGGCTAAAGAGTAGAGAATGGAAGGTGGAAGGCGGTTGCTGCTTGCAGAAGAGGCACGCTGGCAGCATTGGCAGGGAGGAAGAGACTGGAAACTGAGTAGCAGATCCGAGAAACCAAAATGCTCAGCAAATGAGGGCAGGTGGCATGGAGCTACTTCCCTGGGTCCAAGAGCCTAATTACCTTATTGTTCCATAAGTTCATGGCCTGCGGTCATCAGGGAAAATAAAACACTGATTGGGGGTCAGTCTTTTCTGTTTAGAGGAGGCTCCCTGAAACCTCCCCCTCCCGGGTTCAAGCAATTCTCCTGCCTCAGCCTCCCGAGTAGCTGGAACTATAGGCGCCCGCCACCACTCCCGGCTAATTTTTTTTTGTTTTTTTTTTTTTTGTAGAGACGGGGTTTCACCGTGTTAGCCAGGATGGTCTCGATCTCCTGACCTCGCGATCCGCCCGCCTCGGCCTCCCAAAGTGCTGGGATTACAGGCGTGAGCCACCGCGCCCGGCCTCAGCTGGTTTTTCAAAAGTCATGGCGTGTAATTGTCAGAACAGTGAACTTCGGAGATCCACCGGAGGGGCGAGGCCACAGCTCAACCGCGAGCACCTGAGCATCCTGCACCGCCTGCGACGGCCGTCAGGGGGCGCGATGCCGCCTCACAGAACCTCAAGAGGCGCCCGAGTTCCGGCACAGAAGCCCGGCGGCTCCAGGGGGCGGAGCCGAGCCGCCTCCTCAGGACCTACGCAGGAGGCGCCGTCATCCCTACAGGGACACCCGAGAGGACCCAGCCTCCTCCTCCTCAGGACCCACTCGGGAGACGCCGCTGGCTCTATAGGAACACCTGGGGACCGTGGCCAGGGACCACCCAGCCTCCTTCTCCTCAGCTCCTCAGGAACGACTGGGGAAGCTGTGGCTTCGTGGTCCCCGAGGCTGCCCGAGGAAAGGTGAGGAAAAGCTTTCCGTCCCGGCTCAGTGCTGAGGAGGCCGCGCTGCCTCGCGCTCCACTTTCTCAAGTTGTATTTATTTTATTTTACAAAGTGGCCCATCATTAAGTGGCTTTGTTATTCATTATTACAGCATACCTGAGTTGTTTCGTTTTTAAATTTTTGACCAATTTGGGTTTGTTTGGGGTGGATCCGGGACAGAGAAGGGAGAAACCCTGAGGGCAACATGGAGAGCCCCAGGGAGACGCGCACCCCACGACTTGCTTTTATTTGCGTTCCAGTGGCTCGTTTTTCTTAGAGTGTTAAAGTACTTGAAAAATATTGAAGACCAGATGTAGATGTGAGTTTTCACAACCGTATTTTAAGTGTAAATACTGGACTTTGTCTGTTAACAGGATTTTAGGTAAAATAAATTTAAGCGGAGTTTATTTCGGCAAAGGAATGGTTCATGAATCACGCAGGAAGCACCAGAACGGAAGTCGGCTTGGGGCTTCGAGCTCTTAGGGTGGCCCGTAAGTGAGGCTCCTCAGTGGCTCCAGCTAGGCGACCGCCTGTGGTGGGGATGCTTCCCTCAGCGTCCCTAGTCATACAGCCAACTGGCTGCTGGGCTTTTTGGCATTGACTGTGGTTGGTTTGTGAATTTTTTTAAGTCAGTTCACATGCCTCCAAGTTCGGTTTCTGTTTGCTTAGGGAAGGCCTCAGGCTAACCCCCGCCGTATTTGCTTTAACATGTCAAAACCATAATTTATTTTTCATTTTACTTTCCTGGCATTAATAGAAGTAAATTCACATTTGTGTGTTATTCAGAAAGTCAGTTTAATTGGCAACCTATTTGTGATGGTGCATAAAATAATGTCTGTTAATCATTGGCATCTTAGATTAGATGAAATATGTTAACTCTCTTAAGCTTTGTTATTAACCCATAACAAGAGTTAAGTTTCTTTTTTTCTCCTAGGCTTTGACCATTTAAAATACACTCAGGCATCTCGTAACGATGTTATACTTTCTGAGAAATCTGTCCTTAGGTGATTTCATCTTTGTGTGAACACTGTAGAGTGTCCTTATAAAACTTAGATGGTGTAGCCCACTCCACACCTAAGTTACATAGTATAGCCTATTGCTCCCAGGCTACGAACCTGTACAGCATGTCTCTGTACTGAATGCTGTAGTCAACCATAACACCATGGTGATTGTAGATTGTGATCCCAGAATATCTGGGACAGGTCTCAGTCAATTTAGAAAGCTTATTTTGCCAAGATTAAGGACACGCCCGTGACACAGCCTCAAGAGGTCCTGACGACGTGTGTCCAAGGTGGCCAGGGTAGAGCTTGCTTTTGTACATTTTAGGGATACATGAGACGTGTAAGATGTACAGTCATTTGGCCCAGTAAGGCGGGACAACTGGAAGCAGGAAGTGGGGGTGCTTCCAGGTCAGAAGTAGGTTAGAGACAAAAGGTTGCATTCTTTTGAATCCTTCATCAGCCTTCCACTGAATACACAATTTAGTCTGGCTCAATGAATCTGCATTTTTACATAAATAATAGGGCAGAGGAAGCAATCAGATATGCATCTGTCTCAGGTGAGGGGTGACTTTGAGTGCTCTCTGTCCTTTGTCCAAAAGGAAATTCTTTGTGGGCAAATTGTGAGTGAGGTATGTAGCTTTTTGTCTTTGTAGCTATCTTAGTTAGGAATAGAATGAGGGCAGGTTTGCCTGACATAGCTCCCAGCTTGACTTTTCCCTTGGCTTAGTGATTTGGGGGTCCTGAGATTTATTTTCCTCTCATGGTATCAGAACAGAGAAAAGGTAATGCGTTGAGCCATGAGCTTATGACAAGATGGCTAGGAAGGAATTTTTCAGCTCCATTTTTATCTCATGGGACCACCATCATATGTATGCAATGCACAAGTGTAAAATCACATTTAGTTAAGTCAGCTTACACTAAGCTATGGACCCAGATGGTCCTGGGGCCTTTTTCCACTGGGAGATCTTTAAGGACCTTTCTTAGCTTTTCTATGCTAATTGGTATATTCATAGTTGCCTTATTTCAGTGTCCATTTTGTTAATGTGTATTTTTACTAGGAAATCACCCATTTTTTCTAGGTTTCCAGTTTGATGCAATTATTTGACTTTTAATTTCTCCTCTGTTTTTAGTTTTGTACATAATTTTCCTATCTACTTTTGCACTCTTTTTTCCATCAACAATATTTTTAAAATATACTTTTTAGCTTTTTTTGAAGAATTGTTATGTTTGACAACTTTTTATGACCTAATCATGACCGTAAATGATTTTTAATTAATTTCAGCTTAATGTCTTTTGTAGGGCACAACTGTTAAAATACAAAATTACAACAAATGTGGGTTTGCAGATCTTAATTGGCTTTTTTTTTGTGGTTCTAGAATCAGGCAGCAGTCCAGACCAAAAATGGTTCAGAATGATCTGCCACACAACATGTGCGGGTTATATTTATAGCCAGAGAAAAAAAGTGACATACAGAAAACAGAAGTGAGGTATAGAGGTGGCTGGATTGGTTACAGACCTGGTTACAGCCCGGATTTGCCTTCTTGGAACTTGTTTTGAACAGCTGGCTGCCGGCCATTGACTGACACTCGGCTGATGTGATTGGCTGAACCGCCGCAATTTGTTACCATGATACATTCCCAAGTCAGATTTTCAGTTTGTTTCTATACTAAATTAGGTTGCGATTCTTCTTCTTCTTCTTCCCTTTTCTTTTTTGAGGCGGAGTCTCGCTCTGTCGCCCAGGCTGGAGTGCAGTGGCGCGATCTCAGCTCACAGCAAGCTCCGCCTCCCGGGTTCATGCCATTCTCCTGTCCCGGCCTCCCGAGTAGCTGGGACTGCAGGCTGCCACCACCAAGTCCGGCTAATATTTTTGTATTTTTTTTTAGTAGAGACTGGGTTTCACCTTGTAAGCCATGATGGTCTCGATTTCCTGACCTCATGATCCACCCGTCTCGGCCTCCCAAAGTGCCGGGATTACAGGCGTGAGGCACGGCGCCCTGCCGCGACTCTTTACAAGGACTCCTTGGGAGGCTTCTAAAGCCTCAATGTTGTTTGATGTAAGAATTCCTCCCTTTTGGTCAGCCTCTCAATTTTGAGATATTGATCAAAACTTTGGGCATTGGTGTCACTCTTTGTTATCGTAAATTGAGTTATTAGAACTTATTTGCTTTCAGTGTGGCATTTTCAAGTTTTATTTGGTCTCAGTGCCCTCTGGGCAATAGCAGAACACTGTGTTGTGTAAGGCGGAAATAGAGCAATAGAAAATAACAACTGATTTGTTAATATCAGATTACTTCAAGTTACTTGTTTTGGTAAGAATTAAAGCAGAGGGGACTTCTTTATGCTGACTCAGGTAGACTGGAATCTCTTCAGGGAAAAAGGGAGCTCTTTTGGGATCTATCTACTTCCTTAAAGTTTCAGCTTTGTTGTGTGTCATTCAGCGTGAGTGTCTCCATTCTGGTTTTGCCTGCTCAGTGTGGCCTAATGCGGGAGTTGTGACCAAAACAATGACCTCCCGTAATTTGTTCAACAGTTCTCCCCTTTTGGTTAGGTTCCTACCTAGGTGAGGGTGTGACTAAAAACTTAGGGCATTAGCAGTATTCTCAGTAACTATCATTTTAGGTTTCCGGTCTCAACACATCATTAAGAAGTCAGTAAAGCTTTCTTCTATTGTGACAGCATATTTAATACTGAGAAAGAAAAGAAAATTTTTATCTTGCGAATGTGAGCTTCCTCTAAATTATCAGTTCCAGAGAGGCGTGGGAATGAGGCAGCAGTCACGTCCCATTTCCCTCTTAGCTAAGTAATCATATCTTGAAGCTGCTTGCTATGTAGACTAGACTGACTGTCATCAGCTATAGATTAACCTAAGAGTGTCTTTGAATATTTTTTCCAGTGGCAAATATTTGCTTCTGTTGTATCGTAGCTGAAAGGAATGCTGGGAAACAAAATAAAGACAAGCATTCATTAGAATAAGTGATCCAGTCACAAGGAATCAATTTGAACTTTTTTTTTTTCACAAAGTCATACTTTGAAAACGTCCAGCCGTAAATTGAAATAGTCTCCAAAATGTGAATTTTTTTCCCTGGTTCTAAGATGACCAGCTTTCTTAGAGAGTGAACTACACCATAAGAAAAATGATATGACCATGTTTACACGTATATGTTATCTTAACATAAAACATGTAAAAGGGGCATTTCTTTGAAAGTATATATTAGTCTGTATAATTTACTTTGCAGTATCATGAATGCTCTTATTTTTAAAAGTAGGAGTAGTTACTGTCAATTACTAATTTTTAGTACAAATAATTTAGCAGATATCTGAAAAAATTACAATTTTTAAATAGAGGTTTTATTTTAAATTAGTTTTAGATTCATACAGAAATTGGGAAGAAAATGCAGATTTCCCATGTAGATGCAACCTAGTTTCCCCTCTTTTTAACATATCAACATGTATCAGATAGGTTTAACATCTTTTTTTTTTTCCCAGACAGAGTCTCAACCAGGCTGGAGTGCAGTGGCGTGATCTCGGCTCACTGCAACCTCTGCCTCCCAGGTTCAAGCGATTCTCCTGCCTCAGCCTCCTGAGTAGCTGGTATTACAGGCGCCTGCCATCATGCCCGGCTAATTTTTGTATTTTTGGTAGAGATGAGGTTTCACCACGTTGGCCAGGCTGGTCTTGAACTCCTGATCTCAGGTGATCCGCCCGCCTCAGCCTCCCAAAGTGCTGGGATTACAGGCATGAGCCACCACTCCTGACCAACATCTTACATCATTTCTTGTCATACTTAATGACTGGGTATTACTATATTATTAAATAAGCTCACATCTTATTTGGTTTCCCTTAGTTCTGCCTTTTTCTCTCCCAGGATCCTATCTAGGATCCCATAGGACATTTAGTCATCATGTCAGGCTCTTCTTGGCTGTGACAGTCTCTCAGACTTTACTTCTGAGGACCTGGAACAGTGTTAGGAGGATTGGTCAGGTATTGTGTAGAATGTCCTCCATTGTGGTTTACTTGGGGTTTTTCTCATAATCAGCCTGGGTTTAGGGGTTTGCGGGAAGCAGAGCAGATGTGTAGTGTGTCCACAAAAAGAGTCAAAGGCTGTAAAATATTTGAAGAGATGTATTCTGAGCCAAATATGAGTGACCATGGCCCTTGACACAGCCCTCAGGAGACCCTGAGAACTTGTGCTCAAGGTCGTTGGGGTACAGGTTGGCTCTATACATTTTAGGGAGATAGGAGACATCAATCAAGTGTATTTAAGATATATATTGGTTCGGTCCAGAAAGGTGGGACAACCCAATGGATTAGGGTGGGATGGGGCTTCCAGGTTATAGGTACATTTAAAATTTTTCTGATTGGCAGTTTGTTGAAAGACTTACTATCAATAGAAAGGAGTGTCTGGGCTATGATAAGGGGTTATGGAGACCAAGGTTTTGTCATGGAGATGAAGCTTCCAGGTAGCAGGCTTCAGAGAGAATAGATTGTAAATGTTTCTTATCAGATTTTAGGTTGTGTTGATGTTAAATGCTGATTGGCTTTTCCTGAATTCCAAAAGGGAGGAGGGCATCATGAGGCATGTCTGACCACCTCTTTCCCATCATAGCCTGAACCAGTCTTCCAGGTTAACTTTGGTGTCCCCTGGTGGAGAGGTGGTTGTGGGAAAGATCTTTGAATTTTATTTTTGGTTTGCAAGTGCTAGTGTAGTCACTTCATGCTGTCACTTCATGCTCTCAAGATGTGTTATCACCATTAATGTTAACTTTTATCACTTGGTTGAGGCAGTGTTTTCAGGTTTTTCACTGTGAGGTTACTTTTTTCCCATGTCTATATTGTATGTATGCTTTTGGAGGAAGTCATCATGCAGAGCTCATACTTAAAGGAGTGGGGAGTTAGCCCCACCTCCTTGATGGCTGTCTATATCAGGTATTTGGAATTCTTCTGTATAAGAGATTTCTATTCAGCCCATTTGCATATCTGTTTAATCATTTATTTATACCAGTATGGGTCCACAGATAGTTACTTTAATCTTTTGGTTGTTATCTAATTGTACAGTATTTTGTTGCTCTTTGTTCATACCTGTGGCCATTGGTAGCTCTTTCCACTGGCTCCTTTTACATAATTTCATGTTTTTTTTTATAATTTATTTCTGTTACTTCAAAAGTACCCTGGCTCATATATTTTCTGTCCCAGTCCTAGTTTCAGCTATTTCTTCTAATAGCCCTGATTTCTTTTGTTAGAGAATGGTATGAAAAACTTATATCTGGCCACTAAATGTGGTCATTGCATCATGACACTTACAGCTGACAGTGCAAAGAAATATATGTGTGTCTTCTAACTTATATGTACCCACTTAATTATAAAGGTTTCTATGTGGAATCATCTATGTATATGTTAAGCTAAATGTGAATTTATACTTATGTTGTATATATATATTCTGACTCATTATGACAGAGATCATTCTAGGCTTCCCTATTTTTTATCTGTAACTTCTCACTGTAATAGTGAGGAACCTGGCTCCTACTATCTGGCATTTATTTCATCCCTTGTACCATTGGGAACAAGGAATTCATTCTTGATCAAGATTCCAGGTTGGGACTTAATAAGAAATATATGTCTGGTCTGTGTCTGCAGTTCCTGGTACAGAGCTTCTAAAACTATTATAATTTCCTGAACAGTAGGGGTGCTAGGAGCATCTTGTGTTCTAATATTTGGTCTTTGGCCCTGGTTCCTGACGCAGAGTTCCTAAATCTCTTGGAATCTCCTGGATAATAGGAATGGCTTCTGTTCTAATAAGGACACTCTGTGGGTTCCTGGATGGTTTCAGGATGGGGATGGTCACCAGAAAGACCAAGCCATGATAAGAAGGTTGTAACTTTTAGCTTAACATGCAATCCTTTGAGGGTGTGAAGGGACTGGAAATGGAGTTAATAATCCGTCATGTCTACATGATGAAGCTTCCATAAAAATTCCTAAAATATGGAATTTGGAAAGTTCCAGATCAAGGCTGACAGATTTGATGTCTAGTGAGGGCTCATCTATCATAGATAGTGCCTTTTAGCATGTCGTGACATGGCAGAATGGGGAAACGGGCTCCTAGATGCTTTTATAAGGGCACTGGTTTCATTCATGAGGACAGCACTCTCATGATCCGATCACCTCTCGGTTACCTCTGAATACCATCCCTTTGGGGATTACATTTCAAAATAGGAATTTGGGGTGGGGGTGTACACACATTGAGACCATAATAACTAGTAAACATAAGTAAGTATTTCCTAGTTCCATAAGCCATCATAGCAAATTGTCAAACCTGAAGAGGGGGTGTAGGAATGCCTAGTTTCTGGCCAAGTCATATAGAAGTTTGGGTAAACTGGAGATTCACTACTTGTGATTGGCATCTGAGGTTGTGGACAGTCTGGTGTTACTAAGCCCTTAACCTGTAGGGTGTATACTAACTCCAGGTAATCAGTGTCACAGTTGAATTACAGGATACCCAATTGTTTTCCAGAGAGTTGGAATATCGGTTGGTATGGGAAACACCCCCCACCCCCCACAATTTGCTGTTAAAAGTGGAGTGTTGATAGTATAGAGGAAAATCATGGTTATTTTTCTTTTTACAGATATAGTAGTTTCAAAATTAACTATTATCCCTATGGGAAATAACTTTATAAAATAGAGTCCACTGTTCGTGTATATAGTACGTTTTGTTTTTAGTCTATGGATTCTGCTCATTTCCAGCTCAGCACCTTTGGCCCACCACTTGCAACATACATTGGTAATACAGTTAGATTCTTGGTTGCACTCTGTATTTTGTCCTTAGATACTTCCACATCCTAAATAATTTAATTTGTGTAGATTGTGATTTGTTCTTTGTGCATTAAAATTCTGTGGGTTTTATCAAATGCATAGTGTCAGATATCCACTACTGAAGTAGCATACAGAATACTTCAAATCCCCACCCCAGACAGTCACTGATCTGACTATCATCTCTTTGGTTGTGCTTTTTCCAGAATGTTATATGAATGGAGTCATATAATGTATAGCATCTTCATACTGCCACCCTTTACTTAGCAACATAGATGCAAGATTCATTCATTTGTTTTCATGGATTGACAGTTCATTCCTTTCTGTTGGTGAATGGTATTCCATTGCATGGTTGTACTTCAAATTGATTGTGCATTCAGCTATTGAAGAACGTTCTGATTACTTCAAGTTTTGGCCATTATGAGTAGAGTGCCTCGTATATAATTACATGCTAGTTTTTGTTTGAACATAATTTTTCAAAGCAGCTGTCTAAACATACACAATTTAGGGGTGCATTTGTTGGATTGTAAGGTAAGACTTGTTTATCTTTGGGAAAAACTGTCAAACTATTTCCCAAAGTGGCTGTACCCATTCATGCATTCTGCCAGTAATGAATGGCCGTACCTATTGTTCTTCAACCTCCAATTGTTACTGTTGAGATTTTTTAAGAGTCCCACAGTTGTACTAGGTGTGCAGTGATATCTCAGCATTATTTTAATTTGCAGTCTCCTAATGAGATATATTGAGCATCCTTTTGTGTGATTATGTGATATCTGTGTATTTTCTTTTTTTTCTTTTTTCTTTTTTTTTTATTGAGATAGAGTCTCGTTCTGTCACTCAGGCTGGAGTGCAGTCGCGTGATCTTCGGTCACTGCAACCTCCACCTCTGATGTTCAAGCAACTCTCTTGCATCAGCCTCCCAAGTAGCTGGGATTACAGGCACCCACCACCATGCCTGGCTAATTTTTTTGTATTTTTAGTAGAGAAGGGGTATCACTATGTTGGCCAGGCTGATCTCAAATTCCTGACCTCAGGTGACTCACCCGCCTCAGCCTCCCAAAGTGCTGGGGTTATAGGCATGAGCCACCACACCTGGCCTGCTATCTATATATTTTATTTGGCTGGATGTCTGTCCAGATATTTACCCAGTTTTATTTGGGTTTTTAGTTTTCTTAGTGTTCGTTTGAAGAGATCTTTGTGTATTTTCAATACAGTTTTTAAAACCACGTTTGTATTTTGTAAATATCTTCTCACAGTGTGTCTTGTCTTTTTGTTCTCTGAATAGGGTTTTTCATAGTAGAAAATTTAGTTTTATAAAGTCTGTTCTCAGTATTTTCATGAATTGGCACTTGGTGCTGTGTGTTAAAACTCAACACCAGATCCAATGTCTCTTAGGTTTTCTTTTAGATTGTTTATAGTTTTACCTTTGAAGTTGTAGTCTCTGGACTATTTTGAGTAGGTTTTTCTGTTTTAATTTGTGTATAGAGTCATTTCATTCTATATGGCTTCCAAATAATTCTTCCACCACCATTTATGGGAAGGGTACGGATATAGTGGCCTTTACTTCGGTTTGAATTTCCAAAATTATGACACTGAATAAACTGAATATTGAATTTTATAGGTATTTCAGGACAGCCAGGAGGGGGCGCACATCCGCCGAGAAACTGTGAGCAAGAGCGTCTGTGCGGAACCATGGAGCCACCAGAGGGCGCGCGATCCCGCCCCAACCAACTTCCCGCGGAGTTGCCAGAAGCAGCGAGGAGCTTCAACTTCCTCAGGGCAGCACGAGGGTCGTGTTAACTTGGTGTTCTTCATTGGTGAGTAAAAAGCTCCTGTCCACGGCCCTGAGTGCCAAGGAGTGAGTCTTTAGAGCACTCAGCAGAGGAAGAAATCCATCTAGAAAAATAAAACCCCCAAATCTCACTGTTTGGAGTACACCCTAACATCATTGTCAATGTCCAAGACACAGTGGCTGCTAATATATATTCTTAAAGTGGCCTCTAATATAATAATCACACTGTGCCCTACATTACTATGATATACACACCGTGCCCTAACACCCATATAATATTCACACCATGCCCTAACAGTGATGTAATCCACACCATCGCTTCCAATACTAATGTAATAATATCCACACCATGCCCTATCACTGATCTAGTTCACACCATCGCTGCCAATACTAATGTAGTAATATCCACACCATGCCGTATCACTAATCTAGTACACATCATCGCTTCCAATACTAATGAAGTAATATCCACACCATGCCCTATCACTGATCTAGTCCACACCATCACTTCCAATACTAATGTAATAATATCCATACCATGCCTTATCACTGATCTAGTCCACACCATCGCTTCCAATACTAATGTAGTAATATCCACACCATGCCGTATCACTGATCTAGTCCACATCATCGCTTCCAATAGTAATGTAGTAATATCCACACCATGCCCTATCACTGATCTAGTCCACACCATCACTTCCAATACTAATGTAATAATATCCACACCATGCCCTATCAGTGATCTAGTCCACAACATCGCTTCCACTACTAATGTAATAATATACACACCGTGCCTTATCACTGATCTAGTCCACACCATCACTTCCAAAACTAATGTAATAATATCCACACCATGCCCCATCACTGATCTAGTCCACACCATCGCTTCCAATACTAATGTAATAATATCCACAGCATGCACTATCACTGATCTAGTCCACACCATCGCTTCCAATACTAACGTAATAATAACCACACCATGCCCTATCACTGATCTAGTCCACACCATCGCTTCCAACACTAATGTAGTAATATCCACACCATGCCCTATCACTGATCTAGCCCACACCATCACTTGCAATACTAATGTAATAATATCCACACCATGCCCTATCACTGATGTAATCCACACCATTGCTTCCAATACTAATGTAATAATATACACACCATGCCCTATCACTGATCTAGTCCACACCATCTCTTCCAATACTAGTATAATAATATCCACGCCATGCCCTATCACTGATCTAATCCACACCATCGCTTCCAATACTAATGTAATAATATCCACACCATGTCCTATCACTGATCTAATCCACACCATCGCTTCCAATACTAATGTAGTAATATCCACACCATGCCCTATCACTGATCTAATCCACACAATCTAATCCACACAGTTTTATTTCGGTTTTTAGTTTTCTTAGTGTTCGTTTGAAGAGTCCTTTGTGTATTTTCAATACAGTTTTTAAAATCACGTTTGTATTTTGTAAATATCTTCTCACAGTGCGTCTTGTCTTTTTGTTCTCTGAATAGGGTTTTTCATAGTAGAAAATTTAGTTTTATAAAGTCTGTTCTCAGTATTTTCACGAATTGGCACTTGATGCTTTGTGTTAAAACTCAACACCAGATCCAATGTCTCTTAGGTTTTCTTTTAGATTATTTATAGTTTCGCCTTTGAAGTTGTAGTCTCTGGACTATTTTGAGTAGGTTTTTCTGTTTTAATTTGTGTATAGAGTCATTTCATTCTATATGGCTTCCAAATAATTCTTCCACCACCATTTATGGGAAGGGTACGGATATAGTGGCCTTTACTTCGGTTTGAATTTCCAAAATTATGACACTGAATAAACTGAATATTGAATTTTATAGGTATTTCAGGACAGCCAGGAGGGGGCGCACATCCGCCGAGAAACTGTGAGCAAGAGCGTCTGTGCTGAACCACGGAGCCACCAGAGGGCGCGCGATCCCGCCCCAACCAACTTCCCGCGGAGGTGCCAGAAGCAGCGAGGAGCTTCAACTTCCTCAGGGCAGCACGAGGGTCGTGTTAACTTGGTGTTCTTCATTGGTGAGTAAAAAGCTCCTGTCCACGGCCCTGAGTGCCAAGGAGTGAGTCTTTAGAGCACTCAGCAGAGGAAGAAATCCATATAGAAAAATAAAACCCCCAAATCTCACTGTTTGGAGTACACCCTAACATCATTGTCAATGTCCAAGACACAGTGGCTGCTAATATATATTCTTAAAGTGGCCTCTAATATAATAATCACACTGTGCCCTACATTACTATGATATACACACCGTGCCCTAACACCCATATAATATTCACACCATGCCCTAACAGTGATGTAATCCACACCATCGCTTCCAATACTAATGTAATAATATCCACACCATGCCCTATCACTGATCTAGTTCACACCATCGCTGCCAATACTAATGTAGTAATATCCACACCATGCCGTATCACTAATCTAGTACACATCATCGCTTCCAATACTAATGAAGTAATATCCACACCATGCCCTATCACTGATCTAGTCCACACCATCACTTCCAATACTAATGTAATAATATCCATACCGTGCCTTATCACTGATCTAGTCCACACCATCGCTTCCAATACTAATGTAGTAATATCCACACCATGCCGTATCACTGATCTAGTCCACATCATCGCTTCCAATAGTAATGTAGTAATATCCACACCATGCCCTATCACTGATCTAGTCCACACCATCACTTCCAATACTAATGTAATAATATCCACACCATGCCCTATCAGTGATCTAGTCCACAACATCGCTTCCACTACTAATGTAATAATATACACACCGTGCCTTATCACTGATCTAGTCCACACCATCACTTCCAAAACTAATGTAATAATATCCACACCATGCCCCATCACTGATCTAGTCCACACCATCGCTTCCAATACTAATGTAATAATATCCACAGCATGCACTATCACTGATCTAGTCCACACCATCGCTTCCAATACTAACGTAATAATAACCACACCATGCCCTATCACTGATCTAGTCCACACCATCGCTTCCAATACTAATGTAGTAATATCCACACCATGCCCTATCACTGATCTAGCCCACACCATCACTTGCAATACTAATGTAATAATATCCACACCATGCCCTATCACTGATGTAATCCACACCATTGCTTCCAATACTAATGTAATAATATACACACCATGCCCTATCACTGATCTAGTCCACACCATCTCTTCCAATACTAGTATAATAATATCCACGCCATGCCCTATCACTGATCTAATCCACACCATCGCTTCCAATACTAATGTAATAATATCCACACCATGTCCTATCACTGATCTAATCCACACCATCGCTTCCAATACTAATGTAGTAATATCCACACCATGCCCCATCACTGATCTAATCCACACAATCTAATCCACACAGTTTTATTTCGGTTTTTAGTTTTCTTAGTGTTCGTTTGAAGAGTTCTTTGTGTATTTTCAATACAGTTTTTAAAATCACGTTTGTATTTTGTAAATATCTTCTCACAGTGCGTCTTGTCTTCTTGTTCTCTGAATAGGGTTTTTCATAGTAGAAAATTTAGTTTTATAAAGTCTGTTCTCAGTATTTTCACGAATTGGCACTTGATGCTTTGTGTTAAAACTCAACACCAGATCCAATGTCTCTTAGGTTTTCTTTTAGATTATTTATAGTTTCGCCTTTGAAGTTGTAGTCTCTGGACTATTTTGAGTAGGTTTTTCTGTTTTAATTTGTGTATAGAGTCATTTCATTCTATATGGCTTCCAAATAATTCTTCCACCACCATTTATGGGAAGGGTACGGATATAGTGGCCTTTACTTCGGTTTGAATTTCCAAAATTATGACACTGAATAAACTGAATATTGAATTTTATAGGTATTTCAGGACAGCCAGGAGGGGGCGCACATCCGCCGAGAAACTGTGAGCAAGAGCGTCTGTGCTGAACCACGGAGCCACCAGAGGGCGCGCGATCCCGCCCCAACCAACTTCCCGCGGAGGTGCCAGAAGCAGGGAGGAGCTTCAACTTCCTCAGGGCAGCACGAGGGTCGTGTTAACTTGGTGTTCTTCATTGGTGAGTAAAAAGCTCCTGTCCATGGCCCTGAGTGCCAAGGAGTGAGTCTTTAGAGCACTCAGCAGAGGAAGAAATCCATCTAGAAAAATAAAACCCCCAAATCTCACTGTTTGGAGTACACCCTAACATCATTGTCAATGTCCAAGACACAGTGGCTGCTAATATATATTCTTACAGTGGCCTCTAATATAATAATCACACTGTGCCCTACATTACTATGATATCCACACCGTGCCCTAACACCCATATAATATCCACACCATGCCCTAACACTGATGTAATCCACACCATCGCTTCCAATACTAATGTAATAATATCCACACCATGCCCTATTGCTGATCTAGTCCACAGCGTCGCTTCCAATACTAATGTAATAATATCCACACCATGCCCTATCCCTGATCTAGTCCAGACCATCGCTTCCAATACTAATGTAATAATATCCACACCAAGCCCTAACACTGATCTAGTCCACACTATCGCTTCCAATACTAATGTAATAATATCCACACCATGCGCTATCACTGATCTAGTCCACACCATCGCTTCCAATACTAATGTAGTAATATCCACACCATGCCCTATCACTGACCTAATCCACACCATCGCTTCCAATACTAATGTAGTAATATCTACACCATGCCCTATCACTGGTCTGGTCCACACCATCGCTGCCAATACTAATGTAATAATATCCACACCATGCCCTATCACTGATCTAATCCACACCATCACTGCCAATACTAATGTAATAATACCCACACCATGTCCTATCACTGATGTAGTCCACATCATCGCTTCCAATACTAATGTAGTAATATCTACACCATGCCCTATCACTGATCTAATCCACACCATCGCTTCCAATACTAATGTGATAATATGCCCACTGTGCCCTATCACTGATCTAATCCACAGCATCACTTCCAATACTAATGTAATAATAGCCCCACCATGCCCTATCACTGATCTAATCCACACCATCGCTTCCAGTACTAATGTAATAATATCCACACCATGCCCTAACACTGATCTAGTCCACACCATCGCTTCCAATGCTAATGTAGTAATATCCACACCATGCCCTATCACTGATCTAGTCCACACCATCGCTTCCAATACTAATGTAGTAATATCCACATCATGCCCTATCACTGATCTAGTCCACACCATCGCTTCCTATACTAATGTAGTAATATCCACACCATGCCCTATCACTGATCGAATCCACACCATCGCTTCCAATACTAATGTAATAATATCCACACCATGCCCTATCACTGATCTAGTCCACACCATCGCTTCCAATACTAATGTAATAATATCCACACCATGCCCTATCACTGATCTAGTCCACACCGTCGCTTCCAATACTAATGTAATAATATCCACACCATGCCCTATCACTGATCTAGTACACAGCATCGCTTCCAATACAGCTTCCGTGCCCTTCTGTTTTGTAGTTTTGGTAGGGACGGGGTGGGGTTGGGGCTAGGGAGGGGGGTTTTGGCTGTGTTGCCCTGAGGTCAAAGTGATCCGCCTGCCTCTGCTGCCAAAGTGCTGGGATTAGAGGCGTGCACCACTGCACCTGGCTGCTGTAAAGTCTTATTTCACACAGCTGAGACATGTTTTAGGAAGTTTGCTAAAAGACCCCTGGAGACCTCCTTATTGTGACCTCCCTGTTATTGTGTTTAATTTGATTGAACTTTTCTGCCCTCCTGCTTTTTAGCTTCTCTAATAGTCTCCCATTAAACCAATTCTAAGAACCACCAAAAAAGGGAAATTTTTTCTTGAAAGCAATAAAATGGTATGGACTGTTAGAATGTAAAATATATGAAATCAGTCATTGTACGTTAGTGCTGCTCTGACATAGGGACGTATTATTGAGAAGCAACTTTTGCTTGATTTTCAGAGAAATGGAATCCTCGTATCGCTGATCTATGTAAACAAATTGAAGAATTGTCTGAAAGAAAATATGGTATGTCTAAACTGGAAAAGTCTTGTAATCTTATGTTCATGGGCGTTTACACAATGGAGTTACTGTTCATCATGGAGGTACCGTGGACAATCCCAGGGCTGCCGGCGAGTCATGGCATCCTTACACGTTTCTCCTTGTAAGGTGCTTTGTAGTGTCTACACACTTTGTTTCTAGATTCCTGCAAAGCTGAGGAAAAGTTGTATTTCTTTAGTTATTAGTTAGCATTTCTTTTAAACTTTCAGTATGGAGATTGGAAATTTATTTACATATTTATTGCAAAGCCCTGGATCTTAGGGATTTCATTGAATTATTTATTTATTTTTTTTGAGACGGAGCCTCACTCTGTCGCCCAGGCTGGAGTGCAGTGGCACGATCTCGGCTCACTGCAACCTCCGCCTCCTGGGTTCAAGCAGTTCTCTGCCTCAGCCTCCTGAGCAGCTAGGATTACAGGCACCAGCCACCACGCCTGGCTGATTTTTGTATTTTTAGTAGAGACGGGTTTTCATGATCTTGGCTAGGCTGGTCTTGAACTGCTGACCTCCTGATCCACTCACCTCAGCCTCCCAAAGTGCTGGGATTACAGGTGTGAGCCGCCATGCCTGGCCAAATACTATTTTTTTAAATGAATTGTTTCTCTTAGTCTGCTTTGTTAAATTTGGAATTCATCTGGGTGCGGTGGCTCACACCTGTAATCCCAGCACTTTGGGAGGCCAAGGCAGGCAGATATCTAGGTCGGGAGTTCGAGACCAGCCTGACCAACATGGAGAAACCCCGTCTCTACTAAAAATACAAAATTAGACGGGTGTGGTGGCGCATGTCTGTAATCCCAGCTATTCGGGAGGCCAAGGCAGGAGAATCGCTTGAACCCACGAGGCAGAGGTTGCGGTGAGCCGAGATTGCACCATTGCACTCTAGCCTGGGCAAAAAGAGCAAAACTCCATCTCAAAATAAATAAATAAATAAAATGTTCAGTACTCACCAAGGTGCCCCTATTGTCTCTACTTTTATCTTGATGCATCACTGAACTGATGTTAGATTTCAAATTCATCATCGCCCTGATACTATTCTATCCTGAAGCCACCTTTATATAGTGATGAAAGAAATTAGCGATTTGTTATTATCCTCTCTCTGTTGGTATACATCAAATGCTCACCTAAAAAGAGCAACAACCAGTGGAAAGCATGATGTTTTTATTTGGGTGACTATTTACTTGTAACCTACTAGCAAACTATAAAATTGTATGATATGCAGAATTTTAACTGAATTGCTTTAAGTGAACATTTAAACATGATAAACAATATTGATGGTATTTATGTTAATGTACTTAAAGTGAACATTTTTCTTCATGATGAGTAATATAACCTACTCCTCAATGAAAACCTAGCACTAAATTTGCTAATGAATTCAATAACATTTCCATAATATTTTTAGTTACATGCTTAAGGTTCTCTTAGTGTTTCTCCCACTTTTTAATAGCTTATGCCTTTTTCACCTTTGGTTTATTTTGGTTCATTTTAAAGCAAAAACCTCACAACATGTGATATCTGGCAACACTGTAACCTAGTGGTAAGACCATAGGCCCTGGGGACACAGGCTGGCCACGTCTCTTCTCCTGTCTGAGCTTTAGTATCCTCTTTTGTGGTCATGAGAACTGAAGATCTGTCCCGAAGATTTGATAAGATAGTAAAGTGCTTCACATAATACCAGACATATACACAGTAAATGCTTCCTCCTTATATTTTTATTGATTGATTGATTGAGACAGAATCTTGCTCTCTTGCCCAGGCTGGAATGCAGTGGCGTGATAATGGTTTCTGCAACCTCCACCTCCTGGGTTCAGGCAATTCTCCTGCCTCAGCCTCCCGAGTAGCTGGGATTACAGTTGCCTGCCACCATGCCCAGCTAATTATTGTACTTTTAGTACAGACGTGGTTTTACCATGTTGGCCAGGCTGGTCTTGAACTCCTGACCTCATGATCTACCTGCCTCGGCCTCCCAAACTGCTGGGATTACAGGTGTGAGCCACTGTGCCCAGCCTGTCTTTTCTCTTCACACCCGCAGTTCATGATGAAATATTAAATATGTACTAGTGGATATTACTTTGTTGAATATTGTCTAGTGAATATTAAGTATTTATTCTCACCTTTCAGACATGAACTTATGAATTCAACAGGTGAAGATTTACAACTTGATAAATCAGCTTTGTGAGGTACGTCTTCAGTCTTAAGTCAGATTAGAAGATTATGTGAGGTAATTAACACTTAACATTGATTTAATGGTAGCTTCCACATGAAATAGTATGCCTCTAAGTATTAATTATGTCCTAGGACAGGAGAATTCATGTTGTCAAAATTCTCATACTCTCTAGAACAATAAACATTTTCTTTTTATTAGTAAATATTGCATTTATGGGTAGACAAAACTGAACGAACAACATTTGTTCTACTTTTGAGATGCAAGATTCATCTGGCATAATGCATTGAACAGGTTATTATTGAAGTCTACACCAGTCAACTGAATAAGCATTCATCAAATGTCCATGATATGCAGGACATAAGTTTTCTTTTAGAGTATGGAACCATGCATATTATCTTTTAATTAGATGATTTAGTTAGATATGTTTTTAAAGAACTAGAAATATAATTGATTTTCTTGTTTTGGCTCTGGAGTGGAGTGGAGACGAAACAGAATGGATTCACACAGTTTAGATTTACTAAAATGGAAGGATTGCAGCAGGATCATATCCCTAGTCTCCCCATAGCAAATGTCACCTGCTAGCTGTTTTTTTTTTTTTTTTTGGAGGTTGAAGTTTTGTTCTGTCGCCCACGCTGGAGTGCAGTCGTATGATCTCAGCTCATGGCAAGCTCACCTCCTGGGTTCAAGCAATTCTCCCTGCCTCAGCCTCCTAAGTAGCTGGGATTACAGGCCTCTGCCACCACGCCTGCCTAATTTTTGTATTTGTAGTAGAGTTGGGGTTTCACCATGTTGGCTAGGCTGGCCTTGAACTCCTGACTTCAGGAGATTCACCCGCCTCAGCCTCCCAAAGTGCTTGGGATTATGGGTGTGTCACTGCACTTGGATTTAATGGGATATTTCACTACAGACTTTGGTAAACAGAATATTAGCATTTTTGGTGTTCTTTTTATTTTACTCATACTATTTTTCTTTGGACTCAATCATAATAACAGAATTAAAGATCAAAGTGTAAAAGTTAAAGACCAGTACAGATTCAATAATTATTCTTTTCTACATACTGTGTTTAAATGATATCCCTTTTTCTTTTTGTTCTTATAGCTCGAGCTGTAAAAGCCAAAGGTCTGGTGATGATCCCATACCATTTTTTCCAGTCTCATGTTGAAGATTTTTATGTAGAAGGCCTTCCCAAAGGAGTTTTTTTTTTGAGATGGAGTTTTCACTCTTATCGCCCAGGCTGGGGTGCAATGGCACAACCTTGCTGGTCACTGCAACCTCTGCCTCCTGGGTTCAAGAAATTCTCCTGCCTTAGCCTCCCAAGTCGCTGGGATTACACGTGCCCACCACCACACCAGGCTAATTTTTGTATTTTTAGTGGAGATGGGGTTTCACCATGTTGGCCGGGCCAGTCTCGAACTCCTGACGTCAAGTGATCTTCCCGCCTCGACTCCTGACATCAAGTGATCTTCCCGCCTCGGCCTCCCATAGTGCTGAGATTACAGACGTGAACCCATGCCTGGCCAGGAATTTTGTTTTTTAGGAAGGCTTTCTACTAATGGAATTCCTGGCCTTGAGAGGATGTTACTTTCGAAGGAAAGGATTTTTTTGTTATTAAAAGGTAAGATTCCTGGATTCTTATTGGACTGTTATCTCTGTTATGAGTAATCCATCTTTAGTCATTCACCACTAGGGTTGTATTTAATTAAGTCTGAGTTATTTTATGGTGGTTTTGTTTTGTTTTGTTTTGTTTTTACCGAATTTTGTTCTCATTGCCGTGGCTTGAGGGCAATGACGTGATCTCAGGTCACTACATTCTCTGCCTTCCAGGTTCAAGCAATTCTCCTGCCTCAGCCTCGTTAGTAGCTGGATTTACAGGCATGCGCCACCGTGCCTGGCTAATTTTTTGTATTTTTAGTAGAGATGGTGTTTCACCATGTTGACCAGGCTGGTCTAGAACTCCTGACCTTGGGTGATCCACCCGCCTCGGCCTCCCAAAGTGCTGGGATTACAGGCATGAGTGACTGCGCCCAGCCTGGGCCTGCTTCTTTCTCTTTTTCTTTTTTTTTCATTAGCAGCTTAAAATTGGTGCCTTATTCAGACACAAGCAAAAGGACATTAGCCCAGCTTTGGAAATAGGTGAGAGCCCATCTATGATTTTCCTAGTTTCTCCTCCCCCTTTGCTTTTTGCTCTCTTGTTAGTATATTAATTGTTTTCACTCTCTGAATCTTTTTTCCCCATTTCTTTGGCAGACATTTTTACTTGTCTTGGAAGAGTAGGTGAAGAGCTGTTTTTAGGACTCTTTGAAAGGGTACAGTATGGGTGACAGTCTTGGCTAATGGTAACATCCAGGGAGCTGGGGTCAGCATGAGCTGGAATCAGTTCAAATTAGCAAAGCACTGGCACTCAGTGGCAGGAATACAAGTGACTGCAAAGTGTTAAACACATCTGGAAAGGGATACTGACATCATCCTCAGAATCTGTGGGGAGTTCACATAGCCAGTTAAGACCCATTCCTCTTTGACCCTATAAAGATTCTTTAAAGAATAATACCCTTAGTGGTTTTCTAGCCAGCTTGCCTGCTCATTTATCTTTGAGGACGACATGCCTTGTGGAGCTCCACAGGCCCCAGAGGGGTATGGATTCTGCATTTAAAAGTGCTGAAGCTGAGAAACTGGGTCTTGGTGGACCCCGAGAGTTCTGTTTCTCCTCTACTCATTGTTCCTTTTTTTTCCCAACAGCTGGCATTGCTGTTTAAATGGGTTGTTCTTTGCTGTTTTAAGTTGTTTCATAGTGGTGTGTCAGGATTTGGGTTTTCTTAATACTTTCCAAGCTGGTGACTTGAGTGGTGGTTAGGGAGGAAATGTTTTAGGGCTGTTCTGGAGCTATTGAGGTCAGGTGTCTAGATACTCCCAGCTTGTCTGTTGAGGAGAATGCTGTTCTCATTGTGCTGCCTTTGGTGGTGCTGTGTGTGGCTCTTTAGATGTGGGTGGAGGTGAGCTGGGGGAGTTAATGAGATCTTTTTTAGGTGCTTTTGATAAAGTAGCCTGCACTACAGGATTCACTGTGACTTTTTTCCTTAACCTATGCATTTCTCTCTGCTAGCTTTTGCTGTCTTTCTCATGCCTTTGATTTTCCCAGCTCCTCTTAGTTGAATTAACCTAAGTGCTCTGCTATGGTTTAAATGTGTCCCCCAAAGTTTATGTGCTGGAAACTCAATCCTCAATGCAACAGTTGGGATGTGGGGCCTAATAAAATAGCCTTCATGAATGAGTTAATGTTGTTATTGTGGTAATAGATTAGTAATCACAGAGTGGGCTTATTATAAAACAGAGTTCAGCCCCTTTTGCCCTCTTGCTTTCTTGCACTCTCTTTTCCTTCTGCCTTCTGTAGTGGGATGATGCAGCAAGAAGACCCTTACCAGATGCAGGCCCCTCAACCTTGGACTTCCTAACATCCAGAACTGTTAAGAAATAAAATTTATTCCTTTCCTTTCCTTTTCTTCCTCCTTTCCCTTCTCTTCCCTTTTCTTCCCTTCCCCTCCCTCCCTCTCTCTCTCCCTCCCTCCCTCCCTCCTTCCCTCCCTTCCTCCTTCCCTCTTTCTCTCTTTCCCTTCCTTCCTTTCCTTCTTTCCCTTCCTTCCTTTCCTTCCCTCTTTCCCTTTTTCCCTCCTTCCCTCCTTCCTTCCTTTTTTCTTTCCTTCCTTTTTTCCTTTTTATAAATTATGCAGTCTGTGGTATTCTTTTATAGAAGCATGAAATGGACAAAGACTCCATTTTCAAGAGCAAGCACTTTTGTAGTTTCTGAGCGAATTATGACTGCAGAGGAAGTTTTATAGGTAGCCTCAGATCCACTACCTAGGAAGCATGCTACCAAGCAGACCTAGGATCTAGGATTTGATCAAGTGCTGGGCAACATGATACCTCTGCAATTTAGCACTTCCCTATATACCTCCAGTTGGCTCAGCCCATTAGGGCTAAAACTACCCCTCATATCCTAGTGTCTCTTGTAGGCAGAAGCCTTGCCTAAACCCTAAGCTGCTTGGCTCACATTCTGTCTTGTGGTTTTTTTGTAGGGGGTTCAAATATACACAAAAGAAATATGTTGAACCTCCATGCACCCAACCCGCAGATTAAGCAGTTACCTCCATTTTCCAGATTTGTTTCGTCTGCTTCAATCTCCCTAAAAATTTATGTTTGTATAGGAAAGACTGAATAAATAGCTAATTCTCCACCCTACCTCTCATCTTAAGTCACTTTTCAGAGTAGTAAGTTAGTGACCTAGTAACCTTCCCTCTAGTGACCAGTAGTTTGTTTTTGTGAATACCATTATGAACTCATAGATTATTGTTTGCATTTGATGTATTTCAGGCCATTGCAGTCTTTATTGTTTTGGATGCTTACGTTGTCTCATCTAGGTTAATAATTATCTCTTCAAGCTGACTTTCATGTCTTTTTGACGTGATCCTGTTGGACTTTGATGGCTTCCTTGCTTTCTGGCAAAAAAGATGTTCCAGGATCAATATACTGCACCATACATGGAGTCAGCCATTTCTCTAGGGAACCTTGATTCCTTTTAGTAGAGAACACAGTTTGAGGTCTTGGACTGAATGACTTTTGTGACCCTCCTCTCCTGAGACTACAGCCTGCATCCCTGCATATAGCCCATTTGGAGCTCTTGCTGGGCACCAACAGATCTCCTAAAAATGCTATGTAGTTCTGCCTCACTCTTACAAAGATTCATCTCTTGAGAGTTTTGTGCTCTACCCCCAGATGTGGTCTTTCTGGTTCTGAAGCTTTTGCTTCAGTCACCCTGAATTTTGCCAGCCCTATGCATGCTATACCTTGGATTGCCAACTTGCCCTCACTGAAGCCAGTTTCTCTGGTTAGAATAGTTGCCCAAACCCATGCCTAATACTCTAGTAAACAAGGTTCTACCTAAGTTCATCAGCCTCCATAAGTTCTGGAATTACAGGCTGCCACCATGCCCGGCCTTCACCAACATTTGCCATTATCCGTTTTTTTTTCTTCCTTTATACCTTAAAGCAGTATAAGAACAAGTGTCTTCAATTATAGGAAACAGTATAATCCCAGGGCATTGGGAGGCTAAGACAGGAAGATGTCTAGATGCCAGGAGTTTTTTTTTTGTTGTTGTTGTTTTGTTTTTGTTATTGTTCTTGTTGTTTTTGACAGAGTCTTGCTCTGTCACCCAGGGTGGAGTGCAGTGATGGGGTCCACTGCAACGTCCACCTCCCAGGTTCAAGTGATTCTCCTGCCTCAGCCTCCCGAGTAGGTGAGACTACAGGTACACGCCACTACTGCCCAGCTAATTTTTGTATTTTTGATAGAGTCAGAGTTTCACCATGTTGGCCAGGCTGGTCTCGAACTCCAGACTTCAGGTGATTTGCCTGCCTTAGCTTCCCAAAGTGCTGGGATTACAAGCATGAGCCACCATGCCCAGCCTGATGCCAGGAGTTTTAGACTAGCCTGGGCAACATAGCAAGACCTTGTCTCTACAGAATATTTAAAAATTAGCCAAATGTGGTGGTGCCTGTGTATAGTCTCTCTCCCTCTCTCTCTTTTTTCTTTCTTTCTAACTTTTTGTGACATGGTCTGGCTCTGTCACCCAGGCTGAAGTGCAGTGGTGTGATCATGGCTCACTGCAGCCTGAAACTCCTGGGATCAAGTGATCAATCCTCCCACCTCATCCTACCAAGTAGTAGGGACCACAGGTGTATGCCACCCAGGTCTTGCTATGTTGTCCAGGCTGGTCTTGAGCTCCTGGCCTCAAGCAATCCTCTCACCTTGGCCCCCCACAGTGCAAGAATTACAGGTATGAGCCACCATGCCTGGCCCCTACCCTGCCTACTGAGAACCAAAAGAAGGACCCAAATTCTCCTTAGCTCAACTCGAGCCATTTCCTGATTGCTTCATCAGCAAGGAGCTGGTTATTGGGCTGTCCAGGCCTCCCAAGCAGCACAGAAATGAGGAAGGAGTTTTCCTGTTGCTCCACTCTGTAAGGAGTTGGAGGGTGATGTTTACTCGTTTGCAGAGAGAGATGCCTTGTAGGCACCTCAGGATGGAGAGGACCCTGATTCCAATGTCCTTTTTTTCTTCAGAAACAGGACCTTGCCCTGTCACTCAGGATGGAGTTCAGTGCTCCTATCATGGCTCATTATAGCCTCAAACTTCCAGGCTGAAGCAATCCTACCATGTCAGCCTTCCTGTAGCTGGGACTACAGGTAAGCATCGTGACACTCAGTGAATTTTGTTTTTATTTTGTTGTAGAGATGGGACCTCAGTATGTTGCCACGGCTGACCTTGAACTCCTGCACTCAAGGGATTTTCCTGCCCTGGCCTCCCAAAGTACTGGTATTACAGGCATGAGCCATTGTGCCCACCGTCTCTGGTTCTTAACCTTCTGCCTCCCTCTTCCAGTTTTAAAGAATGCTTGTAATTACATGGGCTCTCCTAGATACTCCAGGATAATCTTGTTTTAAGGTCAGCTGATGAGCAACATTTATTTTATCTGCACTCTTAATTCCCCCTTCCTATGTAATTGTGCTGTGTAACATAGGACATGAGCAATTGGTGGTGGTGGGGGTCATTACTTTGGCCACCACAGTAACTATTTTATGCCAGGTACTCAGCTAAGCACTGGTGAATTAAGCATGAATAACACACACTCCCTAATCTCCATCCATTCATGGGAGGAGCACTTCACCTGCCATGCTCCTGAGAATCTCGGTAGTCAAAGAAGTCTTCTATGAGGAGGTGATGCCAAAGCGGACAAGTGACAGAGGAGTCAAAGCTAGCTAGGAAGAGAGTAGAGGTTTAAGGGGAAGCATATTATAAGCAGAGGATATTACCCACTTCAGAGACTCCCAGAGGAGAAAGAGTGTGTGTTCAAGGGGCAGATGAGGCTCAGTTGGACTCCATAGCAGATGAAATGGAGAGGGGCAAGCAGTGAGGCTGCCTTGCAAGGCAGGGCAGAGCAGGGGCTGTTAAGGAGTTTGGACTTAATCCCTGAGGCAAGGAGAAGTGATGTAAATGGGGGAGTAACATGATGAGATTCATGGATTAGAGACATGGCTCAGGCTGCTATAGAGAAGGCACCAGGGAGAGCAGATGGCTCAATGGGTGTGCAGGAGACCTCTCCCTGAGTTTAGGGAGAGGTTTTTAAAACGGAAGAAGTTTGAGTAATTTAAATGATGATGGGAAGGAGCTAAAAGTGGGGGATAGGTTAAAGATACAGGAAAGTGGGAGGAAGAACCGACAAGTGAGGTTCCAGAGAGGGCAGGAGAAGAGGAGATTCCCATAGGGGGATTAACACTTTCTTTTCTTTTTTCTTTCTAAGACAGGGTCTCACTCTGTTGCCCAGGCTGGAGTGCAGTGGCACAATCTTGGCTCACTGTAGTGTAGACTTCCCAGGCTCAAGGGATTTCTCCCATCCCAGACTCCCAAGTAGCTGGAACTATGGGTGTGCACCACCACCACACCTGGCTAATGTCTCTTTTTTTTGGTAGACACAGAGTCTCACTATTTAGCACTGATTGGTCTCCAACTCTTGGCCTCAAGCAATCCTCCTGCCTAGGCTTCCCAAATTGCTGGGATTACAGGCATGAGCCACAATGCCTGGCCTCTGCTAGTTCTGTATTCTCTAGAGTTGTCTTTACTTTGTGCTAGTGTGTCCCTCATTGTGCTGATCCTCTGTAAAAATTAATCTTTTTTTTTTTTTTTTTTGAGATGGAATTTCACTCTTGCTGCCCAGGCTGGAGTGCAATGGCGCTATCTCGGCTCAGCGCAACCTCCACCTGCCGGGTTCAAGCGATTCTCCTGCCTCAGCCTCCCGAGTAGTTGGGATTACAGGCATGTGCCACCATGCCCAGCTAATTTTGTATTTTTAGTAGAGATGGGGTTTCTCTATGCTGGTCAGGCTGGTCTCGAACTCCTGACCTCAGGTGATCTGTCTGCCTTGGCCTCCCAAAGTGCTGGGATTACAGGCATGAGCCATTTTGCCTGGCCAAAATTAATACTTTTTATATTAAATTTACATATATATATATATATGTACGTTTTTTCTTTTTGATACCAGGTCTCACACTGTCACCCAGGCTGGAGTACAGTGGCACAACCTCTGCTCACTGCAGCCTCCACCTGCCAGGCTCAAGCAATTCTCCTGCCTCAGCCTCCCGAGTAGCTGGGATTACAGGTAAGTGCCACCACACCCAGCTGATTTTTGTGTTTTTTGTAGAGACGAGGTTTCGCCGTGTTTCCCAGACTGTTCTCAAACTCCTGAGCTCAAAGCAGTCCACCCACTTTGGCCTCCCAGAGTGCTGGGATTACAGGTGTGAGCCATCTTGCTCATTCTAGTTTAAACTTTTGAGTGGTTTGTGTCTCCTGATTGGACTCCTACAAATACAGAATTGATGCTAGGAAGGGTACCAGGAGATAGACGCACACAGATGGGATTTGGGAATAGGTTTGGTTATCCAAGGAGCAGTGCTGAGCTCCTTGCTAATGGGATATGGGATGCTGGTGATTTCCAGGAAGTGAGCTCACAATGACTCAAGCTGCCACATACTGTTGATTGTGAAATGCCAGTTGAAGCATATGTCCTGCGAGCTTAGGGGTGCTACAAGTTGACCACTGCAGCAGTAAAGATGACTCTGAAGAATGGCGTGGGATGGATCCTTTGAAATGCACTTGAGCAGCGGTCTCCAACCACAGGGCCACAGAGCTGGAGGTGAGCAGCAGGCGAGTGAAGGGAAACTTCATCTGTATTTCTAGCCCCTCCCATCGCTTGCATGACCACCTGAGCTCCATGTCCTGTCAGATCAGCAGCAGCATTAGATTCTCATAGAAGCACAAACTCTGTTGTGAAGTGTGCATGTGAGGGATCTAGGTTGTGTACTCCTTATGAGAATCTAATGCCTGATATTCTGTTACTGTCTCCCATCACCCCAGATGGACAGTCTAGTTGCAGGAAAACAAGCTCAGAGATCCCACTGAGTCTACGTTATAGTGAGTTGTAGGATCATTTCATTATATATTACTATGTAGTAATAATAGAAATAAAGTGCACAATATATGTAATGCACTTGAATCATCCTGAAATTATTCCCTCACTCCCAGTCTGTGGAAAAATTGTCTTCCACACATTCACTCTGTTTTTTGGTAGAGGCAGGGTCTTAATATATTGCCCAGGCTGATCTCAAGCTCCTGGCCTCAAGTAATATACCTCTCTCAGCCTCCCAAAGTGCTGAGATTACAGGCATAAGCCACCACCTTCAACCAAGACTTTCTTAAACCAAATAAAAATTAAGTGAGATTGCTTGAGCCCAGGTGGTCAAGGCTGCAGTGAGCCTGATTGCACCACTGCACTCCAGCCTAGGTGACAGAATGAGACTGTCTCAAAAAATAAAATAAAATACAAATTAACCCTTTATGACATTCCCAGTAAATTCCTAAGTGTTCCCCACAAGTCTTTGAATTCTGTTTAACTTTCACATAACATTTAAGACATTTAAGAACTTATGTCTGTCTGTGTCATCCCTTTATGTCAAAAGATGTCTTTTTGTCACTTCCAGCTGGATCTACCATGAAGGACTTCTGAATCCAGGAAGAGAGACTGACTGGGCAACATGTTATTCAGGTACAAAAAGATTTGGACTGTAACTTAAAAATGATCAAATAATAGTGCATGCATCAAGTGCAATGGGAAGCTCTTCTGGAGAGTGAGAGAAGCTTCCAGTTAAGGTGACATTGAAGCCAAGTCCTGAAAGATGAGGAAGAGTTGTATGAGAGTGGGGAGGGAAGGGGGAGGTGGAGGGATGGGGAATGGGCCGGGATGGGATAGCGCAAACTGCCCGGGAAGGGAAACCAGCACCGTACAGACCTGAACAACGAAGATGGCGTATTTTGTTCAGGGAATGGTGAATTAAGTGTGGCAGGAATGCTTTGTAGACACAGTAATTTGCTTGTATGGAACTTTGCCTGAGAGACCTCATTGCAGTTTCTGATTTTTTGATGTCTTCATCCATCACTGTCCTTGTCAAATAGTTTGGAACAGGTATAATGATCACAATAACCCCAAGCATAGTATTTCGTTAATTCTCACAGAATCACATGTAGGTGCCACAGTTATCTCCATTTTATGAATGGAGTGATGAAGCCTTAGGAATAATGAATGATTTGCGCAGGCTCACCTGGATATTAAGACTGAGTCAAATGTTGGGTCTGGTCTGACTTTAATGTTTGCTTTGTTCATGAGCACCACATATTGCCTCTCCTATGCAGTTAAGCAGGTAGGTGACAGAAAAGCCCATGTTTGTCTCTACTCACACACTTCTGACTGAATGTATGTATGGAGTTTCTACACCAAATTCTTCAGTGCTCTGGATATTAACTGGGTATCCCATGACTTTATTCTGACACTACCTGGAGTTAGCACAGACCCCACAAGTTAGGGGCTCAGTCCCACGAGGCCATCCTCACTTCAGATGCCAATGGCAAGTCCTAATTTGTCACCATACTTTTGACCAACCTGTTACCAATCGGGGGTTCCCATAACTGTCTTCTTGGGTTTAATAATTTGCTAGAACAGTTTACGGAACTCAGAAAAACAGTTTATTTTCTTTTTTTCTGAGAGAGAGGGTCTTATTTTGTTGCCCAGGCTGGTGTGCAATGGTGCAGTCATAGCTCATTGCAGCCTTGATTGTCTGGGCTCCAGTGGTTCTCCCACCTCAGGCTCCCTAGTAGCTGAGACTACATGCCTGCACCACCACATCTGGCTAGTTTCTTTTATTTTTTGTATAGATGGGGTCTTGTTGTGTTGGCCAGGCTGGCCACAAATTCCTGGTCTCAAGTGATCCTCCCACCTCAGCCTCTGAAAGTGCTGGGATTACAGATGTGAGCCACCACATCTGGCCAGTTCATTTCCTATTACTGGTTGATTGTTAAGGATACATCTCAGAAACAGTCAATGAAAGAGACGTTCATGCTGGATGCAGTGGCTCATGCCTGTAATCTCAGCACTTTGGGAGGCCAAGGTGGGAGGATCGCTTAAACTCAGGAGTTTGAGACCAGCCTGGGCAACATGGTGAAAACCTGTCTCTATAAAAAATTAAAAAATAATAATAATAACCGGTGTGGTGTTGTGCACCTAGAGTTCCAACTACTAGGGAAGCTGAGATGAGAGGATACCTTGAGCTGGGGACTGGGGAGGCTTAGGTTACAGTAAGCTGAGATTGTGCCACTGCACTCTAGCTTGGACAAAAGAGCCTGATCCTGTCTCAAAAAAAAGAAAGATACCCAGGGCAAGTTAAGTTCGGAGGGGCACAGAGCTCCCATGCCCTCTGTTGAACATGCGACCCTCCCAGCATCTCCTGTGTCCAGCAACCCTGAAAGCTCTGCAAACCCCGTTCAGGGTGTTTATGGAGGCTTTATTATGCAAGCATGATTGATAAAGTCTTTGGCTGTTGGTGATTAAGTCGGTCTCCAGCCCCTCTTCCTCCTGGAGTTCAGTGCATGAGGCTGAAAGTTCCAAGCCTCTTACCATGTGGTTGTGTGGTAATCAGCCCTCCTCTTGAAAAAATTTAGGAGCTTGCAGTCACCCAGTCATCTCAACAACATCCCCAAATGCATTCTTACCATGCTGGAGATCCCAAAGTTCTTAGAGGCTCTTGTGTTAGAAACCTAGGACCAAGACCAAATATTAAAACAAAAGGTGTTCCTGTCACATCTATCACTGAGGTCTTTGTAAGAGCTTTAGAAGCTCTGTGCCACGAGCCAGGGACAGAGATTAAATATATATTTCTTTTCTTTTTTTTGAGACAGAATCTCCTGTGTCATCCAGGCTGGAGTGCACTGATGTGATCATAGCTCACTATAGCTTTGGCCTCCTGAGATCAGGCAATCCTCCCATCTCAACCTCCCAAGTAGCTAGGACTACACATGCATGTCACCCATGCCCAGCTCATTTTTGTAGAGTCAGAGTTTTGCCATGGTGGCCAGGTTGGCCGTGTTGGCCAGATGGGGTCTTCTTTTGTTGCCCAGGCTGGCCACAAATTCCTGGGCTCAAGTGATCCTCCCACCTCGTCCTTGTAGAGATGAGATTGAGTTATGTTGTCCAGGCTGATCTCAAACTCCTGGGCTAAATCGATTGTCTCACCTCAGCCTCTCAAGGAGCTGGGACTACAGGCACATACCACCATGTCGGGCTAATATTTATTTTTATTTTTTTCTAGAGGGGGTGACCTCACTGTGTTTTTCGTGCTAGTTTCAAACTTCGGGCCTCAAGTGTTCCTCCTGCCTTGACCTCCCAAAGTGTTGGGATTCTGGGTGGGAGCCACCATGCCCAGCAATCAAAAGGGTCTTTATAAAAAAAAGAGAGTAGGAGACTCAGAATTGGAGCAGGAGATGTGGTGATGAAAGCAGAGGTAAGAGAGGGAGATTCGAAGATGCTTCACCTCTGGCTTTGAAGATGGAGTCAGGGGCCATGATCCAAGGAATGGGGGTGGCTTCTAGAAGCTGGAAAAGCCAAGGGAACATATTAGAGTCTCCAGAAGGAATGCAGCCCTGCTGACACCTTGACTTTAGCCTTAATAGACCTAGTTTGGGTTTCTGGCCCCTAGAACTGTAAGATGGTAGATTTGTGGTGCTTTAAGCCACTAAATGTAGGAAACTGCAAACTATGTTGCAGCAGCAAGAAGAAATGAACATGAAGCCAGGCATGATGGCTCATGCCGGTAATCCCAGCACTTTAGGAATTTAGGCAGGAGGATCACTTGAGGCCAGGAGTTCAAGACCAGTCTGGGCAACATAGTAAGACCTTGTCTCTACAAAAAATGAAAAAATTGGCCAGGCATGGTGGCTCACGCCTGTAATTCCAGCACTTTGGGAGGCCGAAGCGGGCAGATTACCTGAGGTCAGGAGTTCGACACCAGCCTGGCCAACATTGTGAAACCCCGGCTCTACTAAAAATACAAAAATTAGCTGGGCGTGGTGGCACACACCTGTAATCCCAGCTACTTGGAAGGCTGAGGCAGGAGAATCACTTGAATCTGGGAGGTGGAGGTTGCAGTGAGCCGGGATCGCACCGTTGCACTACAGCCTGGGCAAGAAGAGTGAAACTCTGTCTCAAAATAAAATAAAATAAAATAAAATACTAAAAAATTTAGCCAGGCATGGTGGCATGAACCTGGAGTCCCAGGTACTCGGGAGGCTGAGGTGGGAGGATCGCTTGAGCCTGGAAGTTTGAGGTTGCAGTGAGCTGTGATTTCGCCACTGCACTCCAGCCTTGGTGACAGTGAGATCTTGAAAAAAAGAAAGAAGAAAGTAAAGAAAGAAGAAATGAGCATGGTGGGCATGGGGACAGATGGCAATGTTAAATAGAATGGTCAGGGGTGGCCTCCTAAGTGAAAATTGAGTAAAGATTTGAAGGAGGGGAAGGAGGTGGCCAAGGTGCTGAGGGAAGAGGATTGTAGGCAGAAACAATAGAATAAACTGTCTGAGGTGTGTCTCTGGCTCTGGAAGGAGGCCCATGGAGCAGATGGAGAGAGGAAGAGAATTAGGGGAGGGAGCCAGGGAGTTGCTGGGTGGGGATCAGTACAGATCACATAAGCCCTGGGAGGTTATTGGTGGGGCTTTGGCTTTTACTCTGACTGAGATGGGAACTGCGGGAGGGTTCTGAGCAGAGAGGCGACATGATCTGTCTCCCGATTTAAAAGCATTCTCTGGCTGCTGAGTTGAGAAAGACTGTGGGAAGATGTGATAGGAGCATGGGGGCCAAGCTTTGGCAACATCCAGGCGGGAGATGATGGTGGTCCTGACCAGGGTCGTGGTGGTGTTGAGAGATGGTCAGAGGGGAGAAGTAGGGGAGGAGGCCAGGGAGTTGCTGGGTGGGGATCTTTAGTAGATGTCGAAGACAATCAACAGGATTTCCTGACAGACTGGATATGGGGTGTGAGAGAAGGCAGCGGTCAAGGTTGAGTTTGATTGTTACTGAAATTATTAAGTAATTTTAAAAAACACTACTGCCTTTCCCAATCCTACCAAGTACGGGATGCTAGATTAAAGAAATCTCTTCAGGCTCATTGCAATGGCTCATGCCTGTAGTCCCAGCTCTTTGGTAAACAGAGGTGCGAGTATCTTTTAAGGGCAGGTGTTCAAGACCAGCCTGGACAACACAGCAAGATCTGCTCTTTACAAAAATATTTTTCAAAATTAAATAAATGTAGCTAGGCATGGTGATGTGTACTTGTAGTTTCAGCTACTCAGGAGGCTGAAGTGGGCAGATCTCTTGAGGTCAGGAGTTTGAGGCCAGCTTGGGCAACATAGCAAGAACCCTCACTCTACAAAAAAATTAAAAAAATAAACAGGCATGGTGACACTCAACTGTACTACCAGCTACTGGGGAGCTGAGGCAGGAAGATGGCTTAAGCCCAGGAGGTCGAGGCTGCAGCGAGCTGTAAATGCACAGCTGCACTCCAGTCTGGGTGACAGAGCAGTACCTGTCTCACAATACAAATAAAAATACAAGTAAAATAATATCTCAAGTCAGAGCCTTTTGGCTCTGCAGCCCTTGAAACCCCTCAGCCATGCAGTGGGGTTTGCATCGCTGGGAATGAGGAGACCCCTGCCCGGTGTTGTTGCCTGGCTAATCAGTGTTTTTAAACATACATTAATCGGGGTGGGCACGGTGGCTCACACCTGTAATCCCAGCACTTAGGGAGACCCAGGCGGGTGGATCACCTGAGGTCAAGAGTTCAAGACCAGCCTTGCCAACATGGTGAAACTCCTTCTCTACAAAGAAAATACAATAATTAGCTGCACATGGTAGTGGACGCCTGTAATCCCAGCTACTTGGGAGGCTGAGGTAGGAGAATCACTTGAACCTGCAGGGCGGAGGTTGCAATGAGCTGAGATTGAGCCACTTCACTCCAGCCTGGGCAAGAGAACAAGACTTTGTCTCAAAGAAAAAAAAGTATTATATCAACATGTAATGGTTTTATTATTAATATGTAATGAATATTAAATATTTTTAAAATCTTATATCAACAGGTAATGGCTTTAATATGTGATGAATAATATTTAAAAATTTGGGTCTTATTTTCTAGTTTTAATATAATTATCTACAGAAAGAAATAGTCTCAGAGATCTTCAATAAAGTTAAAAAAGGTAAAGGGATGTTAGACCCCAAAAGACTGAGAATTTCTAGTTTACAAATATTCAGACTAAGCCACATACAGCTTGCTACTTGAACTACTTTTTTTCTTTGTTTTTTATTTTAGGAGATGGGGTCTCACCCTGTCACCCAGGCTTGAGTACAGTAGTGCTATCACAGCTCACTGCAGCCTTGAACTCCTGGGCTAAGGGTACTCCTACCTGAGCCTCCTGAGTAGCTAGGACTGTAGGTATACATGACGATACTTGGCTAATTTTTAAATTGTTTTGCAGACATGGGGTCTCACTTTGTTGGCCAGGCTGGTGTCAAACTAATGGCCTCAAGTGACCCTTCCACCCCTGCCTCCCATCCTAGAGGTATGTGCCACCACAAGGAGCACTTGTTCAATTTTCTAAAGAAAAAATTTCTAAAGTAAGGCTGTGGGATGATGGCAGGAAGATAAAAGAAAAACGAAGAATAAGTTAAAATGACTTATTCACACATATTCTTTTGACAGCAAGAAGAACTTTTAGTATATACATTCCTTACAAACAAACAAACGGCAGATAAACAATGTTGTATAGGAACTTCAACACACACTGTACAATATTCCCACTTTGCTGACATAAGTTATGGAAATTTCGTGGTTTCCTTGAGTGTCGCTACCAGTATTTTGCTTCTCTGATGATTTTTATCAACTTCCTCATCTGTTAACTTCTCTCCAAGGTATGTCATGTCACGACATACTGCCGTTGCACGAACACGGCCAGTGTCTTCCTATTAAACATGTAGAATGCTTTCCTAATTTCTCTTTTTACTCTCTGTCTTTGTGTTCTGCATTTTCCTTACTTTTGTTGTCAGAAACTCCAGAAAGTCAGTCGTACTAATTTATCACGATTTGTTTTATTTATTTATACTTTGCTTATATGGAATTTTGCCCAACAGACCTCATTACAATTTCTAACCTGTTTTATTTTGTTTTTTTTCCTCTGAGACAGGGTCTCACTCTGTTGTCCAAGGCTGGAGTGTAGTAGTGCTATCGCAGCTGACTGCAGCCTCAACCTTCCAGGCTGAAGCGATCCTCCCACCTCAACCTCCCACGTGGCTGAGACTACAGGTGCTTGCCACTATGCCCAACTAATATTTGGAATTTTCGTATACGTGGATTCCAGAGAGGTGACAGCGAAACGTGAGTAAGCATGGATTTTGGTATATGCAGAGATGGGGGCTGGAACTAATTCTGTATACTGAGGGACGGCGACTGTATATGTTTTTACAATTACGCTGTAGGATACATACTGTTGCGTAGCCTTGAAAATAATAATTTTTAATTGAGTGGAATAATAATAATAATATTGCTAAAAGTAGCAGCTGGCCAGGTGTGGTGGCTCACACTGGTAATCACAACACTTTGGGAGGCTGAGGCAGGAGGATGGCTTGAGGCCAAGAGTTTGCGATAGGCCTTGGAAACAAAGGGGGAGTCACCATCCCTACAGAAAAATACATGAATTAGCCTAGTGTGGTGGCATGTTCCTGTATTCCCACTACTTGGGAGGCTGAGGTGGGAGGATCACTTGAGCCCAGGGAGGCTGAGACTGCAATGAGTCATGATCAGGCCTCTGCACTGCAGCCTGGGTGACAGAGTGAGACCCTGTCTCAAAACAACAAAAAAGTAGCAGCTAACATCAACTGACCTTTTATACCAGGTGCCTATTGATATCATAGTTTAATTTCTTAGAACTGTTTCTTATTTCACTTACCAACTCTGTCTTCAGTTACTCCCAGATTTTTACTGTGTTTGTACAGATGACCTTTTGTTTAGATTGAATTGTCTCCCCAGAAGTAAGATTACTGTGAAACATGGTGAATGGACATTCTCATTACCCTTGATGTAAATTGACAGGGTTTTGGGTGCCTCCCAGCTATAATCTTAGCACTTTGGGAGGCTAAGAGAGGAGGATTGCTTGAGGCCAAGAGTTGGAGGAGGCAGTATGGCAGTATGGTGAGACCCTGTCTCCATTATTTTAAAAAATTGACAGGCTTTACCCCGGAAGGCTTATACACAATGTAAACACCCCTCATAGTATAAGAAAGTGCCCATTTCACTCCACCTTTGCCAGCACAAGGTATTATAATTTAGTAAGTCATTTTTTGTTTGATTATTTTAAATAGACAAAAGACCTCATGTTACTTTACTTGTCACATTTCAACATCTTTCCTCAGCTTATTAGCTCTATCTCTTTTCTGTCTGTAAACGGTTGTTGTTGTTTTGTTCTTTGAGACAGGGTCTTGCTCTGTCACCAGGCTGGACTGTAGTGGCATAATCATGCCTCGCTGCAGCCTTGACCTTCCAGGCTCAAACTTCAGCATTCCGAGTAGCTGGGACTACAAGTGTGCACCACCACTCCCAGCTAACTTTTTTCTTCTTTTGGATAGAGACAGGGTCTCACTGTTTTGTCCAGACCGGTCTCTAGCTCCTGGCCTTAAGCAATCCTCCTGCATTAGCTTCTCAAATTGCTCGAATTTCAGGAATGAGCCACCATGCCTGGCCTGGGCTAGTCCTGTATTCTCTAGAGTTCTCTTTACTTTGTGCTAGCCAATCTCTCATTATGCTGTTCACCTGTTATAATGAATAATTCTCCGTATTAAATTTTACCACTTTAAACTTTTGAGTGGTTTATGCTTCCTGATTGGACTCTGACTAATATGTTAGGAAGGGTCCCAGGAGATAAACCCACACAGATGGGATTTGGGCATAGGTTTGGTTTCCCAGGGGGCAGTGCTGAGCTCTTTGCCGGTGGGAAATGGGATGCTGGTGATTTCCAGGAAGTGACCTCACAATGACTCAAGCTACCACTTACTGTTGATTGTGACGAAATGCCAGCTGAGGCACATGCCTTGGGAGCTAAGTGGTTGCTGCCCTTGACCACTATGAAGACTGGTGTGGGAAGGGTCGCTTTGGATGCACTTGAGCAGGGGTCCCCAACCCCTGAGCCATGGAGCCGTAGGGAGCCACACAGCAGGAGGTGAGTGGTGTCGAGTGAGGGAGTGAGGGAAGCTTCGTCTGTATTTACAGCCACTCCCCTTTGCTCACATTCCCGCCTGAGCTCCACCTTCTCAGATGAGCAGCAGCATTAGATTCTCATAGGAGAACGCACCCTGTTGTGAACCGTGCATGTGAGGGATCTAGGTTGTGCTGTCCTTATGAGAATCTAATACCTATTGATCTGTCACTTTGTCCCATCACACTCAGGTGGGACCATCCAGTTTCAGGAAAACAAGCTTAACACGCCCACTGATTCTACATTATGGTGAGTTCTATAATTATTTTATTATATATTGGATATCTAATAAATATATATTTATTATATATATTAATATGTTAAATATATTAATATATTAAATATATTATTATCTATTGTAATAATGGAAATAAAGTGCCTAATAAATGTAAATGTGCTTAAATCTTTTGGCCCAGCTCCTACTTCCCGGCAGCCTCTCCAGGCCCAGAACTTTCTCCAGTCAGCCTCTACAGACCAAGCTCATGACTCACAATGGCCTATTTAGGCCCATACCCTACCTCACGGCAGTCTCCGCAGATGAGCCTACTGCCTCACAACAGTCTCCACAGGCACAGCTCCATCGTTACAATGGCCTCTTTAGACCCAGCTCCTGCCTCCCAGCCTTCTCTCCAGGCCCTGAGCTTTCTCAAGTCGACCTCACCAGGCCCAGCTCATGCTTCTTTGCAGCCTCTGCAGGCCCAGCTCCTGCATCTTGGCCCCTCCAGGCCCAGCCTCTGCCTCCCGTCGGCCTCTACAGTCCCAACATCTACCTCACAGCAGATTCTTCAGGCCCAGCATCTGCCTCACTGTGGACCCCCCAAGCCAAGCTCCCAACCTTTCAGCAGCTTCTACACACCCAGCTCCCGCCTGCCAGTGGCCTCTTCAGCCCCATGGGGCTCATTCCTCACCACAGCCTTTCCAGTCCCAGTTTTTCCCTTCCGGCGGCCTCTCTGGGCTGAGAACCTCCTCAAGTCGGCCTCTCCAGACCACTTGCACCCTCCAGGCGTCCTCTCCGGGCCAAGCTCCTCTTCCTGGCTGCGTCTCCAGGCCCAACTCCCGCCTGTCAACAACCTCTTTGGACTCAGTGCCTACCCATCTCCTGGCTGCCTTGGTTGGCCCACAGCTTCCTCAAGCCAAGCTCCCCAGGCCCAGGTCAGGCCTCACGGTGGCCTCTCCAGGATGAGCTCCTGCCCTCCGATGGCACCTGCAGGCCCCAAATGGTCTCCGGTCGGTGGGCTTCTCCACGCCAAGCTTGGGCCTCCCGGCGACCTCTGCAGGCCCAAGTTGTCCTGAAGTCGGCATCTCCCGGCCGTGCCTCCCAGCAAGTAAGCAAGCTCTTTTGGCTCAACTCCTGCCCAGCTCCCAACCGCCTTTGTAGGTCCCGAACTTTCTCCAGCCAAGTTCTTTGGGCCTAATTCCTGCCGCCCGGTGGCCTGTACGGGCCCAGCAATGGTTGGAGAGTGGCCTCTGCAGGTCCCACTCTTGCCTCCCAGGGGCCTCTCCAGGCCCAGCTCTTGCCCCCACGGCGGCCTCCCTGGGCCAAGTCCCTGCCTGCCTCCCAGCAGCCCGCGTGCGGCCCAGCTCCTCCCTCACGGTGGCCTGTTGATGCCCATGCCTCTGGTACCCTGCCCAGAGGCATGAGCCCCTGCCACACACTGGCTCCTCCCACGCTGAGAGAGGTCAGCATGAGCCCCTTGCCTCACACCGGCCCCTCCCAGGCTGACAGAGGTCAGCCTGAGCCCCTTGCCTCACACCGGCCCCTCCCACGCTGAGAGAGGTCAGCGTCACCCCCTTACCTCACACCGGCCCCTCCCACACTGACAGAGGTCAGCCTGAGCCCCTTGCCTCACACCGGCCCCTCCCAGGCTGACAGAGGTCAGCGGGAGCCCCTAGCCTCACACCGGCCCCTCCCACGCTGAGAGAGGTCAGCGTGGGCCCCTTGCCTCACACCGGCCCCTCCCACGCTGAGAGAGGTCAGCCTGAGCCCCTTGCCTCACACCGGCCCCTCCCACGCTGAGAGAGGTCGTCGTGACCCCCTGCCTCAACAGGCCACCGTGAGGGAGGAGCAGGGTCGCACGCAGGCTGCTGGGAGGCAGGCAGCGACTTGGGCCTGGGAGGTCATGGTGGGGCGAGAGATGGGTCTGGAGACACCCCTGGGAGGCAACAGCGGGGCCTACAGACTCTGTTCTCCAGCCGGAGCTGGGACTGTTCAGGTACTGGGAGGCGGGATGTGGGTCTGAAGAGCTTGGTTGCAGAAACTTCGGGGACTACAAACGCAGGCGGGAGCTGAGCCAAAAAAGCTTGTTTGCTGGGAGGCGGGAGATGCAACCAGGAGAAACAGCTGTGCCTGCAGAGGCCGCCATGTGGGAGGCGGAGGCCGGGCCTCCTCAAATCGGCCTCTCCAGACCCACTTGCAGCCTCCCGGCGTCCTCTCCGGGCCCAGCTCTTCCTCCCGGCTGTGTCTCCAGGCCTGACTCTGGCCTCCCAACAACGTCTTTGGACTCAGCTCCTGCCCAGCTCCCAGCGGCCCTGGTAGGCCCACCACTTCCCGAAGCCAAGCTCCCCAGGCCCAGCTCAGGCCTCACGGTGGCCTCTCCAGGCTCAGCTCCTGCCCTCCAATGGCAAGGTCAGTGGGCTCCTCTAGGCCCAGCTTGGGCCTCCCGGCGGGCTCTGCAGGCCCAAATCGTCCTGAAGTCGGCCTCTCCAGGCCCAGCTCTGGCCTCCCGGCGGCCTCTGCAGGCCCAAGTCGTCGTCAAGTCGGCCTGGAATTGGGCCCGGAAGAGCAGCAAGTCGGCCTCCCCGGGCCCAGCTCCGTCCTCTCGGCGGCCTCTCCAGGTGCAAAACTTCCTCGAGTCAGCCTCTCCAGGCCCAGCTCCTCCTGCCTCCCAGTGGCCTCTTTCAGCCCAGACCAGCTCATGGCTCTCGGCGGCCTTCCCAGGCCCCACTTTTGACTTTTGGTGGCCTCTTCAGGCCCAGAACTTGACCTCCAGTGGGCCTTTGCAGGCCCGGCCTCCTGCCTCTCGAAGGCCTGCACGGGCCTGGACTCACAGCGGACTCACAGCCGACTCTCCATGCCCAGCTAGCTCTCGCCTCATTGCGGCCTCCCGAGTCCAAAGCTCCTGCCTCTCGGCCGCTTCGGCAGGCCCAGCTCCCGCCTTCCAGTGGCCTCTTTAGGCCCAGCTCATTCCTCACAACGGCCTTCCCAGGCCCCGTTTTTCCCTTCTGGCAGCCTCTTGGCCTCTAATTTGTTTATCTTTTGTGTATAAATCCCAAAATATTGAATTTTGGAATATTTCCACCATTATGTAAATATTTTGGTAGGTGATTTATTTGAGGTGAGTTTCTGCACCAAGCCCGAATTTTTTATTTTATTTTCCTTATTATTTGGTGTTAAACAGGTTTAATGACGGTCATGGCAACTTTTTGGCACAATGAAAAATATCGCCCATGATCAACGTGTTCTGTTCTGGGGAAAGGGGCAAAGGCAGGGTTAATCACTTTCTTAAAAAGTATAGCTCAAGTTGGGAGTGCAGAGGGAATGGGGAGAAAACCCTCCCGCTGCCTGTGTCGAAGTGCAGGAGCCCCCACCCCCATACTCACCTGAGTCCAGCCCCTCTGGAGAAAGAAGGGGTGCATGAACTCCCCCTAGTCCACAGGCACCTCCCTGTGGCCCAAGGCCCTCTTCACACTCCATCTTGTAGCCCCTACAGGAGCTATTTTCCAAAAAGTGAAAAGCTCTGAAGGTCCCACAATTCATGGTATGTACACCTCCCTCACCAGGGGCTGCAAAGTGGCCTGGAGCTCCATACTGAGTAGAAGTCTTTGGGCCAGAGTCAGCATCTGGCTGACGGTCCGGATATCCTGGTTGGAGTGACCCTGGTGCTCCCTGCCAGGGCCTGGTGCCGCTTGCTGAAGATCATGACCGCCACTCATGGGCCACCGGATGTGGTCCTTGTCCCATTTGTCGGGGCTGCGTCCATCCTTCTCAGAAGATGAGTCCTGTTCCTTGCGCAGGGCACTGAGGGACTGGGCCTGACATCATCTGAGTGGTAGAGGCAACTGGGTGTCAGGAGACATGATGGAGAGGAGAGCATCATCATGGTCATTCTCTGTCTCACTGTTCAGCAGGGACTCCCCTGAGGGGCCCAGGGCTCCTCCTCCATGGTGGGAGGTGAGCTTTTACCAGGTTCCACCACCCCCATAGTGTGTGGGTTTGCGGGCCCTGGGCTTTCAGGGCAGGTGGCTCCAGGGGGCCGCCCAGGGTCAACACTCCCTGTCCCACCTGGTGGACGCTCATGAGCAACAGCTGCCAACTTGGCAGGTTGTTTTCTCTGGTTGGAGGCCACTGAGTGACTGGCAGGTTGCTGGGCCTCATGTGGCTGCAGGGAGGGGTGAGGAAGGGGATGGAGTACCAGGGGAACACGGCCACAGAGTGACCTTCCACATTCCTCCACACGAACATGCTGACGCCATGGGAGGCCTCACTGAACGCAGGCCTGGGGGCCGAGTACTTGGTCCGGGCAGCGGGTTCCTGGCAGGGGCTCACACCTCACCCCCTCCTCAGCCAAGGTGGCTTGGGCCCAGAGAAGGGGAGGTTGGAGAGGAGCAGAAGGCCAGGCCTCAAGTTTTGTTTTTTTTGTTTGTTTTGTTTTTTGTTTTTGAAATGTAGTTTGACTCTTGTCACCCAGGCTGGAGTGCAGTGGCACGATCTCAGTGGCCTTCATACCTGGCTAATTTTTTGTATTTTTACTGAAGGTGGGGTTTTGCCATGTTGGCCAGGCTGGTCTTGACCTCCCGACCTCAGGTGATCCACTCAGCTCAGCCTCCCAAAATGGGATTACAGGCATGAGCCACCGCTCCCAACTTCATTCATTTTTACTTGAAAAACTCCATTAAGCATTTTTTTAAGGTAGACCTAGTGGTCCTGAATGCCCTCAGCTTTGTTTGTTGAGGAAACACGTTATTTCTTTTTTCTTTCTGAAGGACAGCTTTGTCAGACATAGTATTAGTTGCTGGGAGTTTTTTTCTTTCAGCACTTTGAATGTATTATTCGATTCTGTCCTGACCTGCAAAGTTTCTTTAACTTTTGACTATTTGATTATATTGTGACTTGGTGAGTATCTATTTGGTTTGAACCTCTTTAGGAATCTTTAAGCTTCATGGATTTAGATGTGTAAATCTTTCCCGTGATTTAGGCAGTTTTCAGCCATTCTTTAAATAAGCTTTCTTCTCCTTTCTCTACTTTCCTTCCCAAACTCCCATAACCTGACAATCGTTTGCCTAATGGTGTCTTGTTGGCTTTCTTTTCTCTGTCTCTTTTTTTTCTTTTTTTTTTTTTTTTGAGACAGAGTCATGCTCTGTCACCCAGGCTGGAGTGTAATGTGTGGTCTCGGCTCACATTGCACTCCAACCTCTGCCTCCTGGGTTCAAGCGATTCTCCTGCCTCAGCCTCCCAAGTAGCTGGGACTACAGGTGTGTGCGACCACACCCGGCTAATTTTTGTATTTTTAGTAGAGATGGGGCTTTGTCATGTTGGACAGGCTGGTCTTGAACTCCTGACCTCTTAATCTGCCTGCCTCGGCCTCCCAAAGTGTTGGGATTACAGGCTTGAGCCACCACACCCAGCCTTCTTTTCTCTTTTTTATTCTTTTTTTCTTTGTCCTCTGACTGGATAATTTCAGAAGATCTATAGTCAAGTTTACAGATTCTCTCTCCTGTTGAAGTTTACTATTGTGTTATATCACCCAGTCTGGTCTTGAACTCCTGGGCTCAAGAGATCCTCCCACCTTGGCCTCCCAAAGTGCTGAGTTTACAAGCATGAGCCACTGCATCCAGTCAGTCCCAGCACTTTGGGAAGCTGAGGTGGGAGGATCACTTGAGCTTAGGAGTTTGAGACCAGCCTGGGCAATGTACTGAGAACTTGTCTCTATATTTAAAAAAAAAAAAAAGTCTTTGGAAGGCCAAAGCGGGAGGATCACCTGAGGTCAGGAGTTCGAGACCAGCCTGGCCAACATGGCAAAACCCCATCTCTACTAAAAATACAAAAATTAGCCAGGTGTGGTGGCACACGCCTGTAGTGGTGGTGCATGCCTGTAGTCCCAGCTACTCAAGAGGCTGAGGCAGGAGAATCACTTGAACTGGGAGATGGAGGTTGCAGTGAGCTGAGATCGCACCAGTGCACTCCAGCCTGGGCAACAGAGTGAGACTCCATCTTATAAAAGGAAAAAAGAAGAAAAGAAAAATTCCATATCTGAGTGTTTACTCCTGAGTTTTTGAGATTGTTATTAAGATCGTGCTCTACTGTGATGATTTGGGTTTGTTTGATAATCAGAAAAAAGCATATTCTTTTGGGTGTTCAGCCACACTGCTTTGGTGTCACAACTGCACATTGGTTTCACAGCTGCAGGACAAATTCGAGCATCTTAAAATGATTCAACAGGAGGAGATAAGGAAGCTTGAGGAAGAGAAAAACAACTGGAAGGAGAAATCATAGATTTTTATAAAATGAAAGCTGCCTCTGAAGCACTGCAGACTCAGCTGAGCACTGATACAAAGAAAGACAAACATCGTAAGAAGCAATAGTTTCTCTTACTATTCTGAGAGCCTTATCATTCTACATCCCATCTTCCTGTGAGATTGTCTTTGTAGCATTTAACTCTAATTGCAGTTCTCTTTTTAAAAATTGGCTTGCTTATTGTATGTTTTCCCCAACTAAAGCGTGAACTCCTAGCAGGTCGTGGTGGCTCATGCCTGTAATCTCAGCACTGTGGGAGGCTGAGGTGGGTCGACTACCTGAGGTCAGGAGTTCGAGACCTATCTAGATAGGCATGTGAAATTATCTAGGAAATCAAAGGATTGCAGATGGAATCAGAACCACGTTGCCACAGTTTCATTCTGGCTTCAGCCTTGAGTACAGTATGGACTGAATGGAGACTACTAGGCTCTCAGCCATCTGCTGCGTTCTGGTAGTGCTCTACAATCATGCGTCTCTACTACTTCTTTGCAATGTAAATACTAGTGTAAAACTACTCAGCCACAAGCTCTGAGAGAGATCGAGAGATGTCCTTCTCTTAATAGAGATAAGTCATTTGGTGGAATAACTCTTCGAGTCAACCAGTGTAAGTAACAGAGACACCAAAAACAAGCCATTAGTTTAGTTTGCTTGACCCAGCAATCTACCTCTTAGTATATGCTTTGGTGACACTCATGTACTTATGCACCAGGTGGCAGGTGTGTACTAGAATTAAGATATTCATATTAGCATTGTTTCAGATAGTAAAAAAGTGTTATCCACAAAAAAATGGATGAATTATCAGTGAAAATTACTGAACTTTGGACACACACACATCCTGCCAACCTTCATCAAAAAAAGTATTATTTCTTATTCTCCATCCTAACCTAGATAAGTGGAAGAGAAGAAAGAATTTTTTAAAAAAAGTCCTGATAGCTGGAAAACTTCCTTCACTGTATCCAAAGTTATGAGAACTCTTTGGGTTGTGTCTCCAAACTGAGATTCAGAAAAGCAATCACAATTAATCAATAAATTATCATTTTCATAGGACATTTCTAAATTTCCAAAGTGAATATAGCCTTTTATTTTTCAATCCAGCTAGCTAGCTAGGTCCATCCATATCCATGCACATCATCTGGTTTAATAGATTTCTCATTATGCTGTATTCATCTGTATATATTCTAATGTTGGAGAATTTTCTCAAATTTAAATATGATTTAGATAAACTTAACAGAGTGTCAGCAGTACTTAGATAAAGCAATTTTTTTTTTTTTTGAGAAATGGTCTCTCTGTCACCTAGGCTGAAGTGCAGTGAGGCAGTTATGCCTCACTGCAGCCTCAACCTCCCAGGCTCAAGTAATCCTCCCACCTAAGCCTCCTGAGTAGTTGGGATTACAGGTGTGCACTACCATGCCTGGCTAATTTTTGTATTTTTTTTTTTTTGTAGAAATGGGGTTTCACTGTGTTGCCCAGGCTGGTCTTTCTGGGCTCAAGCAATCCACCCACCTCAGCCTCCCAAAGTACTGGGATTACAGGCATGAGCCACTACACGCAGCCTAGATAAAGCAAATTTTTAAATTGATTTGATACTTGATTTTACTCATAAAATAAAAAACCTGAATGCTAATTGTTAACCAACTATTGTTAAATTTTAAGGGCAATTGGGTAGCATGGTCTTAGGTCTGATTATAAATGTTTGTCTTTTTTGGGAGCCTGTGATTTTTTCAATACAAAGCAGCTTTTAAACATCTTGTGAGAACGGTATTTAGGAGGAGAACAAAAAAGGGAATTCTGAATTGTAATGACAGATGTAAACATGTCTTTCATTAGGGTTCACTTTGGTTTTCTTTTTCTTTAGTGGTTTTTGGCAAATTTGTCATATCAAGAAGCACTTTCAGACACACAAGTTGCTATAGTTAATATTTTATCTTCAACTTCCGGTAAGAAATTTGTCTTTAAAAATCAGCATTATAAATCAGTGTATGTATTTCTGGTATATATATGTGTACATGTACAACATTTTAATCTTGTTATAGCTTCTTACATTAGTTCTAATATACATTAGTCTATTATAACTGCCTTTTAATCTGTATACAGTCAGGTGCTGCATATGATGTTTCAGTCTACAACAGACTGCATGTATGATGGTGGTCCCATAAGATTATAATACTGTATTTTTACTGTACCTTTTCTATGTTTAAATATGTTTGGATACACAAATACTTACCATTGTGTTACAGTTGCCTACAGTATTCAATACAGTAGAATGCCATACAAGTTGGTAGCCTACAAGCAATAGGCTTATAGCATATAGCCTAGCTGTGTAGTAGGCTATACCATTTAGGTTTGTGTGAGTATGCTCTATGATGGTGGCACAAGGATGACATTGCCTAACGACACACATTTTCTCTGTATTTATCCCTGTTGTTAAGCATGACTGTAGTTTCATGCCTTAGCCTGTGCTATTTATGTTCCTTCAAATACTTTACAATATTTTTTATATAACAACATATTACAGTTTTATAGGCTGGCCTTTTGTATTGTAGTTGCCTTTCCCTTCACACATCCTTTCCAGAGATCTTTTTCTAGACCCTTTGGCTAAAATGTAATTGCTTATTTCAGAACTATAATTTGCCCTATGATAGGTGTTTTATTTTTAAGATTGAATCACCTTTCAAATCTGGAAGACAAAAGTATTTTTAAAGCTATAAAAATAACTTTAGGGACACAGGCTTGATTATGATGAAGTCAGCATGTTACTCTGAATAAGATTTAAGTTTCCTATTAGTTTAAAATAAATAGGACTGTACTTGATCTGTACTGTTGAAATAAACATGGTTTAGTTTGGAGGCTATTTTATGCATGAACTTTAAACATTTCAGTCTAGTCATTACTTAACTGCAGTCATTTTCTTAGTTAAGAGTGACAAAAATAATTTGAAAGGTAGGTATATAATTTGCTTATTTAAACAATGAAGTTGGTAGTAAAAATGTTGACAGTATTTAAACTCATGTACCATTTTTAAATTCTTTTCTCCTCATAGGACTTTTTACCTTAATCCTTGCTGCAGTATTTCCAAGTAACAGTGGAGATAGATTTACCCTTTCTAAACTATTAGCTGTAATTTTAAGGTAAGCATATAGTGTGATAGCTAGTTTACTCTGCTTAAAAATACAATATTACAATTTCTGATAGTGGCACCAGGGTAGTTTGTATTGTAAGAGCAAAGAAAGATGTGGATAAAAGAAGGCTTTAAGTGGACATGATGCTACTTAGCCCTGTCGCATCCTGCACTAGGTTTCTAAACCTTCCTGGGTAGGGTAACCAGAGGGAAAACCCCAAGGCTGCTTTGGTTCCCATTCATGTGTCTGCAGACTCATCAAGTATTGGACTGACGTTCACACTTAATGTGGCAGCTTAATCCTCATAATCTCCCAAGTTTCTATTTCTTTTTCTTAAGGCAATTTCCCCTCTTTGTTTTGATTTTTATTTCTCCTTTTTCTACTTCTCTTAGAAAGCTAACATTCAGTTTTCTCTAATTGTCTAAGCCTCAGGTGATGTTTCAGTTATTTTCTGTATAATTCATTTGGCAGTTTTGCACTACTGCATAATATGAGTGTTGCTGATAACTATACTTAAATATTTTAATTTAACTTTGTGTATGTTTGTCTTGTCTTCCCTACTGGTTTGTAAACCCTTGAAGGCCATAGCCTTGTTTTATATTTGTGTCATCAAAGACCTAGCATAGGGCTTTGCCCATAGACAGTATTGAAAAAAGATGTGTTGGTTTAATAAAACTTATTTTATGAAACAAAATCAGAGAAGGTAGCAGGATGATTTGATGGAGAGTAGTGTTTCTTGGTTATCAAAGCTGAGATTGAATAAGAGCTCTGCTGTTTGCCCTGGGGCAGTTTCCTTAAACTCTGAAAGGGTTTCCTAGTTGAGAAAATGATATTATCTATTTTACCTTGCAGCCTTGTTTTAAAGTTTAGTGGTAATAGCTCCACTGGGCTATTGCTCCAATGGGCAGCTGGTTGCTCCAATGGGCAGCTGGTTGATCCAACTAATTTATCATTTAGACTTTATGGCCACTAGGGATTTATTCTTTTACATGGTTTACTAATGTTTTAAGCCGAGCAAATTTTTGCATTAGGGAAATATGTTTGTATTGGAGAAGTAAATGAGGTTTTATTTAACTTTATTTAAAATATGTGCTAATTTATAACTTTTCTTCGTGGTATCTTAATAAAGACTTGATAAAGAAGGAAATGGATATAAAATATTGAACTTGTAAGTATTTTGACAGAGTACATTACTTCTTCTCTTTAAAGTAGGTAGACGAACAGAGGTTGGCAAACTATGTTGGGTCAGCTGCTGGTTTTGTAAATCAGATTGTATTAGAACACAGCCACTCTCATCTATTTGCAAATTGTCTATGGCCATTTTAGCACTACAGAGGCAGAGCTGAATTGCAATACCATGTGGCCCAGAAGCCTAAAATATTTACTATCTGTACCTTTAAAAAAAAGTGTTACTTAGAAATTTTTTGAGTAAGTATATGTTCTTAAGAATTACGTATTAAACATTGTTTAATATTTTGTTTTGAATTGGCATTTTACTAAGAGATTCAATTTCTGAGGCTATAAAAAGAATTTTACATAGCAACAATCTTGAAGGGAATCTAAGCAAAGAAATCTCATTTCATCAATTGAGAGACAAGAGTGTGGCCTCAAGCCAAACAACTTGGAATCCAATCCCATCTCCATCATTACTAGTTTTGAGATCTTGAACAAGTTCCTTACATTTCTGTGCCAATTTTCTCATCTGTATATTGGGGATAATAACAGGATTTCTCTCATAGGATTATTATGAGGATTAAATGAGTAGAAGTTCTAAAGTGCTTGGAACAATGTCTGATACACAACAGGAGGTGCTCACTATATTTAGCCATTATCATAATCATCATCATTTAAATGGAAACAAAATCCCTGGTTTCTAATATATTGTGGATACTCAATAAATAATAGCTGAATCTGAATATGAACAGTGATTATTACAGAAAATTGTGATGATTTAATTGAAGGGTTTGCATATTTAGTGTAAGGACTACACTTGAGTTCTGATGACATCTTTCCGTAAGGGAATACATATTTTCTTTCATCTTCCTCTCCCACTGCCACACTGGTCTTTCTCATCAGGGTGAGAGAATTAGGCTAATTTTTTTTTTTAATTAGCAATATCTCATCTACTTGAAAACGTGTTACAATTTATAAGATTCATAGAAATAGACAATGTAAAGAGTTCCCTGAGGACAGGAAACACATCTGTATTGTTCACTTCTGTAACCCAGTGCTTTGCCCATATTAGATGCCCAGAAAATAACAATTGAGTTTATGAATGACCTCTGATATCTCTACATCCTTAATTCAGTCTTATTTTTATCCACTAAAATCATGAGATCAGTGAAATTGTTTAAGCACGTAAGGTTAGTTTTACTGTTAATTTAGATTTTACCAATAAGCAAGAGTAGTACCATTGGTGGATTTATATGGGTTTGATATATTTGTATAATCCAAAAGAAAGATTGGAAAGGGATGACAAGTTGGTTAATTCATTCTTAACTGAAAGACAGTGGATAGCATAGCACATAAAAGCACTGGACTCTGGAGTAAAACTGCCTGTATTTCAGTCTCGGCTATGTGATCTTGGTCAAGTTACCTTACCTCTTTGTGTATTAGCTTTCACATGTAAAATGGGAATGGCAGTAATAAGACTTCCTTATAAGGTATAATATTGTACATTTTGTGAGGATTAAATGAGTTAATACGAATATAACACTATATTATATTGATATTGTTAGATATTATTATTGAAATTGCTAAATTATTTGATAGTTTTACCCAAAGTTGAGATTAGTCTTGATCACTTATAAATAATTTTTATCTTTATGATTAGCCTTTTCAGAATTCTTTAGCTCATCATTAATGACTGTTATTCTCATAGCATTGGAGGTGTTGTACTGGTAAACCTGTCAGGGTCTGAAAAATCTGCTGGAAGAGATACAATAGGTAAGTACTTGACTCTGGATTCTCTCTGTTAGAGTAAACAAGAAAGTTACATGTGCGTGCTCATGTGCACAGATGAACGTACGAAGGGTAGGCACTAGCAGGGTGTTTTTTTTTTGAACTTTTCCTTTGGAAATAACATAAAAAAATGTGTAAATAGTTTAGTGAATTCTCATAGCCTTCACCCAGATTTTTCAAATGTTAACAACTTACATAAATATTATACAGTTATAAAAATCAGAAATTAACGTTGATTATGATACTGTTATCTATAAAGCCTTTTCAAATTTTGCCATTTTTTCTACTAATGTTCTTTTTCTGATCCAGGATCATTTATTGCATTTAATTGTCGTGTTTCCTTAGTTTCCTTTAAATGCAGAAGTGTTCCTCAGTCTTCTTGTCTTTTATCACCTTGACACTTTTGTAGGGTACCACCTAGTTGGTTTGTAGAATGTTCCTCAATTTGCATTTGTCTGACATTTTCTTTGGTTAAATTGAGGTTGTGCATTTTTGGTAAGAATATAATGGAAGTGATATTGTTTCCTGATCAGTGCATTCTACCAAAAGGCACATGATATTGATTTGTCCTGTTGCTGGTAATGTTAATTTTAAGGTGGTTAAAATTAACCACCCTACTCCAGTGTAAAGTTACTAATATTTCCCACTGTAAGTAATAAGCATCTTGTGGGGGATACTTTGAGGCTATACAAATTTCCTGTTGCTGTCATATCTTCCCACGAATATTGTCATTTACTCTTGATTCTTGATTCATAGTTACTGCTATGGTGAACACTTAGATTTTGATCCATTGCTTAGACTTAACAAAAACAAAAGTAATCAGAACCTAGCTGGGCTGAGCATGGTGACTCATGCCTGTTATCCCAGTGCTTTGGGAGGCCAAGGTGGGAGGATCGCTTGAGGCCAGGAGTTCAATACCAGCCTGGGCAGCATAGTGAGACCTCATAATAAAAAATAAACCTAGATTAATTATTTCTCTTTGAATACTTCTTTAGATATTTGAGGTTTATTGAATAGAACAATGCTTTCTGAATTATTCCTAGCTACTACCCAGTGAGCTGTGCTTTGAACCTCCTCACCTCTTTCTCACCCAGAGCAGCTTTGTGTATATAAAACAATGTATGTATTTGGTATGTGCATGTGTATGCAAGATTTTGTTGACAGGCTTTTCCTTAGCTTTAAAAAAAGTTTGAAAATAATAAAAAAATGTAATAAAACATTCATCTTTTGAATAATTGATTAAAGTATTGAATATGACCACTTGGCAGAACATTATTTAGCTGTTTGGAAAAGTTTAAATGTTTTTGAGAGTTAATAAAGAGAATCAGTATTTATTATTCATGTACTGTGAGATCTGTATTATGTTAGCTATTTCGGAACATTAAAAAGTATAAATTATGTGTTTGCAGTTTTCAAGGAGTTCTTGATTTGGAACAATATGAGATTTATAAAATGAAGCTACTAGGGATTAAACTAATACCATACTTGACAATAGTAAGTATTGTCTAAAACAGAAGACAGGACAGAAATACAGCCGATTAGAGAGAGGATGCTTTGTGGAAGAAATGGAACTTTAACAGAGCCTTTAAGATGGGAGTGGTAGTGCAATACATATTAAGAATGGTATATGGGGGTAAGGAAGACAATACAAGCAACAGCTTAGTGATGGAAAAAAACATTTGTTAAGTTGGAAAATGCCAGGTGTCAAGATTGTTTGTGTAGGGTAAAATAAGAAACATGCATTTCTAAATTAAAAACAAAGTGTTACTTTCGAGTTGTATTATTATAATATGTATAGGTTTTGGTCGGATCATTGAGGTGAATGCTTTTGCATTTATTTGTTAACACATTAAACTCCTTCCTGTACTCCTAGAAGACTTGGATGGGGTAGGCTATACCTTTTCATTATATATCTTTATATCAATATAAAGGTGGTTTATATCATTATATATCTTTTCACTTTTGTATATTCTTGCAATATTATCTGACACATTATTGGATTTTAAGCGTATATTGAATGAGCTAATGAGTGATTGCTTTAAATCACGTCCATTTTTACAGGTTCCATTTGGTCTCTTGCTGGAGCCATGCTCTATGCTGTCTATATTGTTATGATTAAGAGAAAAGTAGATAGAGAAGACAAGTTGGATATTCCAATGTTCTTTGGTAAGAATATATGTAACTTGGGAGGCTATTTACTCTAAATGATTAACACAGGGTTTTGCTTTTGTTTTTTGGAGGGAATAGGGAAGCCTTTTTTTTTCTTCCGTATGATTCTTTAAAACCATTTAAAGATTATGAAGGCCAGTCCCAATGTTTTCCTTACTTTATCCTGCATAGTTGTGCACCTATGAGGGAGTGCCCATCTCCTCAGTGTGAGACAGAAAGAAACTCCTAACACTTTTTTCAAATTGATGTCTTCAGACTGCAAGTCAGATATTTATCTCACTGATAGGACAGATTTATGCTCTTATAAGCATGTGAGAGTTTACCTGCTGTATTTTACGTTTTGCCATTTTTGAATAGTTAGCAAAGGACTGGGGAGACTGCCCCCGAATTATATGTTTAATGCTGTCGCAGTCTATGTACTTATGTACATTAAAAATTGTGGGCCATTTAAATGCTTTTCATTTGCATTTTATCTTTAAGACACAGACACTTTTATAACATAGATTCATTCTCAAATTACCCAATTATAGTTTCTGGATATGGTTTATAAATTTTCCTTTGCCTGACATCAGTTCAGGAAAGAACTTGCGATATCTGTAGGACTGCGGACGAAGAACACATTGACAAGATAATCTTTCAAAAGATATCTGAATATAAATAGATAAAGAAGCTCCGTGATAAGAGTTCAAAGTGCAGCTTACAAGGAGTCAGGAGACCTGGAATCCAGCTGTTGTAACTTTATTTATCTCATAGGCATCTGAAATATGAGGAAATTGGACTAGATGAATGGCCTCTAAACTGTGATTTAGGGAATAGGTAGGCTTCTGGGATGGTTGGAAGGAAATACAGTTGCATGCAGGGGTCTAGTTCTTGGACTCCTTTGCTGCTTCACCTGTGGAACAGCTCTACTTTGTTGAGCATTTTGAATTAGAATTTAATTTATAGTAAAGATTTTTCTTATGGCTGGGCATTGTGGCTCACGCCTGTGATCCCAGCACTTTGAGAAGCTGAGGCAGGAGGACTGCTTGAAGCCAGGGATTCAAGATCAGCCTGGGCAACATAGGGAGACTGCATTTCTATTTAATTTTTTTTAAAAAAGACTATTTTAAAACTATTTTAAAACTAAAAATAGATTAAATACTTGTACCTAAAGACTAACAAAAATAAAATGTTTGAAAAGCCATGAGGCTGAATGATTGCTTAAATTGTTTTTAAATATAGAATTCAGGAAATATAGCATAATAGCCAGGTTTGGTTACATGTGTTTGTAATCCCAGCTGCATGAGAGGCTGAGGCAGGAGAATCACTTGAGTCCAGGAGTTCGAGTCTGCAGTGAGCTATGATTGTGTCTCTGCACTCTAGCCTGGGTAACAGAGTAAGATGCTGTCTCTTAAAAAAGAAAAGATAATTTTAATGATATTTTATTTGAGAGTCATAGAAAATTTTATTTGGAATGGAATAAAATGCTAGTTTTTTTTAGTGTTATAGGTAGGTGGTTGGGTCAGTGGTACTTTTTAAAAATTTATACATTGACAACTTGCAAGAAAAATTGCTTAATTTACTCATATTAGGGAGAGTGCATATAGACATGTGGCTTGTGTTGGTCCTGTTCATATGTGATGTGATATGTAAAGCAATATTGATCTGCCCTGGGCTTTAGAATAGACAGGATTTGGAGAAGTTAGGATTGGGATGTTGGGGGCTCTTCAGGCAAGGGAGTGTGAGCAGAGGCTTAACAGGGAGCAGTGAGTAGATCTGAATGATTGTGCTGGAACTTCGCTTTGTGGAAGAAGAACAGAAAGGCATGTGGCGCCAGATTCTGGGCAGTCGAGGGAATAGGTGGGGTCATTGGGACTTTTGTCTCTAGGTCAAAGGATGTTAATTTATGTGGGATTTCATAGACTCAGCACTTCAGGGACTAGAAAATAGATTTAGATCTTGGTAATGCCACATTTTGGTGTTTCATTAAAACAACTTTGTAATGTTATTTAAGCATTTTAGGTCATGTGTCCTTGCTGTATATGTGTTCTTTTGTTGTTGTTTTTTTAATCAATAGATGTAAGTTGGTGTATTAGTCTGTTTTCACACTGCTATAAAGAACTACCTGAGACTGGGTAATTTATAAACAAAAGAGGTTTAATTGACTCACAGTTCTGCATGGCTGGGGAGGCCTCAGGAAACTTACAATCATGACGTAAGGTGAAGGGGAAGCAAGGCATGTTTTACACACTGGCAAGAGAGAGAGAACTTGAGAAGAGGGAACTGCCAAACACTTTAAAACCATCAAATCTTGTAAGAACTCACTATGATGGGAACAGCATGGGGGAAACCACCCCCATGATCCAGTCACTTCCCACCAGGTCCCTCCCTGACACGTGGGGATTACAAGTCAAGATGAGATTTGGGTGGGGACACAGAGCCAAACCATAATAGTTGGGCTCCCTAAAACAGGATATGAGATGTGGAATTTGTGTGGGTGATTTTTTGTGGGGAGTTCACTGAAGGAAAAACTTGCAGTGAAGGAAGCAAGATAGAGAAGGGGAAAGAACCGTGTGGCGCACAAGTATAACTGAGGTTTGGCCCAATTCATTGCAGGTACTGAGGCGGGGAGCAGAGGGAGAGCAGCTAATATGTCTGGGCCTTGAGTCGTGATGGCTGGCCTCGTAAAGCCTCCATCAGTTAGTCATGAGCTGCAGAAGATGGGGTGGAGTGGAGGGTGGGAACTTGCTGGGAAAGGCAGACTTATTTGCCCCCCTTCACAGAAGTGGGGTGGCTGTGAGTCTTTAGCATCAGACAGAGAGTGGGTGCTCCTGCCCTGTTAAGATTTAACTAGGCATCCTAATGACTGGTTTATTATTTAGGTGACATAGTTAAGTATCAATTATATATCTACTGTAATTTAATTTTCTTTTAAGAAAGCTGTATAGTTACATAAATCATATAGCAAATTTGTGACATAAACTGTATAGGAAGTACAACAAAATTTATTATAGAATTGTAATCTTTTTTCTTTATATTCTTTACTTTTACATGTATATAGTCATATATAAACTTAATTTCTATAATAATATTAGCTAACTTTTATTAAGTGCTTACCATGTGCCAGATACTATGCTATATTTTATGTGTTTTGTCTAATCTTCCCAGAAACCTAATTAAATATTATTAAATGTTATTTTATGCTTATAGATTGGAAAACTGAGGCTTAAAGAGGTATAAGGCTTGCACTACTATTGAGTGATATATAGAGCTGGGATTGGACCCAGGCAGTCAGACTGCCGAGCACACACTTAACCACTATGTGGGATGGCTTTCCTTAATAACTAGTCAGTGGTACTTTGCTCATACGTTGAATAGCTCTTTGTGTGTACATACTTTCTCACTAACTAGTTAGAGGTCCGGGAATGCAGGAACCAAGAGTTTTATCTCCTTTGGAACCTTCTTCCATTATTGCTCGCAAAGCACAAGTGTTTTGGACATAAATAATTGAATCAGAGAGCAAACCATCTAATTCCTCAAAATTAATTTAGGCTGAGTACACAAACACATACATACCAGTTATTTCTTTTAAGTTCTAGGGCACTATATTATCAGTAGCTAAGGTTAACAACCCTTCTTGTTGAGTTGTCCTAAGTGGTTTATTCCATAGTAGTTGCTCCCATACAATGTGGATAGTTGAACTGAGTGATCACCAGTTGCTTCAGACAGTTTTTTTTTAATGGTGTTGAGCTATTCACAGGACTGACTTAAAAACAAACCAACAGAAGTTTTAGCTAAGGAAACCTCCCAGAGTGCTTTTGTGCAAAATCTAATTTTGATTTTAGAGTTAATAAGCTTGGAAAATAGAAATAAATCAATTTTAACTCTTGTCTCTTTTATACATGTTCAGGTTTTGTAGGTTTGTTTAATCTGCTGCTCTTATGGCCAGGTTTCTTTTTACTTCATTATACTGGATTTGAGGACTTCGAGTTTCCCAATAAAGTAGTATTAATGTGCATTATCATTAATGGCCTTATTGGAACAGTACTCTCAGAGTTCCTGTGGTTGTGGTATGTACTGTTTATTCTCCAATTATTATCAGTTGATTAATTTTTGGATATTTTAAGCTTTTATATTTGTCTGTTTGCTGGTGGCCCTTCCTGTGCACCCCATTCTGCAACACACATACAACTGAATACTTTAACTCCACTAGAGCAGGGACTTTGTTTTTTAACTTCTGTGTGCCCATTCTAGAGTAGTACCTTGTCCACAGAAGGAGCTCAATAAATACTTGTTGAAGGAAAGAATGAATATGAATGGTGTAAATCTGTAAAAATGTTTTAGAAAGTGGAGTATTATGCAAATGAAAGTAGTCATTATCTAATGGATATCCAAACATATGAGGTATGTATGCCAAGTATGAGTGCATGAGTTCTAGTTGAGAATCCAGGAGATGGTGCTTATTTAAGAGGCTTTGGAATATCTGTTTGCTTGTTCATAGGTGTTTTTGTTTTATTTATTTTCAGGACCTTTCCTATGGGTGAGCCAGATATGTAAACCTTAAACTGTGATTGATTTGAGATGTTAACATACTTTGATATGCTGTATATCCAATATACTGATATGCGATAATAAACTTAAAATAGTTTGAAGACAGTATCATGTATGGAGTTTGAGAGACCTTTCAAATAACAGAGCTTTATACTTAGTCCTATTTTTATTTAATAGAAATTTGAAATGAATAGAATGAATAAAACATAAGTGAATAAAATGAATTTTATTACATACCCATTGAAACTGTTAACTAGTTTTCCCTTGCAAAAGACTGCAACAGAAATAGACTTTTTTGTGGAGTCTTCCTTAATGCTCTGCCTATAGTGCTGTGTCTCCCTGCCCAGTTAAGAAATACCTATTTTCTTGGTATCCCCCATATCACTCTCTTTTGTGTAATACTTAAAGATTTACTTTGTATTGTAGTAATTTATGTTCTTATCTAAACTCCTTTGCTGATCTAAAATTCTTTAAAATCATAATCCATTTGCTCATTAATTTTTTCATCTTTAGTTATGTACATTTTAGATACTCGATTTTTTTAACCTTAACTATTAACAGATGACAAAAGGCTTTAGCCTTTAGCTAAATTGGATCCACCTTAACAGCTGGATTAAGTCAAACAGCCTTTATAATTCTACCTCCCAGGTTTTTTATTATAGTACTCTGCATGATAAACATCCAAGAACATATGCTGTATTTGACCCCGAATGCTCTTTTCACAGAGCAGCTAAGTAGTGGGAACCACAAGTACTTGTTTCCTTTACCTCATCAATAAGGACTCGTTGTTCAGCCTCTGTTCATTACTTCTAGTGACACTTTATTGAGAGATAGCCCCTTTTATTGCAGGACAGCATTATTAATTCTGACATATACTGAGCTAGATTTTACTTGCCTATAACTTCCATGGATCTGTAGTCCTAACGATATACATTATGGTTTTATCTTGGCTTATAATTCATTTTCTCCTTATATGCCCAAATTATCAGTCTTTATAAATGGCTCATCTGTCTCCATTGGGTGTAATATTTTCTTTCAATTCAACAAAATTGTATGCAGATAGATATTTCAAAATTTCATACCCACATTGATAATTCAAGGTGAAAATAAAGAGCTTACTTAGCTTTTGGTTAGGACAATTGTTAGAAAAATGGAAAACAACAAGAAAATATTTTTTAAGAATATTCAAGTCTTTCTTTTTTTATGCCAAGCCAAATCAAAAGAGTAACACATGATTTTAGTGTTCATGAAGGTGAGATATTTTTGCCTGGTGACAGAATCACATGTTGGCTTATCACTTCCTTAAAGTCTATGTGTGAAGTATTGTCCTGCAATGTTAATAATGCTGTTTTCTTTGTTATCTACAAATCATCACAAAACTGTAATAACTGTTCAACAGTTTTTTAAAAAAATTAATGAAATATAAGCTATACACCCAAAGTTGAATAATATCTGCAAACAGATCTTGAAAATAGCATAAAATATTTTGAGCTTTTTATACTTATATATTTGTATTTTTAATATTTGAAGAAAAACTTTGAGAATCATCTTAATAACTTTATTATATTTTATGTTTCAATCCATCCTAGCCTCTTATCTTTGCTCCTGATCTCACAGGCCTATATTATAGGATAGAAAGTCTTTGTTCAGTGTTTTTCTTTGGTTGTTTAATTTTTTTAAATATAGAAATGTATATTTTCTTTTTTTTAGGGGCTGCTTTCTTACCTCATCATTGATAGGCACACTTGCACTAAGCCTTACGATACCTCTGTCCATAATAGCTGACATGTGTATGCAAAAGGTAAGGAAACTATTTATTATTCATAGATATTTTAGGTGTGTTATTAAAACAAACCTAATGAAAGTTGAGATGTGATTAAATTATAAGGATACAAACATAAATAATACTTGATGCTTTCTCTCCCAAGGTGCTTTACTACATAGAAATATAGAAAGTACCGAAGAAATAGATAATTTCCATTTTTAGCTTTTCCATTTTTTCCCTAAATTTCTAAGTTAAGGGCATCATTTTCATATGTAGTTCTCCAGTTTTTGAGCTGATTCTGTTCCAGATGTTCTTTGGTAAGTCACATTTTATCATACAAGCATTTTAGTTTCTGCGATAAACCCTGTCACAGGCTCCTTCACACTGTGCTGAATGAGCAGCACAGGAATCATGCTGTTTGCAGTAAAAGTTAGCCATCTCTCTCTGGACTCAGCAGAGTGGGTATCCCATCCCTTTTCTCTGAAGGCCTAGTATGGATGTCGGGATTCTCGTGATAAATATTGGCAATGCTAACACCACAGAAAAGAGAATCTGGGATGTTGCTGCCAGCAGCCTAGAAGGGAAGAGTTTATTCAGTGCTCCTGAGTGTAGCAGGAAGAACAGAGGTATGCTGTTGCCCAGCACTGAAAGATGGAGCATAGCCATTTATCACACAGTTCAGTATATGTAGGCATTTAACTTTTAACTGCAACTACTAAGTCACAGAAGTGTATGTGTGTGTGTGTGTGTGTGTGTGTGTGTGTGTGTGTATGTGTATTTTAGTCTAATATAATTTGAAGAGGGAAATACTTCAAGGCCCAAAGGCTTATAATGTGTACAAGCAATAATCAAAATTTTAAACCTATTTTTCTCTAGGTCTTAGCCAGGCACAGTGGCTCACGCCTGTAATCCCAGCACTTGGGAGGCCGAGGCAGGCAGATCACTTGAGGTTAGGAGTTCGAGACCAGCCTGGCCAGCGTGGTGAAACCCCGTCTCTACTAATAATACAAAAATTAGCTGGGTGTGATGGCAGGCACATGTAATCCCAGCTACTTGGGAGGCTGAGGCAGGAGAATCACTTGAACCCGGGAGGCGGAGGTTGCAGTGAGCCAAGATCATGCCACTGCGCTCCAGCCTGGGCAACAGAACAAGACTCCATCTCAAAAAAAAAAAAAAAAAAGATAAAAGCAAAATATGCTTAGTGCTGTATATCCTCTTTATTTATAAAATAATTCTTTACTGATATTTAACTTTGTTTTATGGTCAGTAAATTCTTATTTGTCATGGTTAAAGAACTGAGATTCTTTCCTTAATTGAGAATTAATTATCTTACATAACTTGCATTTTCAAAGAATGTGGATATTCTATATAACACTAACATTGCACATTATTACACATCATTCTTTTATAGATTTAAGTAATATCTAGGCCCTTCTTCATCTTCAGGTCATAATCCTGAATATGAACCAAACTGGTTGTGAAACTGGGAAGGTGCTACTTGTTAGAGGATTTTGGTAGACTACTGTGTAAATCATCTTTATTGTACTGATATTTTAAAAACAAAAGCTTTCGTAGATTGAAAAAAATTGCAGCTTAATGTTCAGGAATTTTTAAGAAAATAGTCACAGGGGACCTAATTGTATTAAATGATTAGTCATTTCATAATTATCATTACAAACAATAATGGTTATAATTTGTTTAATAAAGTATTTTAGGGTAAAGACAAAATGGGGAAATGTATGCACATGCAATTAATTATAAAAACATAACCAAACTTTAACTGATTGCCCAGTTCTGGATATGAAGACAATCAAGAAAAGATTTGGTGTTCTTGATTGTCTTCATATCTAGAACTGGGCAGTCAGTTAAAGGAGCAGGCTGTGTGTTGGTGTCAGGATTGAGGCTAGGGAGATTCCATCTGGAAAAAGCAGCAGTGTGTGTCCAGAACTGTAACACAAACATGATAAGAGAAATCTACTTTTCTAGGGTTTTTAGGTTTAATTAGCTAACTGTATTTATATATAGCTTCTGAAATGTTAGCATTTATTAACATTGTGCTTGAAACAAATTGGTTATTTAAATCTATTTATAATCATTTTATATAATAGAAAGCATCCTTGATCATATTCTATTTGATATTCAGATATATTAAGGAATTAGAAAAAAAATTTTTGTTTACATAAGTAATTTTCTTTGTTGTAATAAATGGCTTCATTTCTTTTGTCTTAGCTTGTTGGAAATCAAATTAGAAGTTTTTTATTATGAGACAACATATAAACAGCTACATTGTGGAAAGTGAACTTGCCTTCTAAAGTCTTCTAGGGCTTTATCTATCTTTATTAAGTTTGCTTTGATTCAGTTATGAAATAAGGTTTTTAGTTGAATATTCATAAAATAATTCTATCAACTATATCTACATTTTTAATCGCATTATTTATAACTTCTTAATACCTTTTCTGATCTTGGATAATTTAAATGCAGCATGGTTTTTCCTGATTATTAGTCATTCTGGCAAATATTCCAGGAATATGTTAAAATATATTGGTAATTTCATAACTAAATGAAGGCTTTTCAGTTTAATGACTATTCTTTCCGGGGTGTTCTTAGGCTGACTCAGTCATTGTATATGAATACCATAGAAATAGGGCATGCATGTTAAAAATTGTCAGTTATTATTCTTGTGTTATGCATTGTGAGTTCCCTCATAAAAGACATTATGCTCACAAAACTCGTTTACTCTGACTAATGGTGCTATGAAATGGAATAGTATATGTTTTCCACCAGAGGGAGTCTTACCTATGACTCCATGCCCTTTTTTTTTTTTTTTTTAATTCTCAAAGAGGGCAAACACAGTTTTCCTTCCCTATTTTATAGATAGAAGTTACTATTTTCATCATTATTTTTAAAGCAAACCTCCTGTGTGTTACACTTAAGTCTCAGTGGTTGATCAGTGTAGGCTTCTTTGACAATCGTTTCTGATCTTTAGCTGAGTCTAGATGGTAAAAGTGAACCAGTGAAAGGGAAGAATGAGTTTTGTTTTGGATGGCATCTCATTATTTTTTATTTTCTTTTTATTTATATATTTGTTTTTCTTATTTTTTTCTTTTTGATTTTAATACCTCCACCCTACTTACAGATATTTTTTATTTTCTTGACAACCCTGATAAATGATGGATTGGAGGATCAGACTTGTTGACATCACTGATGAGGCTTGTCTTGTTGCTTGTCTTCTCTGGCTAACATTCCTTAGTAAAAATATTTCTATTTTTTTCTTTATTTTATTTGGTCATTATTTCATTTTGAGCTTTTTTCATTTATTACTAGATAAGCGAGTTTTGAGTGTCAAATTTGCACTTAATTTGTTTTTGGTACTGTCATAAGGACTGTAGCATACACAGCATACTACAACTGTAACTTTTTATGAAAATATACATTTTTTGAAGATGACTTCAGAAACTGAGGGAGAGAGACCCACTTGAGACTAGGCAGCAAACAGTGAAGAAGAAATGAGCAACATGGTGTGCAGGAGCAAAGTTTCATACTGTATATCTCTACTCTAAGTGTACAATGCCTATAAATGGAAAGTATGCTTTCTTGGCTTTCCTTTAGCCTATTTTCCAAGCAAGAACTATTGTTGTTGGTAATTTAGGTACATGGAATAGTAAGTTGAAGTCTTGAATTCTTATTTAATAATAATACACTTAATACATTGTCAGTGTTTAATTTTGTCTTCCCATTGTTCTTATTCCTGCTAGTTTTCACAAATAGAAAACTTACACTGAAGGGGAAAATTGCCTTAATGATAATTGTGGGTGTGTTTTTTCCTCTATCTTTTATTTTTAGGTGCAGTTTTCTTGGTTATTTTTTGCAGGAGCTATCCCTGTATTTTTTTCATTTTTTATTGTAACTCTCCTATGCCATTATAATAATTGGGATCCTGTGATGGTGGGAATCAGAAGAATATTTGCTTTTATATGCAGAAAACATCGAATTCAGAGGTACGTTTAGTCCCAATACACATTTTTAAAAATAGTGTTTGCTAGATAACTGAGAATTGCATCATGCTGGCCTAGCTTTTAGAGATTTTTGTGAGGAATTATTGAAAGATGATAACTTATATGTTACGGCAGATGAAAATAATTTGTTTAGATCTTTTGGGTAATAAGATTCTTTCTCTTTCTTTCTTTCTTTCTTTTTCTTTCTCTCTCTTTTTCTTTCCTTTTCTTTCCCTCTTTCTTTCTTCTCTTTCTTCTTTTTTTCTCTTTCTTGACAGAGTCTTGCTCTGTAGCCCAGCCTGGAGTGCAATGGCACGATCTCAGCTCACTGCAACCTCTGCCTCCTGGGTTCAAGTGATTCTCCTGCCTCAGCCTCTTGAGTAGCTGGGATTACAGGCGTGCACCACCATGCCCAGCTAATTTTTGTATTTTTAATAGAGGCAGGTTTCACCGTGTTGGCCAGGCTGGCCTTGAATTCCCGACCACAAGTGATTTGCCTGCCTAGTATCTACATTTTTTTAAAAAAAATATGATTCACAGGTAATACCAAAACGTTTACTGTTTTGCTGTAACAAACTTAAATATAGAAAACTTTTATTGGTTTGAACATAATTCATGATAGAATAGTATTTCCTCAGTTTTTCTTTCCAATTTCTTTCTTTTTAAGAATGAAAGCTTTTTACATTTTGCTATAAAAAGAACTTGGTTCCAGTGACTCTGGAGCTCAAGACCAGCCTGGGCAACATATCAAGACCCTGTCTCTAAGAAAATTTAAAAAAAATTACCCAGACACAATGGCATATACCTGTAGTCCCAAGCTACTTGGGAGGCTGAGGTAGGAGGATCACTTGAGCCCAGGAATTCAAAGCTGCAGTGAACTATAATAGCACCACTACACTTTAGCCTGGGTGACAAAGTGATACCCTGTCTTTTATTTAAAAAACAAAAAGTGAGACCCTATCTCTTATTTAAAAAACAAAAACAAAAAACGCTAACTTGGGACAAGTTCTTGGGAAATTTTATCCTAGTGTTGGTTCTGACACTGACTTGCTTCCTGTCCACATAGCTTCAGCCAATGGAATAAATAAAGTTTGAGGTTCCTTTTCAGCTCTAAAGCTTTCCTTAATTATTGCTTTTTTTTTTCTTAAGAGTTCCAGAAGACAGCGAACAGTGTGAGAGTCTCATCTCTATGCACAGTGTTTCTCAGGAGGATGGAGCTAGTTAGCTGTTTGTTGTCTGTAGCCCAGGTTTGTATGTGAGCTGGGTTTAGTATTGAATAAGGTTCTTATCTGTGTCATATTCAAAGGGTTGATTTTCTATAATTAGTTGTTTGAGAGGCAATACAGCCTTAGAGGCTAAAGGGGCTAAAGCCTGGACTCCAGTTCCGTCTTCTCCACATACTAGCTGTGTGGCCCTATGCAAGGTTCTTAATCTCTTGATGCTTCGGCTTTCTTATTTGTGAAATGGGATTACAGTAGAACCTCCCTTATGAGGGTGTTAAAATAGTAAATACTTGGTAAATATAAAGTATGTATAATAGTGTCTGACTCAAATGATCAGAAAGTTTTAACTCATTTTTATTCATGCTAAGGGTCATTTTATTTAATAATATGCTTTAGAAAAATATTTTTTCTCTGATGATAAAAGAAAAATGTAATATCCTGGGGTACAATATACTGGTTGGAAAATACTAGTCTTTATGTGTGTGTTTTACATAACTGGCACAGTGTTTATCCTCATTCTCTGACATTGCTTTGTCATTTAACAATGCTTCTGGAATATTTTTCCATTTTTTACATTTTAAGAAATAGTGTCTTTTATATGTCTTCGATGATAGAGTACATGACATTTAATATTTTGCTGAATGAAAGCTTGAATTAAATGTAACATACAGATTTTGCAGGTACAAAAGTGGTTATTTAGAATGAAAGATCACAATAAACTACTAGAATTTTTCTAGTTTTTCTAAGACATCTTTAGACAATTTATATTGAAATGTTTCTTGATTGCTACTGAGTTTTCCCTCCCTATCTAGAACATTGTACAACTCCTGTCAGTTGTTAACACTTATATTAGGCTTGAAGATTAAGTTTCGTTATCCTCATGGTAAACTTGCTTCTAACCTACAGCTAATGGTCCTGGTTTTCTGTTTTTCTTTAGTGTGCTGTTTTTAAATCTAGTTTATACCTGCACATGGTTTGAGCTCTAGTTCTCCAAGACTTTTTGTACAAGGCAGTTACCCCTGCCCTTCCCTGCCCTGCTCATCCTGCTTTCATTTTCTTCCCACTCTGAGGAAATTAAACTCTTAGCTGATTCTTTTGGTATTTTCCTTCTTGTCTCCCTAAGTATCACGTTTATGACTTGTGTTTCATGAGTTCTCAGTTTTAGGCATCTTCAGCTGACTTTCCCACTAAGATCAATGAGGACAGATTATTTTCAAGTTTACTCCTCCTCTGCTCCCACCTCATATGCCTCCTGTCTCCATATCAGTTCGGCCTCCTCATCATCCCTGTATAGTTATTGCATAATTTTGGATAGATCTGTAGTCAGTGTTTATATTGTTGTCACTAAAAAATTGTTACTTATAACTGAGCTATGTAGGATTCGTCCTGGTATTTCCCTTATCCAGAGATTCTCTGTTACTACCCTTTTTGGAGAGTAAACCTTAAAGTCTTCTCCTGGGATAGAGAAAAGGCACTTGGCCAACTGTGAAAAGTAAGAGAGGGCATCTGAGTGTCTGTCTGCTTTTTCTATAGGCATTATACCAGTCTTCTTGTTTTTAGTTGTTTCTTCACCCCTCCTTACAGAGATATCTGGTCCTGTTTTTCCATTGCTAACCAAGAGTTGGCTGTTATTTTCTCATCTCTCTACTTTTCTTTTTGTCCATGTGGTTTATTCCTTTTAAGAAAAAAATTCCAGGCTGGGCATAATAACTCATGCCTGTAATCCTAGCATTTTGGGAGGCCAAGGAGGGAGGATCACTTGAGCTCAGGAGTTTGAGACTAGCCTGGGCAACATAGTGAGACCTTATTTCTGTTAAAAAATATATTTTTTTAACCCTTTGTTTCCTTTTTAGTGAGGTTTTGGAGAACAAGTGGAACTAAATATATGTTTATGTGCCATCTTTAAATTTAAAAAAACGTAAACACAATTACAGTAAGTCCTCACTTAACATCATCAGTAGGTTCTTATAAACTGTGACTTTATGCAAAATTACAGCAAAACTTTTTTTTTTGCATCAACATTATAACATAACAACACTGAACGAAAAAATGTTATTCGGGGACCTAAAGTCAGTTTCCTAGAACCTATGACATTAAGTGAGGACTTTGTATTCTTGAAAGCTTTTTAATGCTGTAATTTATGCATTATTTTTCTTGGGTATGCTGTGCATTGTTCTCATACTCACACTTAAACCTACCCATATCCAGCAAGGTTTCAGTATTTTTAGAAGTGAGAGCTGTGTAAAGAAGAGAGTGAAGACTAGAGAGGATGGATTGCAATAGAGTAGAATAGACTGGGCAGGTGTCTTTGTCTTTGCAGGAGTAATGTTGGAATATACCAGGAGTACAACTAACTGCTAATACACAGTCTTTAGTGTTGATGTCAGCTTTTGACATTGCTATAGAAGTCACATTCATAAGTTCTTAGTACTCCAAATTTGAGTATCCAGTTATTAAGTATGTATACAGTGAAAATAGGTATTTCAATTTTAAGATAATTTGCTTTTTAAAATGTAAACTATAGAAAACTAAAACTGTGAAATTATAATCTAATCACATTTCTGTGGTTTCTGTTTTTAGCTTGATAATGGAACTATACAGCGAAGAGACAATCTCTGGCAAGTTTTTGTAGAAAAAATGTTTCAGTGCCTAGTCTGAAAAATAACAGTTTCAGTTCTTTGAAACTCTAAAATATATTTTTCTCATACCGGTTTTCTTCATTTTCATAATGAAGCACTTTGCTATGTAGCTGTGTACATATCACTACAGTTATAGGAAGTTTCAGTCTACAGTCCATCCAAAGGACCAACCTGCCTTACACATCTCAAGGAATTCAGCTGTTGAAATCATTTGAATAATCAAGGAATAAATCCTAATGTTCTGGGACTTTATTTTCACATGTTAAATGCTGGAATATATTATGAAAATGTTTTCAAGAAATCACTTAAGTGTTCATAGACCAGTATTTCTGACAGGTAAAATGCTAAAATAAGCTACCTGTAATAAGTGTGGATTATATTTTTGGGTTTTGTAGAATATTGCAAATTAACTACGCAAAAAATGTTTAATTTATGCAACAAGCATGTTTGTGCAAATTTCATGGGACTTTAAAAAGAATAAGTATTTGAGAAAATATCTGGTTCACTTACACTACATTTACTGTATTATTCTTTTATAGCATTAGGTGCCTTGTATTTTAAATCTGTGACAAACCGTGGCAAATTTTTAAAGGGGAAGTATTATTATAAAATGAAGAAATATGTATTTCTAAAGGCTATATTGCTGTAAACTTAATTGATAAAGCTCTGTTTAATTTAGAGTTTTGAAGAAATAGTCTCCCTTCAATTAAGAAATTTTCATAATGGAATGATTTAAATTGAAGTGACAAAGAGTATTATTAAAATACAATGTTTATACGTGTATTTGTGTATTGTAGATGTATCAAGTGATTTCTAATTTTTTTCACTTATGAATGTGCCAGATTACTCTAGAACTAGATGTCTCTTCTTTAAATAATTTTAGTTTTCCTGAATAAATTTGTAATGGTTAAAGTACCAAGTAAGTAAGGCGAGAAGGGATTCTGTTTTTAAAATCACATCAGAACTTTTCCTCTACTAAGATTATAAATTAAATGTAAAATACTCCTAATTGCAATTCTTAAACTTAGCCCTTACATGTACTTATTATGCAACTGCTCCTGGACTCTATTCACCATAGATATCAGTAAACGTATGTCCCAGGATTCACAGGCTTTTGATTAATCAATATTCTTTTCAAGTTTTCTGTGTGAAGAGTTTAGTTCTCTTCAAAATTTCTTAACTAATCTGATTTTTAAGAATTCTCTTTGCAGCGTTTAGCTTCCTATTCACATTCTTAAAATTGCTTTGGTGTTACCATGAGTCTAAAATGAAGTTTAGCCTTCCTTTTGTTTCATTCTGAGAACTTCTATATTATATTACCTTTAAAAATTGTTTATGATATTAAATTTAAAATACAAACAGCTCTCTCTCTCTCTTTTTTTTTTTTAATCATCCAGCCCAAAGTGGCAAAAACAGCTCTTTTCTCGTTTGGCACCACCAATAATGCAAGTTAAAAATAATGTTGAGTTTATTATACTTTTGACCTGTTTAGCTCAACAGGGTGAAGGCATGTAAAGAATGTGGACTTCTGAGGAATTTTCTTTTAAAAAGAACATAATGAAGTAATATTTTAATTACTCAAGGACTACTTTTGGTTGAAGTTTATAATCTAGATACCTCTACTTTTTGTTTTTGCTGTTCGACAGTTCACAAAGACCTTCAGCAATTTACAGGGTAAAATCGTTGAAGTAGTGGAGGTGAAACTGAAATTTAAAATTATTCTGTAAATACTATAGGGAAAGAGGCTGAGCTTAGAATCTTTTGGTTGTTCATGTGTTCTGTGCTCTTATCATGACACAGGTGATGTGTTGTTCCTCAGGATTCTGGAAGTACTAAGCCGTAGTTAACAGGCTGCATAGACCTTCAGCCAATCTTCTTTCATTATACTGCTGCTTTTCTGTTTCTTAAAAAACAAAAATCAATGAGCAACTTCTTTAGAAGGAAGCACCACTGTTCAATTGGTTAACTGAAAGTATGAATCACTGCCGCTTTGCTTGCCCACCTGTTGGCTTTTTCTCACAGGTTTTATTTATCTGAATGATTGTTGCATTTGAATACTGTAGCCATGGTGAGTGAGGAGTTGAAGACTTCCTTTCTGCACCTTCATAGTTAAGGGTTCATCTTCTCAAGAAATAAAGTTGTGCTAGGTTGTTTCAATTCTGTAGATCACCTAGAAACTAGGTAACAAGGCCCTTGGATCACAATGGGCACATTGCAGGTCTTTGGAAATGCTGGGAAGGGGTTACATTCAAGTAACTGCTGACGTCCTTCCTCTCTGTCAGACCCATGTTGGCCTGTAATTATATTTTTCTGAATCTAAAAACAAATAGAAATTTCTGATATCTTTTCAGTCTCCTACTTTTCTTTCCATTCATCACTTAAATCTCATTATTGTATAACGTTTCAAATTATGACCTGGATTGAAGGAAGTCTGTTTTGTCAGGGACTTTGTTAGGTGAACATCAGAATCTCAACTACAACAAAGCTGAAAAATGAGGCAGCCTTAACAGTAAATGCTTTTGGGCCGGGCGCGGTGGCTCACGCCTGTAGTCCCAGCACTTTGGGAGGCCGAGGCGGGCGGATCATGAGGTCAGGAGATCGAGACCATCCTGGTTAACACAGTGAAACCCCGTCTCTACTAAAAATACAAAGAATTAGCTGGGCGATGTGGCGGGCACCTGTAGTCCCAGCTGCTCGGGAGGCTGAGGCAAGAGAATGGCGTGAACCCAGGAGATGGAGCTGGCAGTGAGCCGAGATCAGGCCACCGCACTCCAGCCTGGGCGACAGCGAGACTCCGTCCCAAGAAAAAAAAAAAGTGAATACTTTTGAAATGAGTGCTTTTTGAAGCTTAGAAGAACCATTAGGTTTATGTAATGCACCCATACTTATTCCTTTAAATAAATTTTAATTTAAAAACATTGAGATATTGGCTTCTGTCAACATGATTTAATTAATTCTTTACATTAAGCTGGTTTTCCCCCTGGCAGCTGACAAATAAGTTCATTGTTCTTGTAGAAGTGGGCTCACAAGGTTAAATGTGAATGTTCTCAAAGGTACACAGCCTTGTTTCAGAAGAATTTTAGTGCCCACTGTAAAATCAATCATACAGAGCCAATTTGGGGTATGACTCCAAGGTATGCAAGGTATGACTCCTCTGGAAGCCAAGTTTTTTCATAGGGCACTGTGGTAATACCCATAGCACTAATCCTCAGTGTGCTGGTTGAAGAAATAAAATGTTTTTAAAGAAGGATAAAGGAGGAATTAATTAGAAAATGTTTTTTTCCACATATTAGCAAATAAATGAAATGTCATTTTCATATTAAGTAATTATAGTTATGATCTTGCTTCATTTCTACCTACTCTCCTTTTGAAATATTCTTTATTACTAAATAATATTTTAGGAGGAGTTAACAGAAATAATTACCTGTAACATCTGCAGATAAACTTACATAGCTAACATTGTGTGCTGACTTTTTAAATGGTGAAGTGGCATTAATGAGATGTTCACTTTACAGAATTTGAAGTTTGAGTTCTATTTTAGTAGTCTGCCGTGTCCCCCAAATCCCATTTAGATAAATTGAGGTTCATTTTTCACATAGACTTGCAATTTTTAGACACCACATTTTTTTATAGTAACAGCCTCATTTGCCTGTACAATAACTAATAATACAGTATTTCATAGGTACATTGTATGTGCACAGGAAATTTTTCTTTAAATCTTAAGAGCCTTTAATAAACGAGATATTTTAATATTTTAATGTTACTACATTTAAAAAATAGTGTTTTCCTACAAAATTTTCTGTATTCAGTATACGTTAACTATGAAAATGTCAAACAAATCATTGAAATATATTTAAGGAAAAATTACCAACCAAAAGTAATGAGTACCCTCTATATGCATATTTGCTGGAATGTTCATGTGAAATGGTAACATTTCCAATAACAGCATTTTGAATCTGGGGTGACACAAACATGATTTTTATTTTTGAGCTAGGGATTTTGATGGAGAAGCACCTAGATGAAGACACCATTTCATTCATGATATTTTAAAATTAGAAAAGTAAAGCTTCTAAATTGAAACTCTTAACAGGTCACTTCATGAAATTTTTAGTTTTAAATTTAATTTTACATGAGATGTCTTTCTGAAGAGCTACTTTTATTAACTTTCACTTAGATCGTTGTATGCTAGGCATTCAGTATTTCTCTACTTGATTTTCCTATGCCTAGTTGTGATTACAGCAAGTATTTAATAATAAAGTCAGTCATGTGAGAGTTTCCATTAATTTCAGTGGGTCCTTGGAAGGCAGGCAGAAGATTTCTGTCCAAGAGTCTTATTTTTGACATGAGATGAAATTCTTTTTTTTTTTGAGATGGGGTCTCACTGTGTCACCCAGGCTGGAGTGCAGTGGCAGGATCTTGGCTCACTGCAACCTCCCAAGCTCAAGCCATCCTCCCACCTCAGTCTCCTGAGTAGCTGGGACTACTGGCATGTGCCCCCATTCCTGATTAGTTTTTTTGTATTTTTGGTAGAGATGGGGTCTTGCTATATTGCCTAATTTTTGTGTTTTTAGTAGAGATGGGGTTTCACCATGTTGGCCAGGCTGCTCTTGAACTCCTGAGCTCAAGTAATCTGCCCGCCCTGGCCTCCCAAAGTGCTGGGATTACAGGCATGAGCCACCATGCCTGGCTAAAACCAATTCTTTAGATTGTTTTTGCCACCATTTGCTTACTTGGAATAGCTTTCACATTTATTTTTCTTATGAAGAAATCCAGTGTCAGTCAGACCATGTAACATGAAAGCAAAATTTCATTGAAGCCTATCCTTGTCTTAATTATTCTAAAATAAAGTACAATAAAGTGAATTATTTTGCCCTTTGTAGTAGCATAGTGTTAAGTTATGTATATATTTTAATATGCATACTCCTAAGTAAAGTTTCAGAGATCACATGCTGGAGAGCAGTGGCTTTCAGACAGCACCAGCATCACCTGAAGGCCTTGTTGAATACACATTATTGGAAGAGAGGGGAGAACACAGGCTCATGCCTGTAATTCCAGTGCTTTGGGAGACTGAGGCAGGAGGATCACGTGAGCCCAGGAGTTCAAGATCAGGCTGGGCAATACAGCAAGACCCCTGTCTCTACAAAAACAAAAACAAAAAACAAACAGGCATGGTAGTGCATACCTGTAGTCTGAGCTGCTTGGGAGTCTGAGGCAGGAGGATCACTTGAACCCAGGAGTTCGAGGCTGCAGTGAGTTATTATTGGGCCACTGCAGTCCAGCCTGGGCAGCAAAGTGAGACCCTGTCTATTAAAAAAAACAAAACCAAAAACTTGATTGCTGGGTGCCACCCTAGAGTTTCTGATTCAGTAGGTCTGGCGGTGGGGATGGTGGGCCTGGTAATTTGCCTTTCTAACAAGCGTCCAGGTAATGCCCCAGCTGCTGGTCCCAGGACCACACTTTGCAGATTATTACTCTGAGAAGAGCACTAACTCTGACGTTGGATTCCTTCTGTTCCTCATTAGTGAATTTATTTGGGGGAGATTATTCAATCTGGTAGATCCGCATTTACTTAGCTGTGAAGTGGAGGTTAATGCAACCTGCCTGAGACTGTGAGAATCAGAAACTCTAATTGAAATACCAGGCCCAGCGTGCCTGGATGCTTGAAAAATGCTGACTCCCATGGTCAGTCCTTCCCTCACTCTTCTCAGCTATAAAGTGAGGAGCGAAATTCAGTATCTTTTAAGATTCCTCTCAGGTGTAAAATGCTGTGATTCTAAAAGTTTAATTTTGTAGTTCCAGAGACAATGCCAAACACCTGTGTGTACTTAGTGCTTTGTAAAGAGTGGTGATAACAGTGACGCCACATAGGCCGTAGTTTTGTAGTTCCAGAGACAATGCCAAACACCTGTATGTACTTAGTGCTTTGTAAAGAGTGGTGATAACAGTGACGCCACATAGGCCGTGATTTTGTTTTTGCTTTTGTTAGGGTGTTCAGCATCTTGACTCCTTAAAAGTTTTCAGTCAGATTTATAAAGCAGCATTGAAGAAGTTGTATTATGTTTGAATACAGTTGGAATCCATGGCAGTTTTATGGAGGCCGAATATGTCAGATGAATGGGCTAATTTTCCTGAGTTGCTGGCCTTATTAGTCCCTACTATGTTGCCCCCTGGTTACCTAATGCATGTTCAAAAGGTATAGTTTTCATCACCTGCTTGATCTTGATTTTCAGACAGCATCAAATCAGTTGCAAAACAAATCCAAGCTAAAATTGTGAGCGTATGATTAATTTACTATAGCATGTAATTATGCAGTATTTTATTTTTTATTTTTTATTTTTTTTGAGACAGAGTCTCGCTCCATTGCCCAGGCTGAAGTGCAGTGGCATGATCTCGGCTCACTCTAACCTCTGCCTCCTGTGTTCAAGTGATTCTTCTGCCTCAGCCTCCCGAATAGCTGAGATTACAGACATGCACCACCACGCCCAGCTAATTTTTTGTATTTATAGTAGAGACGAGGTTTTACCGTGTTGGCCAGGTTGGTCTTGAACTCTTGACCTCAAGTGATCTACACGCCTCGGCCTCCCAAAGTGCTGGGATTACGGGTGTGAGCCACTGTGCCCAGCTATCCAGTATTTTATTTAAAAGTTGTCACTAGGGTGTTCACTATTGTGAATTTATAATCTTAAAAGTTGGGGATGCTAAAAGTACCAGACTAAAATACTACGAGGTTTTCTCATCTTTTAATTCCATTTTGTTAGAAAAAAATAATCACAACCAGGGTTCTTTTACCTTTCCCCAGCCATCTAGACTGCTTTACTGCAATGTTGGGAAGATTGCATACAATAAAAGCTGTAGCTAGTTGATTGGGATTTGGGAAAATTGAATCAAGCATTTGCATTCATCCAGAATGGTCTTAAACTGCTGACTGTGGGGTGCCCACAGGATGAGCACTGGTGGCATGGGTGGGAGGAATTTCCTTGGATACTGCAATTGCATTTGAAAGATCTATTTTCCAAAACCCGAGCAGAGAGAGGCTAGGAGGAATGCAGACAGGACATTGAAAATGCGAATTCCCTTTACTAGTAGAACATGAAATATCTGATAATGGTTTAAAAAAAATGAGTGTCGGGATACATTGTAGTATAAAGGTTCAACTAGTATAATTTAAAATGAGTCTTTATATTCAGGCCAGGTGCGGTGGCTCACACCTGTAATCCCAGCACTTTGGGAGTCCGAGGCGGGTGGATCACCTGAGATTAGGAGTTCAAAACCAGTGTGACCAACATGGAGAAACCCCTTCTCTACTAAAAATACAAAAAATTAGCCAGGCATGGTGGTGCACGCCTGTAGTCCCAGCTACTTGTGAGGCTGAGGTAGGAGAATCGCTTGAACCCAAGAGGCAGAGGTTGCAGTGAGCTGAGATCACACCACTGCACTCCAGCCTGGGTGACAGAGCGAGACCCTGTTTCAAAAAAATAAGAAATAAAAAGTGAGTCTTCATATTCAAATTAGTATATGAGGTTAGGCAACAATTCTTGTATGGGACCAGGTATATTTAATTTCCCTTTCTTTGCAGTCATCCTAGTAAATCCTTGTAAAGGGTTATTTTACGTACAATTTTGTAGTATATTCTAAATCCCCTTTGGCAAATAAAGCTGAAGTTATCTAGTGTCAGCATACTGTGATTTGTATATTTATATAAGACAAGATTGCATCATTCTGATTAAGTTGCAGCATTTTAGTTTTATCTGATAGGCCTGTATTGAGTAATCAGTAGCTATGTGCAAATATTAAGTCAACTTAATTACCAGACCCAGAAGTCCAGAGGTAATCAAAGAGTACTTTCGGAAGATGAAATATTTGTAATGAGTTATGGAAACAATGTTTTAGAAATGTTTTTCTTGGTTGAATTTAATGCAGATTTTTACCTCAATTTTGTTAAAAAACTTGATAATTTGATCCCTCCATCTATTTAATATTTAATATTTTCAGATTCTAGAGTATTTAAAATTTAAACACAATTATAAAATTAATTATAATTCCTACTTATGTTAGCTATGATTTAGGGCCAAAACTACCCTGGTTTTGTCTGCAACTTGAAACATTGTGTATTTTAAAGTATATAATTTGGGAACATTATTTTATAGACTGTGGATAACCAAATATAAGATTTGTGATTTTTAATGCTTCATTTGTGTAAAATCATTTGTATATTCTATTTATAGTATGCATTTTCTAGCTCATTAAAAGTACAGAAAAACCTCAAATCTGTCCTTATACAAATATTTGATTTCTAGTTTCCTTTTATTAAAACATTTTCACTCATTCATTCTTTCACACCTTAGTCTCTAAGATGTGTCTCGGGTATTTGATAAAGTAGGTCTTCTTGTGGAGCACATCACTCAGCTTTGGAGACCAAACATTAAACACACTGAGTTGCATCTTATGCATGTTAAGGTCTAAAGCCAAAAGGTGAAATTTTTGAATAATCAAATTGCCCTTGGGAGGGTCCTGAATAAGAGATCTACATTCCATCTCATGATAAGTCCCTTCCATTGAACTTTTCCTCCAAAATTGGAATAGAAATTAGCAACAGCAGAAAGCCAATGCTATCCCTAGGATGGTGGGGTGGAGGGAGGAAGCCGTCATAAAGCTCAAGGCCAGGGTCACCCAGAGGAAGCACAACCCCCGCAGCAGAGCACAGGGGCCTTCAGGGTGCTGCAGCTGGAGGCAAAGAAGGAGGGAAAGAAATACTCTCGCTTTGCTTTGCTTTTTGCCATTGACTCCCAGTGGCAGGAGCTGACTGGAAGCCAGCTGGCACAGGAGCTTGGAGCTTGGTGGTATCCCTCTGGTGTCGACTCCCCTGACTTAGAGCAGAGCCGCAGACCTCAGGTCAAGCAGGCTCAGAATTGGCACATTTGCACTGGGGACCATATTGTATGGACAACACTTACTTTCAACAGTAGAATCACAGCCTGCGAAGATGTCACAGTACAAGAAATATTCTGGAACCAAGATCACCTTTATCCATGTCAAGTCCACTCCAGAAAGTGGAATTAGGGGAAAGTACCTGCCCTGGACTAGTATTTCGAATCCCTTCCCTCCTCTACTTACTCCCCTTTCCCTTTTTCTTCTCCCAAGCTGAGCTAAAGGGAAATGTGAAGAACATTATTGCCTCTTTAAAACCAAACATATATAAAATATGAAAAATATTTTTCAGTGACAAAAGATAAGAATGAAAGCATTCAGGATAGTGTATTCATAGAAGCTTTGGGAAAGAGTAAAAATAATTTCTTAAATTTTTTTCTTGAAAGACTGAAAATAGAATCTTAAGGAGATAGTGTTCTTAAAGCCTTGATCTGACTACTTGACTACTTATAACTTCTTTCTTCATCTACTAATTATTTTGAAAAGTCACTTAGTCATTTGTCAACCCTAACCTTTAGAGATAAACATTTAAAATCAGTTCACTAATCACAGCATTTTTTTTTTTTAGATGGAGTCTTGCTCTGTCGCCCAAGCTGGAGTGCAGTGGCGAGATCTCGGCTCACTGCAACCTCTACCTCCTGGGCTCAAGCGATTCTCCTGCCTCAGCCTCCCGAGTAGCTGGGACTACAGGCGCACGCCACCACACCCAGCTAAATTTTGTATTTTTAGTAGAGACGGGGTCTCACCATGTTGGTCAGGATGGTCTCGATCTCTTGAACTCGTGATCCGCCCTCCTTGGCTTCCCAAAGTGCTGGGATTATAGGCGTGAGCCACCACGCCTGGCCCACAGCATCATTTTTCAAGGGTCTCTAGGGTGACGAGGTGTGTGGGTTTGCCAAGGACAGTCCTAGTTTCTACCTGCTGTCCTAGGACAATCATGAATAGTGCCCCTTTCAGTTTCAAAAGTGTCATAGTTTAGACATTAAATTACCTGACCACCCTTATATGCCCCATGTTTCTTAACATCTAGGCTGCTGACAAAATTCACATTTTCTGACTGTCAGTCTAGTGTTCTCTATACTAGACTGATATGGATCCACAAAGGAAGCAATATTGGCCAACAATTAATCTTCAGTCTTTGGATTAGTGAGAGGTGACAACGTGCTGGCAGCCGTCACAACCCTCGCTCACTCTCCCCGCCTCGTCTGCCTGGGTTCCCAGTTTGACGGCACTTGAGGAGCCCTTCAGCCTGCCGCTGCACTGTGTGAGCCCCTTCCTGGGCTGGCCGAGGCCGGAGGTGGCTCCCCCAGCTTGCGGGGAGGTGTGGAGGGAGAGGTGAGGGCGGGAACAGGGGCTGCGCGCGGTGCTTGCGGGCCAGCGCGAGTTCTGGGTGGGTGTGGGCTCGGCGGGCCCTGCCGGCCCCAGGCAATGAGGGGCTTAGCACCCGGGCCAGCGGCTGCGGAGGGTGTGCTGGGTCCCCCAGCAGTGCCGGCCCACCGGCGCTGCGCTCGATTTCTCGCCGGGCCTTAGCTGCCTCCCCTCGGGGCAGGGCTTGGAACCTGCAGCCCGCCATGCCTGAGCCTTCCCAGCTCCGTGGGCTCCTGTGTGGCCAGAGCGCCCCCTGCTCCATGGTGCCCAGTCCCATCAACTACCCAAGGGCTGAGGAGTGCGGGCGCAGGGCGCGGGACTGGCGGGCAGCTCCACCTGTGGCCCCTGTGCGGGATCCGCTGGGTGAAGCCAGCTGGGCTCCTGACTCTGGTGGGGACTTGGAGAGCTTTTATGTCTAGCTAAAGGATTGTAAATACAGCAATCGGCACTCTGTATCTAGCTCAAGGTTCGTAAACACACCAATCAGCACCCTGTGTCTAGCTCAGGGTTTGTGAATGCACCAATCCACACTCTGTATCTGGCCAATCTAGTGGGGACATGGAGAACCTTTGTGTCTAGCTCAGGGATTGTAAACGCACCAATCAGTGCCCTGTCAAAACAGACCACTGGCTCTCTGTAAAATGGACCAATCAGCAGGATGTGGGTGGGGCCAGATAAGAGAATAAAAGCAGGCTGCCGGAGCCAGCAGTGGCAACCCGCCGGGGTTCCCTTACCAAGCTGTGGAAGCTTTGTTCTTTCCCTTTTTGCAATAAATCTTGCTGCTGCTCACTCTTTCGGTCCACACTGCCTTTATGAGCTGTAACACTCACGGTGAAGGTCGGTAGCTTCACTCCTAAAGCCAGCGGGAGCACGAACCCACCAGGAGGAATGAACAACTCCAGACGCGCCGCCTTAAGAGCTGCAACACTCACCGCGAAGGTCCGCAGCTTCACTCCTGAGCCGGCGAGACCACGAACCCCACCAGAAGGAAGAAACTCCGGACATGCCGCCTTTAAGAACTGTAACACTCACCGCGAGGGGCCACGGCTTCATTCTGGAAGTCAGTGAGACCAAGAACCCACTGAGTCCGGACACATTGGGATGTTAGAGTCCTACCTTCAAAGCATTTTTCTCCTGGAGTGGACTTTGCACAAATGGTAGGCCGATTGTGGAGTCAGTGAAGAACCAGGCTAATCCAGCTTGTTTTATTGGCCCCAATTTTTCTTCTCAGGGCCGTAAACCAGTTATTACCAGGAAACAAAAGCAAAGTAAGTATTAAGTTTTGAATTGGTATTGAGGAGAAACATCTAAAATCAATTCTCGCCAATCTAATTAAATTAGATTCCCAAACCGGAAGAAGCTTTGCAATTACTGCCAAAATGTCTCAGAGGGCATTAGGTTAATTGAAGCTGGAGAGGAGTGAGAAAAGAGGCAGCTGCTAGTCACTGAGAATAAGGACTATTTGCTGTGAGGTTTGTAGGGGCAGCACTTTGCTGTTGGGATTTGGTAAGGGGATTTGTTTTAAAATTGGAATTATATTTTGTTGGCTTTTAATCAAAAGCAGGGAAATATATTTTTTCCTACGCCTAAGAATTTATATAAGCTAATTTGTTCCATAATTAGAAAAATCCTTGCTTTTAGCATATGGACTATAACAATAGGGGTCGTAACTCATGAGTCGTGTGACACATTGTTTCCCTTTGGTGAAGTTTTACTTTAAGATCTGTTGAGTATATCCAGGGAGAGAGATGAAGGTCAAGACATGCTTATTTTTACAGAGAGAGAGAGAAAGAGATTCATTAAACTTTGAGTTATACTTTATTTTTATTTATTTATTTTTTTGAGATGGGGTCTTGCTCTGTCACCCAGGCTGGAGTACAGTGGCATGATCTTGGCTCATTGCAACCTCCACTACCAGGGCTCAAGTGATTCTCCCACCTCAGCCTCTCAAGTTGCTGGGACTACAGGTGCACACCAACAAGCCTGGCTAAGTTTTTTGATTTTTAGTAGCGATGAGGTCTTGCTATTTTGCCTAGGCTGGTCTCGAACTCCTGGCCTCAAGCAATCTGCCTGCCTTGGCTTCCCAAAGTGCTAGGATTACAGATGTGAGCCACCGTGCCTGGCCCATATTTTACTCAGTAGGAATCTTTGCTATTTGCTATGATTTTTAATTCTTCTTGCATGTTAATTTTTCTTCCCCAATGAGTATGTTAAATGTTCTTTAAAGTCTTCCTGTAAAAAAATCATAAACATATTAAACAGCAGTTCTCTAATTGAATGTGCTAATTTGATAAATATTTGAGTGGATACCTACTATTTGCAAAGTTTCAAGGAATACAGTGGTGAGTAAGATAGTCTTTTTTTTTTGCTCTGTCTCCCAGGCTGGAGTGCAGTGGTGTGATCTCGGCTCACTGCAACCTCCGCTTCCTGGGTTTCAAGTGATTCTCCTGCTTCAGCCTCCCAAGTAGCTTAGATTACAGAAGCACATTACCATTCTTGGCTAATTTTTGTATTTTTAGTAGACATAGTTTCACCATGTTGGCCAGGCTGGTCTCGAACTCCTGAGTTCAAGTGATCCCGCCTGTCTCGGCCTCCCAAAGTGCTGGGATTACAGGTGTGAGAGACTGCACTTGGCCAATAAGATAGTCTTTAATGTCAAGGAGTTTGATTTTTTTCTTGGCGGAGGTGATAAGAAAATATGTCGAAACAATAACATAGTTTACAGTAGTTGGCATCAAAGGAATGGGGAAGGGCTTTTTACCAAGCTTGTCTAGCTTGTGTACCGCAGGCTGCATGTGGGCCAACACGAATTCATAAACTCTCTTTAGACATTATGAGATTTTTTTTTTTTTTTTTTTAGCTCACCAGTCATCATTAGTGTTAGTGTATCTTATGTGTGGCCCAGAAAGCCAAAAGATCAGACACCCCTGCACAGAGAAAGTAGCGCTTGAGATGAACTTGAAGGTTGAAATTAAACTTTGAGAGGTATTGTTGGCAGGCAGGAGATAGGAAGCAAATAACTGCATCGAGTTGGAGAAATTTGTTGATCTTTGGGGAAAAGCAAGTAGTTCAGTCTGGCAGGAGTTGGAATAAGTGTTAGGGAATAATGGGAAATAGAGTTAGAAAAGCAAATTGTGAAATACTGTGTATCAGTCGGCTTAGGCAGTTAAACTGCAGTAACAAAGGACTCTCCAAATCACAGCAATACTACAAGGTTATTTCTCTCTTACATTACATTTCCCTTGTGGGTATCTGTAGCTCTGCTCCATGGCTCCTTTGTTCTGGGGTCAGGCTGCAGAAGCAGCTTCGGTCTGGGTTATCATCAATTCTGGCCAAGGGAAAGAAAATATGGGAGAACTGTTCAATGGTTTTCGTAGTGTCGGCTTGACTGTGGCATATGTTACAGCTGTTCACGTTTCATTGGCCAAAGCAAGTCACTTGGCCATGCCTGCCATCCCTGGGAAAGGGGAAATATAATCCTCTTACAGGAAAGGACAAAAAATATATAAAACAATTTACCAAAAGCCTTGAAAGCCAATCTGAGTCTTTTGCATTTAAATCTTTAGATGGCTTGGAGCCATGGCAAGTTTCTGGACAAGATAATATGGCTTAGTAAAACAAACAAACAAAAACATCAGGGTGTTTGTTGTTGTTGTTGTTGTTGTTGTTGTTGTTGTTGTTTGAGACAGAGTCTCGCTCTGTCACCCAGGCTGGAATGCAGTGGCGCGATCTCGGCTCACTTCAAGCTCCGCCTCCCGGGTTCACGCCATTCTCCTGCCTCAGCCTCCCGAGTAGCTGGGACCACAGGTGCCCGCCACCACGCCCGGCTAATTTTTTGTATTTTAGTAGAGACGGGGTTTCACCGTGTTAGCCAGGATGTTCTCGATCCCCTGACCTCATGATCCACCCGCCTCGGCCTCCCAAAGTGCTGGGATTACAGGCGTGAGCCACTGTGCCCAGCCCAGGGTGGTTTTTATGTTGTGTGCGTGTTTGTGTGTATGTGTGTGCATGTACATAAAAATTATTTACGGTATTATAAATGCGGGTTCCAGGATTCCAGAAGGTCTGATTCAGGGAGCTCACGAATCTGCCCGGTAGCAAGCAGCCAGGTGGAGAGAATGTAGATTGTCCACAGACCTCATTTTATAAAACCCGGATCAAGGAATCAACGGAGAGTGCTCAGGCAAGTGTAGGTGAGATGGGGCAGTGAGTGAGGGAACGGCAGGTAGGTCATGATTGCAGAGGCCCAGATGCAATGTTGGCACATGGTAAATGGCCAGTACGGAGGCAGATAGATAAGAGAGAACAGATGGAACTAGACTTACTCAAGGTGGGAGGCTATGGTGCAAACAGCCAGGAAACAGGGTAGTGGAAGGGGCAAATCTTGGGAGCTGAGATTAGGAATATCAGGGGATCTTGATCTTCCCTGAGGAGGAGGAGGAGGCAAGCCTAGCTGATGCAAGAAAAAGCTGAGAACTTGAGGAGAGCAGAGGCAATAAACAGGAAGTCGCAGGAAACTCAGTGCCTGTAAGCAGCTATGGAAAACTTGACTAAAAGCGGCCACATAAATTTGATTTTGTATTCGGCCAGAAGAGGGCACTACAGTAGCACATATGCTGATGTCTGGGCTCGGCCGCCCAAACTGAGTCATGCCAGCTCCTGTCCAGTAGGATTATTAACCCGACCCACAGTGCAGTATTTTGGGCGATTCATTTATTACTTTTATAGCTGTGAATCTTTTTAGAAGGAACTTTAAGGTTTCTATTTATTAAGGAATCTGGGGTTATTTTGTTTTGAACTGTGAATTCCTGTAGTCAAAAAGAAATTAATTCCACGGAGTTTAAGGGAATTATTACCCATTTATTGGCATCACTTGAGGCATGGAGAGGAGATTAGGACAGAGAGGAGAAAAGACCTAGAAGACAGAAAAGTGCATTTGAGGCATGACTTCTGGGAGTGTAATTGCTGAGCCCAAAAGGTTGGAATCTTACGGGTTTTGTTTGTTTGTTTGTTTTTGAGATAGAGTCTCGCTCTGTCGCCCAGGCTGGAGTGCAGTGGCTTGATCTCGGCTCACTGCAACCTCCACCTCCCAGGTTCAAGCGATTCTTCTGCCTCAGCCTCCTGAGTAGCTGAGATTACAGGCATGCGCCACCACGCCCAGCTAATTTTTGTATTTTTAGTAGAGACGGGGTTTCGCCATTTGGCCAGGCTGGTCTTGAACTGCTGACCTCAAGTGATCCACCAGCCTCAGCCTCCCAAAGTGCTGGGATTACAGGCATGAGCCACCGCGCCTGGCCTATTTTTATGACCAAATAATACTCCATTGTGTGGACAAACTACATTTTGTTGATCTATTCATTAGTTGTTGGGTGTTCGGGTTGTTTCCACCTTTTGGCTATTATGAATAGTGCTGCTGCGAATGTTCGTGTTCAAGTTTTTGTGTGGACACGTTTTTATTTCTCCTGGATATATACCTGGGAGTAGAATTGCTGGATCGAATGGTAACTCAGTGTTTAATGTTTTGAGGAACTGCCCAGCTGTTCTACAGTGGCTGCACCATTTTTCCTTTCCACCAGCAATGTATGAGTGTCTCAGTTTCTCCACATCCTCAACAACATTTGTTATGCTCTGTTTTTTAGGGGCTTTCTTGTTTTCATACAGCCTTACTCGTAAGTCGAAGTGGTGTATCACTGTGATGTTTCGGTTTCGTTTTTATGGTCTATGCTTGATATAGTTACTCTTATGTGTCAACTTGACTGGGTGATGGGATACCCAGCTGGTTGGTTAAACCTTATTTCTGGTGTGTTTGTGAGGGTGTTCCCAGAAAAGATTAGCATTTGAATGGTTGGACTGAGTACAGAAGATGGTCAACATGGGTGGGCATTATCAATCTACTGAGGGCCTGAATAAAACAAGAAGGCAGAGGAAGGTTGAATTAACTCTGCTTGACTACTGAGGTGGGACATCAATCTTCTCCAGCCCTCACCACTCCTGGTTCTCAGGCCTTAAGACCTGGACTAGAATCTACACTATTGATTCTCCACCTCTTGGACTTTGGGACACCACAGGCTTTCCTGGGGGTCCAGTTCACAGGTGGTTCACAGCGGGACTTAGCCTCCAGAATGATGTGATCCAATCAATATCTCTTTAATTTAATTTAATTTAATTTTACTTAAATTCTGGGATATATGCATAGAACATGCAGGTTTGCTACGTAGGTATACATGTGCCACGGTGGTTTGCTGCACCTATCAACCTGTCATCTAGGTTTTAAGCCCCACATGCATTAGGTTTTTCTCCTAATGCTCTCCCTCCCCTTTCCCCCCACCCCCAATAGGCCCTGGTGTGTGATGTTCCCCTCCCTGTGTCCATGTGTTCTTATTGTTCAACTCCCACTCATGAGTGAGACATGTGGTGTTTAGTTTTTTGTTCCTATGTTAGTTTGCTGAGAATGATGGTTTCCAGCTTTATCCATGACCCTCCAAAGACATGAACTCATTCTTTTTCATGGCTGCATAGTATTCCATGATATATATGTCTCACATTTTCTTTATCCAGTCTGTCATTGATGGGCATTTGGGTTGGTTCCAAGTCTTTACTATTGTAAATAGGGCTGCAGTAAACACACGTGTGCATGTGTCTTTATAGTAAAATGATTTATAATATACCCAGTAATGGGATTGCTGGGTCAAATGGTATTTCTGGTTCTAGATGAGCCAATCAATAGCTTATAAACAAGCAAACAAATTCTACTGGTTCTATTTCTCTGGAGAACCCTGACTAACACAATGCTTTAATTATTTTTTTCTTACCGTGGTAAAATATGCAGCACATAAAAGTTATAATTTTAGCCTGTTGTTGTTGTTGTTGTTGTTGTGAGACAAAGTCTCACTCTTGCCCAGGCTGGAGTGCAGTGGTGCAGTCACAGCTCACTGCAGCCTCAACCTCCCAGGCTCAAGTGATCCTCCCACCTCAGCCTTCCGAATAGCTGGGACTACTGGCATGTACCACTACACCCAGCTAATTTTTTATTTTTTGTAGAGCTGGGTTCTCCCCATGTTGCCCAGGCTGGTCTTGAACTCCTGGGCTCAAGGAATCCTTTCACTTTGGCCTCCAAAAGAGCGGGGATTACAGGTGTGAACCACTGCACCTGGCCTATTTGAGGCATTTTTAATTGTACAGCTCAGCGGCCTTCATGACATTCATATTGTTCGCATCATGGTGGTTTTGGTTTGCATTTCCCTGATGATTAATGATGTTGGGCATCTTTTTCCTGGGCTTGCTGGCCATTTGTATATCCTCCTTGGAGAACTGTCTGTTCAAGATCTTTGCTCATGTTTGATTTGGGTTGTGTTTTTATTGTTGAGTTGTGACCATTCTTTATATATTATGGATACTTGTCTCAATTGTAATGGCAGGATTTTAGTTTATGGAGGTGACTGAATGATGATGTGGAGAGGCCAATGTTACTGAAAGAAGAGTTTTCTTACAGTTCCTGAGAGGAGGGGACATGCCACAACACGCAGGGCCACAGCGAAAGCATTAGGATGGTCAAGAGGCAAAAGATGAGTGAGAAGGCATGGGCCATAGCCCTTACTGGAGTTTCTGCAGGAAAGGCAAGACAGGGCCGGGCCATCAGTTTAGGACTGGCTACTTTGAATAACATGGGTGAGCCTGGGCTATAGGGGGTGGTCTCTAGTTGCCTGGAACCTGGCCTTGGGATGATTTAGGATAAGGGAAGTATTGGTTTGGTGTGTGAGAGTTATATAGAAGGTAGGTGGAGGCACAGACTTGGATCAGCCTGTCTACACACGAAAGGAGAATTCCAGGCAACTTGACGTATATTTGTACAATTGTTTGATAATGCATTTCCATGTTTTTGGAAACAGTGAATCAAACGTGGACGGGAACAAGTCTCCCTCACTTGCCTCCTGCACCCAGCCTTGCCTCAGTGTGGGAATGCCCCATCCTTGGAGGGAAATGCCCCTTCTTGAAGGGGAGAGGTAAACACTTGTCTGCTGGCCTTGCAGTTACTAGATGCCAAATAGACATAAAGAATTTAAGGCCAGGCGCAGTGGCTCACGCCTGTAATCCCAGCACTTTGGGAGGCCAAGGTGGGCAGATCACTTGAGATCAAATCACTTGAGGTCAGGAGTTTGAGACCAGCCTGGTCAAAATGGTGAAACCCCATCTCTACTAAACATACAGAAATTAGCCAGGGGTGGTGGCGTGTGCCTGTAATCCCAGCTAATTGGGGGGCTGAGGTGGGAGAATGGCTTGAACATGGGAGGCGGAGGTTTCAGTGAGCTGAGATCGTGCCACTGCACTCCCACCTGGGCAACAGAGCGAGACTCCATCTCAAAAAAAAAAAATCTGGGAAATCACAGGACAATATTAGACAGACCCTGAACAGATATATACAGTTGGCAAACATATTCTCTCATTCTGTGGGTTGTCATTTCACTTTTTTGATAGAGTTCTTCAATGCACAAAAGTTTAAAATTTTGTTGAAGTTCATTTCATCTATGTTTTTCTCTTGTTGCTTGAGCTTCTGACACACACTGTGAGGGAGTCAGGATTCTCAGAACAAAGAACCCATTGCCAAATCTGAGATCATCAGGATTTATCCCTGTGTATTCTCTTACATGTAGGCTTTTGTTTCATTTTGAGTTAATTTTTTATACGGTATGAGGTAAGGATATATCTTATAAAAATTTTTATGTTATAAAGTGATAAGCCAAAGCCTACAAAGGACAGTCTGGTGATATTTATTGCAAATGTATATCTCTCCCAATTCTATTTCTAGGAATTTATTCCATAGATACAACGCAAAAGATATATGTGTAAGGTAATTCACTGCAGCATTCTTTTTTTTTTAATAATAGTAAAGCGTTGTAAACAGTCCACGTGTCCCTCAATAGAGGCTTCGAAATAAATTGTGCAAAGATAAAATACTATAGGGCTACAAAAAATGAATTTCTGTATGTGCTGCTTTGGAAAGCTCTCCAAAAATTATTGTTCAATGAAAAGAAAAACAAGGTTTAGAACAGAATGGTTTTTTGGTGTGTGAAACATTTGGGACAATAAGATACACATTTATTTTTGAAGTTTTTAGGTTTTTTTTTTTTTTGAGACAGAGCCTGCGCTCTGTCGCTCAAGCTGGAGTACAGTGGTGTGATCTCGGCTCACTGAAACCTCTGCCTCCTGGGTTCAAGTGATTCTCCTGCCTCAGCCTCCTGAGTAGCTAGGATTACAGGCACATGCCACCACACCTGGCTGATTTTTGTATTTTTAGTACAGAGGGGGTTTCCCTGTGTTGGTCAGGCTGGTTTCAAACTCCTGACCTCAAATGATCCCCCCTCCTCAGCCTCCCAAAGTGCTGGGATTACAGGCATGAGACACCAAGCCTGGCCTAAGTTTTAAAAAAAATTTAATTAAAAAATAATTGCATGTATTTATGGGATACAGTGTGATGCTTTGATACACATATACACTGGGGAATGATACAACCAGGCTAATTAGCATATCCATCACCTCCGATAGTTACCATTTCTTTGTGGTGACAACATTGAAAATCCTCTCCTTCAGGTCTTTTCAAATACACAATACATTAGTATTAACTATAGTCATCACGCAGTGCAATAGAGCACCAGAACTTAATTCTTCTAACTGATGATAACTTTGTACCCATTGACCAACCTCTCCCCTTTCCCTGCCCGCCCCTCCCTCCAGCCTCTGGTAACCATCATTCTACTCTCCACTTCTGTGAGTGTGACATTTTTAGAGTCCACACGTAAGTGAGGTCATGTAGAATTTTTGCTCTGTATATGCACATGTCTCATGTACAAGTAAAGACGCTCTGCAAATTTTAAGACACCAAGGATGGGGCATTCCCACAGCGAGGCAGGCGCTGGGTGCAGTAGGTAAGTGAGGGAGTGTTGTTCCAGTCCAGATTTGATTCACTATTTCTGAAAACATGGAAATGCATTACCAAACAATTGGACAAATATACGTTAAAATTTAAAAAGAACCTTCTGCAGAAAAGAAAGGAGCAATGGGGATAAAACAGCCACACGGTCATGGGTGTTACACGTATAACATTTTGTTCCAGTTGAAGCTCCGTGTTTTCTTAGCCAGTTTTCTCGTGACTACTTATGTACTAAGTACAATCGCACCGGAGCTGGCCGACTCCGGGCTGTGGCCACGGATGTCAAATGACAGCCCTGGCCTCGTCCACACAGTAAAGAGCAGACCTCACACGGGATGGTTTACCATCGAGGGGTCCAGACAGAAAGGCTGTTTTGGAACCCCTCTCACTTGAAGAGCACAAATCCGAATGAATACATTGTTTTATTGTTTTACCAGTAAGGTTCTTGACACTGATGACTTACCTTCCGATCCCCAGGAAACAGACGGTAAGTGTCCTTGAGAAGAATATCCCTTCACAGCAAATTCACATCTGTCCTTCAGCCTAGAGAGATCAGACAGAGATGAAGACCTCACCACTAAAGACCCACTCTGCTAGCTGTTTTGGAGAGGTCGCTCTTGTCTTTATAAACTTCTGAAGTTGTCTCTTGGCATATTTCCCTCCCCTCAAATCCTTATAAAAACAGGTGTGGCTAAAGCCTGTCTTTGCTGAAAGAACACTCTCTTCCTTAATAGAAAATTCTCTATTGAAAACTTATTTTCCCTGGCTGGGCGCAGTGGCTCACGCCTGTAATCTCATCACTTTGACAGGCCAAGGTGGGTGGATCACACAGTCAGGAGATCAAGACCAGCCTGGCCAACATGGTGAAATCCTGTCTCTACTAAAAATACACAAATTAGCTGGGTGTGGTGGTGCATGCCTGTAATCCCAGCTACTTGGGAGGCTGAGGCAGGAGAATAGCTTGAACCAGGGAGTTGGAGGTTGCGGTGAGCCGAGATCGTGCCACTGCACTCCAGCCTGGCGACAAAGTGAGACTCCATCTCAAAAAAAAAAAAAAAAAAGAAGAAAAAAAAGAAAGAAAGTAGTTTCCCTTTCTGGCTTCTGTGGTTAGCGGTGCAACAGTAGCAAAACTGGTCTCAGACATGTGAGTGGGAGGCAGGAAATCTGCAAAGTGACAATGGTCACCATATGTACTTTTTACCCTTTCTGTGTGCTAGACCAGAGGCCCATGCTGGCGTGCCATTCTGACATGCACTGTGAGGGAGGTGACATTCTTAGAACAAATGCCGCATGTGTGGAAGATGGAGGAGCCCCGTGCCAAATTCCTTCTGTTTTTATCCTCCTTCCAGTAGGAGCCCCAGATATCAACTCCACAAATTTGAAACTGTGCCAGACCAGAGTGTGTAGAGAAGTGATTGGGGAACTGTGGGAGGGGAGAAGATAATATTGGTATAATAAAATCAAATTCGGGGCTGGGCATAGTAGCTCACGCCTGTAATCCCAGCATTTTGGAAGGCCAAGGTGGGTGGATCACTTGAGGTCAGGGGTTCGAGACCAGCCTGACCAACATGGTGAAACCCTGTCTCTACAAAAAAATACAAAAATTAGCCAGGCGTAGTGGTGCCTACCTTTAGTCCCAGCTACTCTGGAGGCTAAGGTAGGAGAATGGCTTGAACCCAGGAGGTGGAGGTTGCAGTGAGCTGAGGTCGTGCCACTGCACTCCAGCCTAGGTGACAGAGTGAAACCGTGTCTCAACAAACAAACAAACACACACACAAAAAAAAAGAAAAGAAAAAAGAAAAAATCAAACTTGAAAAAGAACTCCATTAAAAAGAAAAAAACTGATTTTATAACTATAATAAAACTATGCTATAAATATAATAAAATGCCATGGAACATAACATATTTCTCCATTTATTTAGATCTTCACAAAACATTGTTTCGAAATTCTCAGTGTATGAGTCTTACACTTCTTTTGTTGATATTTTCCCAAGTGTTTTATTATTTTTTATTGTATTGTGAGTGCAATTTTTTTCCTTAATATCATTTTAGATTGTTCATTGCTAGCATATAAAATACAATTGATTTTTTATATTGGTTTTATATCCTGCAACCTTCCTAAACTTACTCATTAGTTCTAGCAGGTTTTTTAAAATAGATTCCATCAGATTTTCTGCACACATCTTCTGTGATTAAGGACAGTTTTATTTCTTTTTTCCCAGTCTGGATGCCTTTTATTATTTTTTTCCAGTCTATCCCTGGCTATAACTTTCAGTAAAATTTTCAATAGAAGTGTTAAGAATGGACATGCTTGTCTTGTTTCTGATCTCAGTCTTTCACCATCAAATATCACATAGATACAGGTTTCTTGAGAAAAGCTCTTTATAAGGTTGAAGAAGTTCTGCTTTTTTCTACTTTGTGGAAAGTTCTTTTTATTTTATCATGGATTTTGTCAAATGATTTTCCTATATCTATTGAGATAATCATGCGATTTTTATTCTTTATTCTATTAATATGGTATGTAATATTAATATATTTTAAGATGTTAATCTAACCTTACTTTCCTGGGGTAATTCCCACTTTGTCATGGTGGGTACTTAAAAATATATGTTTATGTATTCAGTTTGCTAGTATTATTTTTAAAGAGTTTTTGCATCTATTTTTATGAGAGATTTTAGTTGATAGTTTTTCCTACTTCTGATATCTTTGTATTGTGTTGGTATCTGGGTAATGATACTGGCCTCATCGAATGAGTTAGGAAATATTTCCTCCTCACCTATTGGTATCGGTTGAACTGTGCCCTCCTGCCCAAATGTATACGTTAAAATGCTAAGTGCCAGTGCCTCAGAATGTGCTCTTATTTGGAGATGAGGTTTCTATAGAGGTAATCAAGTTAAAATGAGGTCTTTAGGGTGGGTCCCAATCCAATACGACTGGTGTCCTTGTAAGAAGCGGAAATTTGGACACAGACACAGACAGAGGGGAGAGAATGTGAAGACAGGCGGAAGATGACTCTGCAAGCCAGTGAAAGAGGCCTGGGACTGACCCTTCCCTCACAGTCCTTGGAAGGAACCAACCTACCAACACCTTGGTCTTGGACTTGTAGCCTCTAGAACTGTGAGACAGTAAATTTCCATAGTTTAAGCCACATAGTGCAGTACTTTGTGATGGCAGCCCTCATAAACAAATACACAGATTTTCTGAAGAGTTTGTATAGGATTGGCAAGATTGCTTCCTTAAATATTGGATACAATTGACCAGTAAAGTCATCTGGGCCTAGAGTTTTTTTTTTGTGGGAAGATTTTAAGTTACTAATTCAATTTCTTATTTGTTATCAGTCTCCTCAGATTTTAAATTTCTGATTGAGTCAGTTTTGGTAATTTTTGTCTTTCTAGGAATTTATACATTTCATCTATGTTGTGTAATTTGCTGGCATAAAGCTGTTCATAGTATTCTCTTAAAATCCTTTCTGTAGGGTCAGTAGCTACATTCCCTTTTCATTCCTGATTTTCATAATTTATGTCTTATTTCTTTTTTTCTTTGTCAGTCTAGAGAAAATTTTATCAACTGTATTTCTCTTTTCAAATAATCAGCTTTTGACTTTCTTCCTTACTGTTTTTATTTTATTGATTTGTATTTTGATTGCTATTGTTTCCTTCACTTTACTTTGGGTTTAATTTGCCCTTCTTTTTCTACCTTTTGAAGTGAAAGATTAGATTATGGATTATAGATCTTTCTTCCTTCTAATTTAAGCATTTAAAGCTATAAACTTTCTTTTAGGCCTTGCATTAGCTACCCTCAGAGATTTCAGTGGTTTTGTTTTCATTCAGTTTGAAATGTTTTCTAATTAACCTTATGATTTTTTTTCTTTGATCCATGGTTATTAAATTACTTATTTATTTATTATTTTATTTTGGGGGGGTGGTGTTTTGCTCTTATTGGCCAGACAGGAGTGCAATGGCACGACCTCGGCTCACTGCAGCATCCACTTCCCAGGTTCAAGTGATTCTCCTGCCTCAGCCTCCTGAGTAGCTGTGACTACAGGCGTGTGCCACCATGCCAGATAATTTTTGTATTTTTAGTAGATACGGGGTTTCACAGACGGAGTCTCATGCTGTCTTCCAGACTGGAGTGCAGTGGCTCAGTCTCAGCTCACTGCAACCTCTGCCTCCCAGTTCAAGTAATTCTCCTGCCTCAGGTTCCTGAGTAGCTGCGACTACAGGTGCGTGCCACCATGCTGGCTAATTTTTGTATTTTTAGTAGATATGGGGTTTCGCCATGTTGGCCAGGCTGGTCTCGAACTCCTCACCTCAGGTAATCTACCCTCCTCAGCCTCCCAAATTGTTGGAATTACAGGCATGAGCCACCGCTCCTGGCCTCCATGGTTATTTAGAAGTATGTTTTTCAAATGTTTGAGGGTTTACCAAATTTCTTTCTGTCGTTAATTTTCAATTTAGTTCCATCAGGGTTGGAGGACATACTTCAGATGACTTCAATCCTTTTAAGTTTATTGAGACTAGTTTCGTGATCCAGCAAAGGCTCTATCCTGGAAAATGTTCCATGTGGATGTGAAAGGACTGTATACCCTGCTGTTGGGTGGGAGCATTCTATATGTTAGCTGGGTAAAGTTGGTTGACAGTTGTGCAAGATTTATATATCCTTATTCATTTTATGCCTAGCCATTCTATCAGTTACTTAGAGAAGGGACTTAAAATTTCTAATTACAATTACTAAATTGTCCATTTCTCCTTTCCATTCTGTCAGTGTTTGCTGCATGTATGTGTTATTCAATGCCTATGTCTTTATAATTGTTTTATGTTTCTGATGTTTTGATACTTTTATCATTATGAAATATTGTTGCTATTTATCCCTACCAATATTTCTTGATTTAAATTCTATTTTTTTCTGATATTAACATAAGTACTTCAACTCCTTTATGGTAACATTTTGTATGATTTACATATATTTTCTCCATTCTTTTTTTTTTTTTTTTGAGACAGAGTCTCTCTCTGTCACCCAGGCTGGAGTGCACTGGTGCAATCTCAGCTCACTGCAACCTCCGCCTCCCACGTTCAAGCGATTCTCTTGCCTCAGCCTCCTGCCTCTTGAGTAGCTGAGATTACAAGTGTGCACCACCAGGCCCAGCTAATTTTTGTATTTTTAGTAGAGATGGGGTTTCACCATGTTGGCCAGGCTGGTCTCGAACTCCTGACTTCAAGCGATTCACCCACCTGGTCCTCCCAAAGTGCTGGGATTACAGGCATGAGCCAGCTATATTTTCCCCATTCTTTTACTTTGTAACTACTTTTGTCTGAATTAAAAGTGCTTTTCTTGAAGACAGCTTATGTAGTCATGTGTCAGTTAACGACAGGGATGTTTTGAGAAATGTACCTTTCCAGAAACCTAGATGGTATAGCCTGCTACACACCTAGACTATAGGGTATAACCTAGTGATCCTAGGCTACAAACCTGTACGGAATGTTACTGTACTCAACACTGCAGGAAATTGTAACATAATCATGACTATTTGTGTATATAAACATTTCTAAAGATAGAAGAGATAGAGTAAAAATATGATATAAAAGATAAAAAATGTAACACCTGTATAGAGCACTTCCCATGAATGGAGCTTGTAGGACTAAAGTTGCTTTGGGTGAGTCAGTGAGTGAATGGTAATTGAATGTGAATGCCTAGGACATTACTGTACCCTACTGCAGACTTTATACACACTGTACACTTAGGCTACACTTAATTTATTAAAAATGGTTTTCTTTCTTTGATAATAAAATAACATTACATACTACAACTTTTTAAATTTATACCCTTTTATTTTTTTGAGGCAGAGTCTAGCTCTGTTGCCAAGCTGGAGTGCAGTGGTGTGATCTTGGCTCACTGCAGCCTCTGCCTCCTGGGTTCAAGCGATTCTCCTGCCTCAGCCTCCTGAGTAGCTGGAATTACAGGCACGTGGCACCACTCCCAGCTAATTTTTGTATTTTTAGTAGAGATGGGGTTTCACCATGTTGGCCAGGATAATCTCAATCTCCTGACCTTGTGATCTGCCCACCTCGGCCTCCCAAAGTGCAGGGATTACAGGCATGAGCCACCAAGCTTGGCTTTTATCCTTTTTAATATTTTAACTTTTTGACTTTTTTGCAATAACACTTAGCTTAAAGCATATATTGTACAGCAGTACAAAAGTATTTTCTTTCTTTATAGCCTTATTCAATTTTTATTTTTAAAATTTGTAATTTTTTTTCCTACTTTTCAAACTTCTTTGTTAAAAACGAAGAGACAAACACACACATTAGCCTAGGGCTCTACAGGGAGGGTCGGGATCATCAATATCACTGTTTCCCACCTCCACATCTTGTCCCACTGGAAGGTCTTCAGGGTCAGTAACATGGACGGAGCTGTCACTTCCTATGACAGCAATAATTTCTTTGGGAATATCTCCTGAAGGACCTGCCTGAGGCTGCTCTACAGTTAAAAAAAATAAGTAGGTGTACACTCTAAAATAGGAACAAAAAAAGGTATAGTACGGTGTATACATAAACCAGTAGCGTAGTCATTTATTATCTTTATCAAGCATTAGAGACTGCAACTGTAATTATGTGGGCTATACTTTTATATGACTGGTAGTAGATTTGTTTACACCAGCTTCACCAGAGACTCATGAGTAATGCTTTGTGCTGCAGCGTTACCACAGATATGACATCACGAGGCAACAGAAATTTTTCAGCTTCTTTATAATCCTATGGGACCACCCTCCTGTATGCGGCCTGTCATTGACTGAAATGTCATGGTGTAGCACACGACTGTATTGGACCGTGCTTTTTCGTACATGTTGATAATGACTGCCTTTTGATTGGAGTGTTTAATCCATTACATTTAATTTAATTGTTGATATCTTTGGATTTACATCTGCCATTTTACTATTTGTTTTTGTATGTCCCATGTCTTTCTTCCCCCCATCCTATTTTGCTGCCTTCTCTTGTGTTAAACACATCCTTTTTTTTTTAAGTGTGAGACATTTTAAGTCCTAGGTTATTTTATTAACTATTTTGATATTTAATTTTCTTTGTGGTTACTCTAGGGATTATAATATATATCTTGTCACAATCTACTTTAGCTTAATGCTGGGAATTTTGAAAAATATAACAACTTTGTTCTAATATAGCTCAATTTCCCCATTCTTTGAGCCATTAATGCTATATTTATTATACTTATATATGCCATAAATCCGACAGAACAGTGATAGAGTGATTGCCTTGTGCAGTCATATAATATTTAAACAAACATTTTAAACTATTTTATATTAATAAATGTATATATATATATCATATGAACTTACATAATCTATAAATATATATTTAAACAGAACATTTAAAACAAACTCATATAAAAAAAAGAGAAAAAAACCTGTTCATACAGCCCTTTATGCTAACCCACATATTTATCATTTCCATTGCTCTTCATTTCTTTCTGCGGATTCATTTTCTGGTACCATTTTCTTTCAACCTGAAAGTCTTCCTTTAGTATTTCTCATGGGACAGTTCTGCTAGCTACAGATTCTGTTTTTGTTCATCTTTCTTTTGAGCAGAATCTCGCTCTGTCACCCAGGCTGGAGTGCAGTGGCACGATCTTGGCTCACTGCAACCTCCACCTCCGGAGTTGAAGTGATTCTTGTGCCTCAGTCTGCAGAGTAGCTGGGACTATAGGTGACTGCCACCACGCCCAGCTAATTTTTGTATTTTTTGTAGAGATGGGGTTTCACCATGTTGGCCAGGCTGATCTCAAACTCCTGAGCTGAAGTGACCCATCCGCCTCGGCCTCCCAAAATGCTGGGATAACAGGCGTGAGCTGCTGTGCCCGGCCTGTTTTTGTATATCTTTGAATGAATTTATTTTAGCTTCTTTATATATATATATATTTTTTATTATACTTTAAGTTATAGGGTACATGTGCACAACATGCAGGTTTGTTACATATGTATACATGTGCCATGTTGGTGTGCTGCACCCATTAACTCGTCATTTAACATTAGGTATACCTCCCAATGCTATCCCTCCCCCCCCACCCTACAACAGGCCCCAGTGTGTGATGTTCCCCTTCCTGTGTCCATGTGTTCTCATTGTTCAATTCCCACCTATGAGTGAGAACATGCGGTGTTTGGTTTTTTGTCCTTGCAATAGTTTGCTGAGAATGATGGTTTCCAGCTTCATCCATATCCCTACAAAGGACATGAACTCATCATTTTTTATGGCTGCATAGTATTCCATGGTGTACATGTGCCACATTTTCTTCATCCAGTCTATCATTGTTGGACATCTGGGTTGGTTCTAAGTCTTTGCTATTATGAATAGTGCCACAATAAACATATGTGTGCATGTGTCTTTATAGCAGCATGATTTATAGTCCTTTGGGTATATACCCAGTAATGGGATGGCTGGGTCAAATGGTTTTTCTAGTTTTAGATCCCTGAGGAATCGCCACACCAACTTCCACAATGGTTGAACTAGTTTACATTCCCACCAACAGTGTAGAAGTGTTCCTATTTCTCCACATCCTCTCCAGCACCTGTTGTTTCCTGACTTTTTAATGATCGCCATTCTAACTGGTGTGAGATGGTGTCTCATTGTGGTTTTGATTTGCATTTCTCTGATGGCCAGTGATGATGAGCATTTTTTCATGTGTCTGTTGGCTGCATAAATGTCTTCTTTTCAGAAGTGTCTGTTCATATCCTTTGCTGACTTGTTGATGGGGTTTTTTTTTCTTGTAAATTTGTTTGAGTTCTTTGTAGATTCTGGATATTAGCACTTTGTCAGATGGGTAGATTGTAAAAATTTTATCCCATTCTGTAGGTTGCCTGTTCACTCTGATGATAGTTTCTTTTGCTGTGCAGAAGCTCTTTAGTTTAATTAGATCCTATTTGTCAATTGTGGCTTTTGTTGCCATTGCTTTTGGTGTTTTAGGCATGTAGTCCTTGCCTATGCCTATGTCCTGAATGGTACTGCCTAGGTTTTCTACTAGGGTTTTTATGGTTTTAGGTCTAACATTTAAGTCTTTAATCCATCTTGAATTAATTTTTGTATAAGGTGTAAGGAAGGGATCCAGTTTCAGCTTTCTACATAAGGCTAGCCAGTTTTCCCAGCACTATTTGTTGAATAGGGAATCCTTTTCCCATTTCTTGTTTTTGTCAGGTTTGTCAAAGATCAGATAGTTGTAGATGTGTGGTATTATTTCTGAGGGCTCTGTTCTGTTCCATTGGTTTATATCTCTGTTTTGGTACCGGTACCATGCTGTTTTGGTTACTGTAGCCTTGTAGTGTAGTTTGAAGTCAGGTAGTGGGATGCATCCAGCTTTGTTCTTCTGGCTTAGGATTGACTTGGCAATGCGGGCTCTTTTTTGGTTCCATATAAAATTTAAAGTAGTTTTTTCCAAGTCTGTGAAGAAAATCATTGGTAGCTTGGTGGGGATGGCATTGAATCTATAAATTACCTTGGGCAGTATGGCCATTTTCATAATGTTGATTCTTCCTATCCATGAGCATGGAATGTTCTTCCATTTCTTTGTATCCTCTTTTATTTCATTGAGCAGTGGTTTGTAGTTCTTCTTGAAGAGGCCTTTCACATCCCTTGTAAGTTGGATTCCTAGGTATTTTATTTTCTTTGAAGCAATTGTGAATGGGAGTTCACTCATGATTTGGCTCTCTGTTTGTCTGTTACTGGTGTATAAGAATGCTTGTGATTTTTGCACATTGATTTTGTATCCTGAGACTTTGCTGAAGTTGCTTATCAGCTTAAGGAGATTTTGGGTTGAGACGATGGGGTTTTCTAGATATACAATCATGTCATCTGCAAACAGGGACAATTTGACTTCCTCTTTTCCTAATTGAATACCTTTTATTTCTTTCTCCTGCCTGATTGCCCTGGCCAGAACTATGTTGACTAGGAGTGGTGAGAGAGGGCATCCCTGTCTTGTGCCAGTTTTCAAAGGGAATGCTTCCAGTTTTTACCCATTCAGTATGATGTTGGCTGTGGGTTTGTCATAGATAGCTCTTATTATTTTGAGATACGTCCCATCAATACCTAATTTATTGAGCGTTTTTAGCATGAAGTGCTGTTGAATTTTGTCAAAGGCCTTTTCTGCATTTATTGAGATAATCATGTGGTTTTTGTCTTTGGTTCTGTTTATATGCTGGATTTTGCTGGACATATTGGTTGACACTGTTTTCTTTGAGTCTTTTGAATATGTTGTTCTACTGCCTTTTGGCCTTTATTGATTCTGATGGAAACTCAGCTGTTAAATATGTTGTTGTTCTTCTGTACATGGGAGTTATTTTTCTCTTACTGCATTCAAGATTTTTAAATTGTCTTTGGCTTTTAGCAATTTAACTATGATGTGCAAATCTCTTTGTGTTTTTCTTACCTAGGTTTGTGGCGCTTCTTGAACCTGCTGATTAATGTTTTTCAGCATAGTTGGGAGGTTTTCAGGGCATTATTTCTTCAAAAAAAATTTTTTTAACCTTTTTTCTGCTCTCCTCCCCTTCAGGACTCTTATTATATGTATGTTTGTGTGCTTGATGTTGTCCCAGAGGTCTCTGAGGCTCTGATCATTTTTCTCCAGCCTTTTTTTTCTGTGTTCTTCAGAAAGGATAATTTTTCTTTCTTTCGTTCTTTCTTTTTTTTGAGGTAGAGTTTTGCTCTTGTCGCCCACAATGCAGTGGCACTATCTTGGCTCACTGCAACCTCTGCCTCTTGTGTTCAAGTGATTCTCCTGCCTCAGCCTCCCAAGTAGCTGGGATTACAGGCACCCGCCATCATGCCCGACTAACTTTTGTATTTTTAGTAGAGGTGGGGTTTCATCATTGTTGGCCAGGCTGGTCTCGAACTCCTGACCTCAGGTGATCCACCTGCCTCGGCCTCCCAAAGTGCAGGGATTACAGGTGTGAACCACCTCGCCTGGCTGCAGAAAGGATAATTTCTACTCATCTATCTATGTCTATAGATGTGAGATGATAGAAGGAAATAATCAGTAAGTTCAGACTCTTGCTGTTCTTATATGACATTTGGGTAGATTTCATGAATAGACCCTTTTAGTTTATTATTTGCTTTTGGTTGATTTCCAGTCCTAAAACGCTTGTTTAAACAATTTTATACTTTTTTAAAAATGAAATGCTTCATGAATTTGCGTGTCATCCTTGTGCAGGGGCCATGCTAATCTTCTCTGTATCATTCCAATTTTAGTTCACGTGCTGCTGAAGTGAGCAAAACAACTTTATACTTTTATATTTGTTTTGGCGGGGAGAGGATTTGTCCACCTTTTTAGGCTGCTCTAACTTGAAGTATCATCTCTGGTATGTTTATAGTTTTTTTTAATGTTTACATTTTGGAGTTTTAATTTTGTTCATTCAGTAGCTTGAGATAGGGATCTAACTTTGTTTTTCTTCCAAATGAATAGATAATTTACCAAACAACTTCTGGCTGACTGACTGCATCCCCAGCTTCAGTCTGTTTGTGTATATAATTTTTGGTTGAGACTAATGTTTGAGCATGTGTGTGTATGTTGGTGCAGCTGTGGAAGAAAATGAATGGCACGTAGGTCCTCAAAATAAAATGAATCACCTCGAAATGTTAAGATAAAATGGAAGCATCTGTATGCAATGGGTGAGATTAATCTGTGGAAGACATCTCAGAGATGACCAGTGTTTAGACTGTTATTTGTGATGCTGTTGTGTCTGACTTTGAGCCATTCATGACTCTACATACTTGTTTTTTTTACATCCTGTCTACATCTTTTCCTGCATCTAATCTTAGTCCAACATTTTGATTTTAGCTTTTCTGCTATTTTTGTACACTTGGCAACAACGTGGGACCCTTATTTAAAAGAGCAAGTGGCCTTATAAAAGAGACCCCGGAAAGATTCCTCACCCCTTTTACCATGTGAAAACACAGAAAAAGACAGCCATCTATGATCCAGGAAGCAGACCCTCACCAGACTCCAAATCTGCCAGTGTCTTGACTTTGCACTTCCAGCCTCTAGGGCCATGAGTAATTAATTTCTGCCCATGGCATTTTGTTATAGCAGCTTGAACAGACCACAACAACGACTTATGCATAAGGAAAATTAACTTTTGGCAAGTTATTTTTATGGCAATGACCTCTCACTCAAGGATATTCAGCAGGTAATTGCAGAAGGAGATAGGAACTCACCTCTGTCTGCAACAGTTCTGAAAAAAAATCTCTTAAACACCACAATTCAACAGGTGGATGTGTCCTGAAAGAGAAATGGGCTTCATTTTAGGTGGGTAAGTCAGTCTCCATAGTAATTAGAGACAAAGTACATAAAGCACATCATGTGACATAGGACTCAATAAATGGTAGTTATCAGCATCATCATCGTTATAATCATATGATAGTTGTTTTGTGATACAGCTAAAATTAAACAAAATTTAAGGATACCGGCCACCCCTAAATGAAATGTTAGGGCGAAATTCCAGGCTCTGACAAGCCAAGGCCCAGATAGAACCATAATGCAAGGTCCCCTTACATGGCACTACTATGCTGAGAGCTCGGCCCTGCCTGGAAGTGTCACCTACCTTATCAGTTGCACCATCACTCTAGTTAGCTACCTCATGCTGGGGAGTGTTTCTATGGTGTACAATAGGCCCGCTGAGAGAAAGAGTCCTTGATGCTATTTATTTGGGCTGAGATAGGCCTATGGCTACCTACATGGGCAGCATTTCAGGGGTAGCACACAGGCTTTGAGATCTGGATGCAGCCCTACTCATGTCCTAGCTGCGTGAGCTTCGCAAGTTGCTTTATCCCTCCGAGACCCAGGTCTTGTATCTATAAAACAAGGTTGATGATACTTTGCAGGGTTTTTGTGAAAATTGGAGATAATATGTAGGAAGTATTCAGTACACCCTAAGTGCTATATAATGGTATTATTTAAACACTTCAACAGCATCCGTTAGTGACCCCTATCTTGGAGGTTTTACTTGAGGCTTAAAAGAAAAAAATATGTAAAGTACCTAGTACATAATAGACCCTTAATAATTGGTAGACTATTATGTAAATTTCAAGGAATACAGTTATCGAATGGACTTCTTTAAGTGTAATTCTCAATATGTAGTTAAGAGGCTTGGGTCTTGGATCTAGAGCTACTTAGCTGTGTACTCTGGGTCTCAGTTTCCTCACTCGAAAATGACATATTTGCACAAATGAGAAGCCAAGATGTCTCTTTTTATAAATTGAAAAGGAAACTTTTTTACAATTAGCAAGGAAGGAGCTTTGGAATACTAGGGAACATTCTAGAAGCCTGGCTTAACACTACTAAGTTAGGGTCATTAAATTTTCAAAATGAATGAATTCATTAGGAATAAGAGAGGAAGAAAAATATGCATAGCCGAGTTAATTCATTCAGATATATTAGCTGTGCACCTGAGTCTTGGAGAAATGTCTTGCTCCTCTGAGCTCCTCCAAACGGGATTTTTGATGGAGTCTTACGTGTTTTGCTTTCTTCTCACATCAAAACATTCCACGTACTTTGAGTTTAGATTCATCCCTTCCTCCTGGTATTAAGGAAGCAGTGAATACATCACCATCAACCTTCTTTCTATCAATATGAGAGACCTACCTGCTGTTTTTTTATTTTTATAAGAAGAACACCTTTTTGCAGCCAAAAGATTCAGCTTACCTTGAAAGAAACTTTCCTCTTAATTAAAAAGCTATTAACGACATGCTCTTTGAGTTAAATATTGGTGTTTGTGGGGGGAGGGGTGCGGGGAGAGGTTGGTGAATGAGAAAGTTCTGCTTTGGGGATTCTGATACAAAAACTATTAAGGGATTACATAGTTGCCTTAGCCCTGCATACATTCTTCATGATTCATTTATTTGTTCTCGTACGCTCAGTGCCTGGCACATAGTACAGGTATCTGCTAAAATGTTTGTTGAATTAGTAAATGAATAAGAGAAATGTCTTTTCATAGTCTCCAGGAAGGAAAATAGCATAAATAATCTTGAATGTGTTTCTGGTGGATTCTGTTTGAATAGAATTTAACTGGGCAGGGTACGTGGATTTTGGGAAACTGGGTTTAGGAGCAGTCAGGGAAGGGGAGATGCTAGCTTAGTACCTGCTGGGACCGCTTCCTTCAGACAGAAAAAGGGATGGCATAGTGTGAGGAGGTTAACAACCCACTGCTGTGGGCTTAGCATTCAGTCTCCAGCCTGAATAAGGCCTGTTGGCCTCCTCCAACCATAGTTGGGAATTGGGTATGCATGTGTGGGTAGGATAGGTAGGAATGGCTGAGCCTTGCCTGAGTTATTGGAAAGAAGCAAAGGTTGCAAAAACAAAAATAAAAACAAAAATGTTGAAACTAAAAATGTGTTTATATGTGGTATGAAGCAAGTGAATGACCCTTACACTTGCATTTGGTACTTGATGCCACTCTTTAAGGATGATGACTTTTCATACTGAAGATGCCCCTTCCTTTCTAGAGGACCAAGAACTTCGCTTTATTCCTGGCAGTGTGCATTGCTCATGGCAGCATGAAAAAAACTGAGTCCTGATTATGAAGTAGAAAAAAGAATAGACTAGAAGTCATGGATCACTCGGTAAGCTGTGGGGCTTCTGGCAAATTAACCTCTCTGGGGCTCTATTAGAACATCTGCAAAGTGAGGCGTTTGGACTAGCTGATCTTTTTTATTCAGCAACATAAACTGGGCTGGGTGCTAGGCAGTAGGAGCTTGAGTTGAGTCACACACAGTCCTGGTTCACATTCTGGCTGATAAGAGCTGGAAGAGGAGTTAATTAAAAATACCAGCAGACACAGAGGAGGGGATAATTCATTCTGTTTGCTAGGGCTTGGGAGCTGATATTTGAAAGGTAGGAATTCTCCAGAAATGTATTAATTTTGTCATCATTCATTCATTTATTCAACAAATGTTGACACTATGGCAACTGTATACAAGGATGCCTACTTTCTATAAAGAATAGGGAAATAGTTATGAAGAAAGCAGACAAAATCTACTTTCAGTTTAATCTAAGCTGAAGCTGCTAGGGGAGGTTGGGAAAAGGTACTATTAGTTTTAGCTTTGAATGAATATTTAATATTGTTTCATTTCACTCTCCCAGTATACCCACAAAGAAGGCAGTATTCTCACTTTACAGTGAGAAACCTGAGGCCTAGAGGAGTGAAATCATTCACTGAGCTCATACTAATAAGTCATAAGGACTCAAGCCCACCCCTGCCTGTGTTCAGAGCGCCAGCATTTACCCGTATTGCAATTTTATGGCAGAAGTGGCTTCCTAGGCCACTGGGTGAGTGAACACTTGTTTCACCTTCCCAACACTCCTTCTTTGAGGAACAGTGCACCTGTTTTCTTCTGGAGAGCTAAGCCCTCCCACTCTCAATTCAGTCCTATAAAGAGGAGCTCTCATCCCTCCTACAGGTGTCAGAGGCAAGGTCATGATGTGAGCTTAATGTATCAGACCACATGTCCTTCTAGGCACAGTAATTGGCCCAACCAGTGATGGGCACAGGACCAAGCTGTACCAATTGGTATCAATGCCTGGACTTTTGCTGGAAATATTGAAAAAGGGTCTTGTTTTTTTCCCTGGGATTGTTAAACTGTAGACTGTAAGCCTAGAGTAGCTGATGTTCTCCAGAAGGGGTGAGGGAGCCTGCCTGAAAATGAAGCTTAATAGAGAAGTCTATTAGTTCATTCTCACATTGCTATAAATAAATACCTAAGACTGGATAATTTATAAGAAAAGAGGTTTAATTGGCTCATGGTTCTTCAGGCTGCACAATCATGGGGGAAGGTGAAAGGAGAGCAGGCTTCTCTCATAGTTGGAGCAGGAGGAAGAGAGATAGAGAGTGGGGAGGGAGGTTTTGTTGTAGGACTTTTCCCTTAGTTCAGCTAAGAGCTGGGTTCTTGTCACATGGCCATGAGAGATCAGGCTTGCAGACACTTTGAAGGGTGAGAATAAATGGAAATTATTGGGCAAAAGGGAAAAAAACCCCAACAGGGACCTTCTACAAAGCCAGAACCCTGCTAGTGTGCTTCCCACCTCGCAGACTGAATCCCACGTTCCGCCCAGGAAGAGGAGGGGCCAGGCTCCTTCCGGCTGCAAACAGCACCAACTTCCCGAGGCTCCACCCCAGTGTGCACCCCTCCCAGTGCGCAGGCCATTTGGAGTTTCTCTGGGGACCCCTTTACACTTGGCTGTCTCGGTTTCATTCACTTTTAAATGGCCAGATCTCTCGAGAACTTGCTCACTATTTTGAGGACAGCAACAAGGGGACTGTGCCGAACAATTCATGAGAAATTTGCCCCCATGATTTAAATCACTTCCCACCAGGCCCTACTGCTAACATTGGAGATTATAATTCAAAATGAGATTTGGGCAGTGACACACATCCAAATCACATCAAGAGGAAAGCAGAATCAGAGCAACAATTTCCAGAAAACATTGTTGGAGGCCTTGGATCTAATTTTGCCTGAAACAGGCACTTATTCCTGTGCTTTCAGTTCTATGAGCTAATACATTGTTCTTTTTCCTGTAAATGTAGTCTGGGTTATTATTACTTGCAATCTAAGCATCTGGAAGAATAAAGCCTCCAAGAGAGTGCAGAGAATGTTTATTTCTCTTTCTCCCTAGTGTGTTCTTCACAGTACCTGCAAAAGTCTCTTCCAACTTCACTTAAACTTTTCTTCTTGGAGGTAAAGACGACATGGTTTTTTGCTCTGCTGTGTCTCAGAACTCTGTCCCCAGGGTCATATTTCTATATATGAGGTGATACCAGGCTTCGCATGCTCAAGTATGGATTGGGCAGCCCTCCTTACTGAGTGTTAACCAACATCTCTCCCTCTGTCCTCTCCAGCGCCTCTCTATCCAGTTCTGGCTCCTTTTCTCACCATGCTGTGACCCCAGACAAGCTCTGTCTAACACTGAGGATGTCATGCTCAGAGTCTATATGACTGCTCTACAGTGGCAGCATGAATGAAGGCTGAGGATGACGAGAGGGGACAGCTTCTTCCCTGATCCTAGTTTCCAGTAATGTTTTTTCCAGACTCAGAGTCCCAGAATCTCCCCTCTGGAGAGCCTGCCAGATGTAGGCTAATCTTTATAAGCTGACATTCAAAGGAGCCCTTACTATCTTTTTATTAGGAATGAGAGAGGTTGTTGGGTGCTGCATTTGACTTTACCTGGCCTCACCATCTGTCTCACTGCTGACATCTGGCACCCAGTCTGACTGTTCCATTTTTTTCATTTAGAGCTCCATCCTCCAGGGTCATCAGAGCCCATTTATTCAAGGGAATGGGGTGACTCTTCTGCTTCCTGTTCATGATTCCTGACTGCTCCCAGACAAACTAGCATCTGAATTGCTAGGTATACCATTGCCGTATGCTAACAGGAGATATCCTCTTTCCCATAACCAGAGCAAAATAATAGGTGTTTTCACTTCATTGGGTCTTTAAGTTTTGCCCAAGAAATGATCCACTTGGGTTTGAGCAGTACCTTCTTTAAACTTATGGTCTATGGAGTCCCAATCAGATAATTATCTGAGGTGCAAGGAGTCCTGCCTGTATTGACTAGCACAGCTTATGCAGGGTCTCCACCTTGACCTTGGATGGTTCGGCATCCTCCTCCTCACCATCAGAAGGGATCTTCCTCTTCAAGCCAAGTCTGGGGTTGAATATTGCAGCAAGTGTTTTATTGTGGGACACCCACAATCATGTGTTGGAGGCTCTTAAGTGTACAGCTCTCAGTAACAGAACCACCAGCCTCAATATTTAAGCAGAGACTTTTAATCTACCGTCTGGAAAGTGTTGGGCATCTGAACTGCACATCCTGGAGACCTGAGGCATTCGGCCCCCAACAACAAAGCACTGTTCAACTTGAGGACATGAATGAGTTAAACATGGGTCTCTATGACATTCTCTCCAACAACCATCTCTTTCCACCTTGATCCCTGCCTGTGTGGTCATTGAACCAGGGATGAATTTTTCTCTTCTTGCTGTTGTATTCTCTGAGACCAGTCTCAGCTTTCATTAAGAAAGAGCTTTGCAGGCTAGGCGCAGTGGCTCACACCTGTAATCCCAGCACTTTGGGAGGCCAAGCCGGGCGGATCACGATGTCAGGAGATCGAGACCATCCTTGCTAACAAAGTGAAACCCCGTCTCTACTAAAAATACAAAAAATTAGCCAGGCAGGGTGGCGTGTGCTGTAGTCCCAGCTGAGGCAGGAAAATCGCTTGAACCCAGGAGTTGGAGGTTACAGTGAGCCGAGATCGCACCACTGCACTCCAGTCTGGGCGACAGAGCAAGACTCTGTCTCAAAAAAACAAAAACAAAAACAAAAAAAAATCAGAGTTTTGTAAAACGCCATTGAAAACACACCAATTCCAATGCCTGCATGAGGACATGAGTCTGAGCTCTAGGGGGCTCCCTGGCAGTATTCGGTCTTGACAAACACCTCCAAAATAAATTCACTCTAGAAGTCTGACATCACTTTGTAAGAATGAAGCCATCCTTTTCAAAAATACTGTCTAGGGAGTACCTTGCAGATGAAACTCCACAATGCCAGGGAGGGAAGTCTGAATGGAAGATCAGATTAAAAGAGAGTCAGTGGGTCCTAGAAAGAAGGTGTAGATAGAAGGTGTAGAAAGAAGGTGTAGACAGCGGTGTAGATATTTCCATGCTTATACAGACAGCAGTGTAGATATTTCCATGTTTACAGAGATAGAGGTGCAGATGTTTCCACGTTTATACAGGTAGCGGCGTAGATGTTTCCATGTTTATACAGATAGCGGTGTAGATGTTTCCATGTTTATACAGATAGTGGAGTAGATGTTTCCATTTTCATACCGATAGCGGTGTAGATATTTCCATGTTTATAGAGATAGCGGTGTAGATATTTCCATGTTTATACAGATAGCTGTGTAGATATTTGCATCTTCATAGAGATGGTGGTGTAGATATTTCCATATTTATACAGATAGCGGTGTAGATATTTCCATGTCTATGGAGATAGCGGTGTAAATATTTCCATGATTGTAGAGATAGCGGTGTAAATATTTCCATGTTTATAGAGATAGCGGTGTACATGTTTACATGTTTATACAGATAGCGGTGTAAATGTTTACATGTTTATAGAGATAGCGGTGTAGATATTTCCATGTTTATAGAGATAGTGGTGTAAATATTTCCATGTTTATACAGATAGTGGTGTAAATATTTCCATGTTTATAGAGAGAGCAGTGTAAATATTTCCAAGTTTATAGAGATAATGGTGTAAATATTTCCATGATTATAGAGATAGCGGTGTGCATATTTCCATGTTTATAGAGGTAGCGGTGTAGATATTTCCATGTTTATAGAGATAGCGGTGTATATATTACCATGTTTATACAGACAGCGGTGTAACTGTTTACATGTTTATAGAGACAGCGGTGTCGATATTTCCATGTTTATACAGATAGCGGTGTAGATATTTCCATGTTTATAGAGACAGCGGTGTAGATATTTCCATGTTAATACAGACAGTGGTGTAGATTTTTCCATGTTTATACAGACAGCGGTGTAGATATTTCCATGTTTATACAGACAGCGGTGTAGATATTTCCATGCTTATACAGACAGCGGTGTAGATATTTACATGTTGATATGGACAGTGGTGTAGATATTTCCATGTTGATACAGACAACGGTGTAGATATTTCCATGTTTATACAGATAGCGGTGTAGATATTTCCATGTTTATAGAGGCAGCGGTGTAGATAATTCCATGTTGAAACAGACAGCGGTGTAGATATTTCCATGCTTATACAGACAGCGGTGTAGATATTTACATGTTGATATGGACAGTGGTGTAGATATTTCCATGTTGATACAGACAATGGTGTAGATATTTCCATGTTTATACAGATAGCGGTGTAGATATTTCCATGTTTATACTGATAGCGGTGTAGATATTTCCATGTTTATACAGGTAGTGGTGTAGATATTTCCATGTTTATACAGATAGCGGTGTAGATGTTTCCATGTTTATAGAGACAGAGGTGTAGATATTTCCATGTTTATACAGATAGCAGTGTAGATATTTCCATGTTTATGCAGAGAGTGGTGTAGATGTCTCCATGATTATACAGAGAGCGGTGCAGATATTTCCATGTTTATACAGATAGCGGTGTAGATATTTCCATGTTTATGCAGAGAGCGGTGTAGATATTTCCATGTTTACAGAGATAGTGGTGTAGATATTTCCATGTTTATACAGATATCGGTGTAGATATTTCCATGTTTACAGAGAGAGCGGTGTAAATGTTTCCATGTTTATACAGATAGCGGTGAAAATATTTCCATGTTTATAGAGATAGCAGTGTAAATATTTCCATGTTTATAGAGATAGCGGTGTAAATATTTCCATGTTTATAGAGATAGCGTTGTAGATGTTTCCATGTTCATAGAGATAGCGGTATAAATATTTCAATATTTATACAGATAGCAGTGTAGATATTTCCATGTGTACACAGATAGTGGTGTAAATATTTCCATGTTTATAGAGATAGCGTTGTAAATATTTCCATGTTTATAGAGATAGCAGTGTAAGTATTTCCATGTTTATAGAGATAGCTGTGTAAATATTTCCATGCTTATAGAGATAGCGGTACAGATATTTCCATGTTCATAGAGATAGCGGTGTAAATATTTCCATGTTTTACAGAGAGCGGTGTAAATGTTTACATGTTTATATAAATAGCGGTGTAGATATTTCCATGTTTACACAGGTAGCGGTGTAGATATTTCCATGTTTATACAGATAGTGGTGTACATGTTTCCATGTTTATAGAGATAGCGGTGTAGATATTTCCATGTTTACACAGAGAGTGGTGTAGATACTTCCATGTTTATACAGAGAGCGGTGTAGATATTTCCATGTTTATACAGAGAGCGGTGTAGATATTTCCATGTTATATAGAGAGAGCGGTGTAGATATTTCCATGTTTATACAGATAGCGCTGTAGATATTTCCATGTTTATACAGATAGCGGTGTAGATATTTCCATGTTTATACAGGTAGTGGTGTAGATACTTCCATGTTTATAGAGATAGCGGTGTAGATACTTCGATGTTTATACAGATAGCGGTGTGGATATTTCCATGTTTACAGAGATAGTGGTGTAGATATTTCCATGTTCATACAGATAGCGTTGTAGATATTTCCATGTTTATAGAGGCAGCGGTGTATATAATTCCATGTTGATACAGACAGCGGTGTAGAAATTTCCATGTTCATAGAGACAGCGGTGTAGGTATCTGCAGGTTTATACAGACAGCGGCGTAGATATTTCAAAGTTTATACAGACAGCGGTGTAGATATTTCCGTCTTTCTAGAGACAGCGGTGCAGATATTTCCATGTTTATACAGAGAGCGGTGTAGATATTTCCAGGTAGATACAGAGAGCGGTGGAGATATTTTCATGTTTATAAAGATGGCAGTGTACATATTTCCATGTTCACAGAGATAGCAGTGTAGATATTTCGATGTTTATACAGATAGCGGTGTAGATATTTCCATGTTTATAGAGATAGCGGTGTAGATATTTACATGTTTATAGAAATAACGGTGTAAATATTTCTATGTTTATAGGGATAGCGGTGTAAATATTCCATGTTTATAGAGATAATGGTGTAAATATTTACATGTTTATAGAGATAGCGGTGTAAATATTTCCATGTTTATGGAGATAGTGGTGTAGGTATTTCCATGTTTATAGAGATAGCGGTGTAAATATTTCCGTGTATATAGAGATAGCGATGTAAATGTTTACATGTTTATAGAGATAGCGGTGTAGATATTTCCATGTTTATACAGATAGCGGTGTAGATATTTCCATGCTTATAGAGATAGCGGTGTAGATATTTCTATGTTTATAGAGATAGCGGTGTAAATATTTCCATGTTTATAGAGATAGCGGTGTAAAAATTTCCATGATTATAGAGATAGCGGTGTAGATATTTCCATTTTTATAGAGATAGCGGTGGAATATTTCCATTTTTATACAGATAGCGGTGTAAAGGTTTACATGTTTATACAGATAGCGGTGTAGATACTTCCATGTTTAAACAGATAATGGTGTAGATATTTCCATGTTTATACAGGTAGTGGTGTAGATATTTCCATGTTTATACAGATAGCGGTGTAGATGTTTCCATGTTTATAGAGACAGAGGTGTAGATATTTCCATGTTTATACAGATAGCAGTGTAGATATTTCCATGTTTATGCAGAGAGTGGTGTAGATGTTTCCATGATTATACAGAGAGCGGTGCAGATATTTCCATGTTTATACAGATAGCGGTGAAGATATTTCCATGTTTATGCAGAGAGCGGTGTAGATATTTCCATGTTTACAGAGATAGTGGTGTAGATAATTCCATGTTTATACAGATATCGGTGTAAATATTTCCATGTTTACTGAGAGAGCGGTGTAAATGTTTCCATGTTTATACAGATAGCGGTGAAAATATTTCCATGTTTATAGGGATAGCGCTGAAAATATTTCCATGTTTATAGAGATAGCGGTGTAAATATGCCCATGTTTATAGAGATAGCAGTGTAAATATTTCTATGTTTATAGAGATAGCGGTGTAAATATTTCCATGTTTATAGAGATAGCGTTGTAGATGTTTCCATGTTCATAGAGATAGCAGTATAAATATTTCAATATTTATACAGATAGCAGTGTAGATATTTCCATGTGTACACAGATAGTGGTGTAAATATTTCCATGTTTATAGAGATAGCGTTGTAAATATTTCCATGTTTATAGAGATAGCAGTGTAAGTATTTCCATGTTTATAGAGATAGCTGTGTAAATATTTCCATGCTTATAGAGATAGCGGTACAGATATTTCCATGTTCATAGAGATAGCGGTGTAAATATTTCCATGTTTTACAGAGAGCGGTGTAAATGTTTACATGTTTATATAAATAGCGGTGTAGATATTTCCATGTTTACACAGGTAGCGGTGTAGATATTTCCATGTTTATACAGATAGTGGTGTACATGTTTCCATGTTTATAGAGATAGCGGTGTAGATATTTCCATGTTTACACAGAGAGTGGTGTAGATATTTCCATGTTTATACAGAGAGCGGTGTAGATATTTCCATGTTTATACAGAGAGTGGTGTAGATATTTCCATGTTTATAGAGAGAGCGGTGTAGATATTTCCATGTTTATACAGATAGCGCTGTAGATATTTCCATGTTTATACAGATAGCGGTGTAGATATTTCCATGTTTATACAGGTAGTGGTGTAGATACTTCCATGTTTATAGAGATAGCGGTGTAGATACTTCGATGTTTACACAGATAGCGGTGTGGATATTTCCATGTTTACAGGGATAGCGCTGTAGGTATTTCCATGATGCACATAGCGGTGTAGATATTTCCATGTTTACAGAGATAGCGGTGTAGATATTTCCATGTTCATACAGATAGCGGTGTAGATATTTCCATGTTTATAGAGGCAGCGGTGTATATAATTCCATGTTGATACAGACAGCGGTGTAGAAATTTCCATGTTCATAGAGACAGCGGTGTAGGTATCTGCATGTTTATACAGACAGCGGCGTAGATATTTCAAAGTTTATACAGACAGCGGTGTAGATATTTCCATCTTTCTAGAGACAGCGGTGCAGATATTTCCATGTTTATACAGAGAGCGGTGTAGATATTTCCATGTAGATACAGAGAGCGGTGGAGATATTTTCATGTTTATAAAGATGGCAGTGTAGATATTTCCATGTTCACAGAGATAGCAGTGTAGATATTTCGATGTTTATACAGATAGCGGTGTAGATATTTCCATGTTTATAGAGATAGCGGTGTAGATATTTACATGTTTATAGAAATAACGGTGTAAATATTTCTATGTTTATAGGGATAGCGGTGTAAATATTCCATGTTTATAGAGATAATGGTGTAAATATTTACATGTTTATAGAGATAGCGGTGTAAATATTTCCATGTTTATGGAGATAGTGGTGTAGGTATTTCCATGTTTATAGAGATAGCGGTGTAAATATTTCCGTGTATATAGAGATAGCGGTGTAAATGTTTACATGTTTATAGAGATAGCGGTGTAGATATTTCCATGTTTATACAGATAGCGGTGTAGATATTTCCATGCTTATAGAGATAGCGGTGTAGATATTTCTATGTTTATAGAGATAGCGGTGTAAATATTTCCATGTTTATAGAGATAGCGGTGTAAAAATTTCCATGATTATAGAGATAGCGGTGTAGATATTTCCATTTTTATAGAGATAGCGGTGGAATATTTCCATTTTTATACAGATAGCGGTGTAAAGGTTTACATGTTTATACAGATAGCGGTGTAGATACTTCCATGTTTAAACAGATAATGGTGTAGATATTTCCAAGTTTATACAGATTGTGGTGTAAATATTTTCATGTTTATAGAGATATTGGTGGAGATGTTTCCATGTTCATACAGATAGCGGTGTAGATATTCCCATGTTTATTCAGAGAGTGGTGTAGATTTTTCTATGTTTATAGAGATAGCAGGGTAGATACTTCCATGTTTATAGATATAGCGGTGTAGATATTTCCATGTTTATACAGATAGCGGTCTAGATATTTCCATGTTTATACAGATGGTGTTGTAGATATTTAACTGTGTATACACATAGCGGTGTAGGTAATTCCATGTTTACAAAGATAGCAGTGTAGATATTTATATGTTTTTACAGATAGCGGTGTTGATATTTCCATGTTTATAGAGGAAGCGGTGTAGATATTTCCCTGTTTATACAGATAGCGGTGTAGATATTTCCATGTTTATACAGATAGCGGTGTAGATATTTTCATGTTTATACAGTTAGCAGTGTAGGTATTTCCATGTTTACAGAGATAGCTGTGTAGATACTTTGATGTTTTTGCAGATATCAGTATAGATATTTCCATGTTTATAGAGATAGTGGTGTAGATATTTCTGTTTATAGAGATGGCGGTCTAGATATTTCCTTGTTTATACAGATTGAGATGTAGATATTTCCATGTTTATAGAGATAGCGGTGTAGATATTTGCATGTTCATACAGATGGCGGTGTAGATATTTCCACGTTCATACAGATGGCGGTGTAGATATTTCCATGATTAAAGAGATAGCGGTGTAGTTATTCCCATGTTCATACAGATGGCGTTGTAGATATTTCCATGTTCATACAGGTGGCGTTGTAGATATTTCCATGATTATACAGATAGCGGTGCAGTTATTTCCATGTTTATAGAGATAGCGGTGTAGATATTTCCATGTTTATACAGATAGCGGTGTAGATATTTACATGTTTATAGAGATAGCGGTGTAGATCCCGCCATGTTTATACAGATAGCGGTGAAGATACTTCCATGTTTATACAGACAGCGGTGTAGATATTTCCATGTTTATGGAGACAGCAGTGTAGATATATCCATGTTGAAACACATAGCGGTGTAGATATTTCCATGTTTATACAGATAGTGGTGTAGATATTTCCATGTTTATAGAGATGGCGGTCTAGATATTTCCTTGCTTATACAGATAACGGTGTAGATATTTCCATGTTTATAGAGTTAGCGGTGTAGATATTTTCATGTTTATACAGATAGCAGTGTAGATATTTCCATGTTTATAGAGATGGCGGTGTAGATATTTCCTTGTTTATACAGAAAGCGGTGTTGATATTTCCATGTTTATACAGGTAGCAGTGTAGATATTTCCATGTTTATAGAGATAGTGGTGTCGATATATCCATCTTTATACAGATAGTGGTGTAGATATTTCCATGTTTATATAGATGTCGGTGTAGATATTTCCATGTTTTTACAGATTGCGGTGTAGATATTTCCATGTTTATACAGATGGCGGTGTAGATATTTCCATGTTCATAAAGATAGCGGTGTAGATATTGCCATGTTCATACAGATAGCGTTGTAGATATTTCTATGTACATACAGATGGCGATGTAGATATTTCCATGTTCGTCGAGATGGTAGTGTACATATTTCCATGTTCATACAGATGGCTGTGAAAATATTTCCACGTTCATACAGATAGCGGTGTACATATTTCCATGTTCATACACATGGCCCTGTAGTTATGTCCATGTTCACAGAGATGGCATTGTAGATATTTCCATGCTCATACGGATTTCAGTGTAGATATTTCCATGTTCATACATATGGCGGTGTAGATTTCAATATTTATAGAAATGGCGGTGTAGATATTTCCATGTTTATACATATAGCGGAATAGATAATTCCATGTTTAAACAGATGGCGGTGTACATATTTCCATGTTTATATAGATGGCGGTGTTGATATTTCCATGTTCATATAGATGGCGGTGTACATATTTCCACGTTTACACAGATGGTGGTGTAGATATTTCCATGTTTATAGAGGTAGTGGCGAAGATATTTCCATGTTTATACACATAGCGGTGTAGATATTTCCATGTTCATATGGCGGTGTAAATATTTCCATATTTATAGAGATGGCGGTGTAGATATTTCCATATTTATAGAGATGGCAGTGTAGATATTTCCATGTTTATAGAGATAGCAGTGTAGATATTTCCATGTTGATACACATAGCGGTGTAGATATTTCCAAGTACATACAAAGAGCGGTGCAGATATTTCCATGTATATACAGATAGCTGTGTGGATATTTCCATGTTTATTGTGATGGCAGTCTAGATATTTTCTTGTTTATGCAGATAGCCGTGTAGATATTTCCATGTTCATACAGATAACGGTGTGGATATTTCCATGTTCATACAGTAGCGGTGTAGATATTTCCATGTTCATCGAGATGGGATTGTACATATTTCCATCTTCATACAGATGGCGCTGAAGATATTTCCATGTTCATACAGATAGCGGTGTAGATATTTCCATGTTCATACACATGGCGCTGTAGATATTTCCATGCTTATACAGATGGCGGTGTAGACATTTCCATGTTTACACAGATAGCGGTGTAGATATTTGCATGCACATACAGAGAGCGATGTAGATATTTCCATGCTTATGCAGATAGCGGTGTAGATATTTCCATGTTTGTACAGATAGCGGTGCAGATATTTCCATGTTTACACAGATAGCGGTGTAGATGTTTGCATGTTGTTACAGATAGCGGTGTAGATATTTCCATGTTCGTACAGATCGCGGTGTAGATATTTCTAAGTTCATACATATAGTGGTGTAGATATTTCCATGTTCATACAGATAGCTGTGTAGATATTTCCATCTTCATCGAGATGGCGGTGTACATATATCCATGTTCATACAGATAGCGGTGTAGATATTTCTATCTTCATACAGATAGCTGTGTAGATATTTCCATCTTCATCGAGACGGCAGTGTACATATATCCATGTTCATACAGATGGCGGTGCAGATATTTCCATGTTCATACAGATGGAGATGTAGATATTACCATGTTCATATAGATGGCGCTGCAGATTCGTCCAAGTTCATTGAGTTTGCGGTGTAGATATTTCCATGTTCATACGGATGGCAGTGTAAATATTTCCATGTTCAAACAGATGTCAGTGTAGTTATTTACATATTTACAGAGTTGGCGGTGTAGATATTTACATGTTTATAACGAGGGTAGTTTACATATTTCTATGTTGATAGAGATAGCAGTGTAGATATTTCCATGTTGATACACATATCGGTGTAGATATTTCCAAGTTTATACAAATAGCTTTGTAGATATTTCCATGTTCATACATATGGCGGTGTAGATATTTCCATGTTTATAGAGGTGGCTTTGTAGATATTTCCATGTTTATACAGATAGCGGTGAAGATATTTCCATGTGTATACAGATAGTGGTGTAGATATTTCCACGTATATGCAGATCGCGGTGTAGATGTTTCCATGTTTGTACAGATAGTGGTGTAGATATTTCTATGTTTATACAGATAGCGGTGTAGATATTTCCCTGTTTATACAGATAGCGGTGTAGATATTTCCGTGTTTATACAGTTAGCGGTGTACATATACCCATGTTTATACAGACAGCAGTGTAGATATTTCCATCTTTAGACAGATGGCGGTGTAGATATTTCCATGTTGATGCAGATGGCGTTGTAGATATTTGCATGTTCATACAGATGTCGGTGTAGGTATTTCCATGATTATAGAGATAGCGGTGTAGTTATTTCCATGTTCATACAGATGGCATTGTAGATATTTCCATGTTCATACAGATGGCGGTTTAGATATTTCCATGATTATACAGATACTGTGCAGTTATTTCCATGTTTATAGAGATAGTGGTGTACATATTTCCAACTTTATACAGATGGCGTTGTAGATATTTCCATGTTTATACAGATAGCGGTGTGGATATTTCCATGTTTATACAGATAGCGGTGCAGATATTTCCTTGTTTATACAGATAGCGGTGTAGATATTCCCATGTTTATACAGATAGCGGTGTAGATATTTCCATCTTTATACAGATGGCGGTGTAGATATTTCTATATTCATACACATGGCGTTGTAGATATTTCCATGTTCATACAGATGGCGGTGTGGATATTTCCATGATTATAGAGAAAGTGTTGTAGTTATTTCCATGTTTATAGAGAAAGCGGTGTAGATATTTCCATGTTTATGCAGATGGTGGTGTAGATATTTCAATGTTCATACTGATGGCGGTGTAGATATTTGCATGTTCATACAGATAGCGGTGTAGATATTTCCATGTTCATACAGATAGCGGTGTTGACATTTCCATGTTCATAGAGATAGCAGTGTAGGTATTTCCATGTTCATACAGATCGCGGTGTACATATTTCCATGTTCATACAGATGGCGGTATAGATATTTCCATGGTTATACAGATGGCAGTGAAGATATTTCCATGTTTATAGAGACGGCCGTGTAGATATTTCCATGTTTATACATATGGTGTTTTAGATATTTCCATGTTTATAAAGATAGCAGTGTAGATATCCCCTTGTTTATGCACATAGCTGTGTAGATATTTCAATGCTTATACAGATAGCGGTGTAGATATTTCCATGTTTATAGAGATAGCGTTGTAGGTATTTCCAGGTTTACACTGATAGCTGTGTAGATATTTACATGTTCATAGACATGGCAGTGTAGTTATTTCCATGTTTATAGAGATAGTGGTGTAGATATTTCCATGTTTATACAGATGGCGGTGTAGATATTTCCATCTTTATACAGATGGCAGTGAAGATATTTCCATGTTTATATAGATAGCGGTGTAGATATTTCTATGTTTATATAGATATCAGTGTAGATATTTCCATATTTATACAGATGGTGGTGTAGATATTTCTATGTTTATACAGATAGCGGTGTAGATATTTCTATGTTTATACAGATATCGGTGTAGATACTTCCATGTTCATACAGATGGCGGTGTAGCTATTTGCATCTTTATACAGATAGCGGTGTAGATATTTCCATTTTTATACAGATGGCGATGTAGATATTTCCATGTTCATACAGATGGCGGTGTAGATAACTCCATGTTCGTACTCATGGTGGTGTAAATATTTCCATGTTTATAGAGATAGCCTTGTAGATATTTCCATGTTCATACAGATAGCGGTGTAGATATTTCCATGTTCATGGAGATGGCGGTTTAGATAATTCCATGTTCATACAGATGGTGTTGTAGCTATTTGCATCTTTATACAGATAGCGGTGTAGATATTTCCATCTTTATACAGATGGCGGTGTAGATATTTCCATGTTCATACAGATGGCGGTGTAGATAACTCCATGTTCGTACTCATGGTGGTGTAAATATTTCCATGTTTATAGATATAGCCTTGTAGATATTTCCATGTTCATACAGATGTCGGTGTAGATATTTACATATTTACAGAGATGGCGGTGTAGATATTTCCATGTTTATACCGAGGGCAGTGTAGATATTTCCATGTTTATAGAGATAGCAGTGTAGATATTTCCATGTTGATACACATAGCGGTGTAGATATTTCCAAGTTTATACAAATAGTGGTGTAGATATTTCCGTGTTTATACAGATAGCGGTGTAGATATTTCCATGTTTATAGAGATGGCGGTCTAAATATTTCCATGTTCATAGAGACAGCGGTGTAGATATTTCCATGTTCATTGAGATAGCGGTGTAGGTATTTACATGTTCGTACATATAGCGGTGTAGTTATTGCCATCTTCATCCAGATAGCGGTGTAGATATTTCTATGTTCATACAGATTGCGCTGTAGATATTGCCATGTTCATACAGATAGCGGTGTTGATATTTCTATGTTCATACAGATAGCGGTGTAGATATTTCCATGTTCGTGAAGATGGCGGTGTACATATTTCCATGTTCATACAGATGGCGGTGAAGATATTTCCGTGTTCATACAGATAGCGGTGTATATATTTCCATGTTCATACACATGGTGCTGTAGATACGTCCATGTTCATAGAGATGGCCGTGTAGATATTTCCTTGTTCATAGAGATGGCAGTGTAGTTATTTCCGTGTTTATATATATGGCGGTGTAGATATTTCCGTATTTAGAGAGATGGCGGTGTAGATATTTCCATGTTTGTACATATAGCAGAATAGATATTTCCATGTTTAAACAGATGGCGGTGTAGATATTTCCATGTTTATATAGATGGCGGTGTAGATATTTCTATGTTCATACAGATGGCATTGTAGATATTTCCATGTTCATATAGATGGCGGTGTAGATATTTCCCTGTTTATAGAGATGGTGGTGTAGATATTTCCATGATTATACAGATGGTGCTGTAGATATTTCCATGTTTATAGAGTTACCGGCGTAGATATTTCCATGTTTATAGCGATGGCGGTGTAGATATTTCCATGTTCAAACAGATGGGTCTGTAGATATTTCCATGTTTATACAGATGGGTGTGAAGATATTTCCATGTTTATAGAGACGGCGGTGTGCATATTTCCATAGTTATACAGGTTGCAGTGTAGATATTTCCATGTTTATACAGATAGTGGTGTAGGTATTTCCATGTTTACACAGATAGCGGTGTAGATATTTCCATGTTTATACAGATAGCGGTGTAGATATTTCCATGCTCGTGTAGATGTCGGTGTAGATATTCCCATGTTTATACAGATTGCGGTGTAGATATTTCCATGTTTATACTGATGGCGGTGTAGATATTTCCATGTTTATACAGACAGCAGTGTAGATATTGCCATGTTCATACAGATAGCGGTGTAGATATTTCTATGTACATACAGATGGCGATGTAGATATTTCCATGTTCGTCGAGATGGCGGTGTACATATTTCCATGTTCAAACAGATGGCGGTGAAAATATTTCCACGTTCATACAGATAGCGGTGTAGATATTTCCATGTTCATACACATGGCCCTGTAGATACGTCCATGTTCATAGAGATGGCGTTGTAGATATTTCCATGCTCATACGGATTTCAGTGTAGATATTTCCATGTTCATACATATGGCCGTGTAGATTTCAATGTTTATGGAGATGGCTGTGTAGATATTTCCATGTTTATACGTATAGCGGAATAGATATTTCCATTTTTAAACAGATGGCGGTGTAGATATTTCCTTGTTTATATAGATGGCAGTGTTGATATTTCCATGTTCATATAGATGGCGGTGTACATATTTCCACGTTTATACAGATGGTGGTGTAGATATTTCCATGTTTATAGAGATAGTCGCGTAGATATTTCCATGTTTATACACATAGCGGTGTAGATATTTCCATGTTCATATGGCGGTGTAGATATTTCCATATTAATAGAGATGGCGGTGTAGATATTTCCATATTTATAGAGATGGCTGTGTAGATATTTCCATGTTTATAGTGATGGCAGTCTAGATATTTTCTTGTTTATACAGATAGCCGTGTAGATATTTCCATGTTTATAGAGATAGCAGTGTAGATATTTCCATGTTTATATAGATAGCGGTGTAGATATTTCCATGTTCATACAGATAGCGATGTACATATTTCCACCTTTATACAGATGGCGGTGTAGATATTTCCATGTTCATACAGATGGCGGAGTAGATATTTCCATGTTTATAGAGATGGCTTTGTAGATATTTCCATGTTTACAGATGGCGGTGTAGATATTTCCATGTTTATACAGATAGTGGTGTAGATATTTCCATGTTTATGAAGATAGCGTGGTAGATATTTCCATGTTTGTACAGATAGCGGTGCAGATATTTCCATGTTAATAGAGCTGGCATTGTAGATATTTCCATGTTCATAGAGATAGTGGTGTAGTTATTTCCATGTTGATTGAGATAGCGCTGTAGGTATTTCCATGTTCATACATATAGCGGTGTAGATATTTCCATGTTCATACAGATAGTGCTGTAGATATTTCCATGTTCATACAGATGGCGGTGTAGATATTTCCATGTTCATACAGATAGCGGTGTAGATATTTCCATGTTCATCGAGATGGCGGTGTACATATTTCCATGTTCATACAGATGGCGGTGAAGATATTTCCATGTTTATACAGATAGCGGTGTAGATATTTCCCTGTTCATACACATGGCACTGTAGATACATCCATGTTCGTAGAGATGGCGGTGTACAAATTTCCACGTTCGTACGGATGGCAGTGTAGATATTTCCATGTTCATATATATGGCGGTGTAGATATTTCCATATTTATAGAGATGTCGGTGTAGATATTTCCATGTTTATACCGAGGGCGGTGTAGATATTTCCATGTTTATAGAGATAGCAGTATAGATATTTCCTTGTTGATACACATAGCGTTGTAGATATTTCCATGTTCATACAAATAGCGCTGCAGATATTTTCATGTATATACAGGTAGTGGTTTAGATATTTCCATGTTTATAGTGATGGCGGTCTAGATGTTTCCTTGTTTATACAGATAGCGGTGTAGATATTTTCATGTTTATAGAGATAGCGGTGTACATATTTCCACCTTTATACAGATGGCAGTGTAGATATTTCCATGTTCATACATATGGCGGTGTAGATATTTCCATGTTTATAGAGGTGGCTTTGTAGATATTTCCATGTTTATACAGATAGCGGTGAAGATATTTCCATGTGTATACAGATAGTGGTGTAGATATTTCCACGTTTATGCAGATCGCGGTGTAGATATTTCCATGTTTGTACAGATAGTGGTGTAGATATTTCTATGTTTATACAGATAGCGGTGTAGATATTTCCCTGTTTATACAGATAGCGGTGTAGTTATTTCCGTGTTTATACAGTTAGCGGTGTACATATACCCATGTTTATACAGACAGCAGTGTAGATATTTCCATCTTTAGACAGATGGCGGTGTAGATATTTCCATGTTGATGCAGATGGCGTTGTAGATATTTGCATGTTCATACAGATGTCGGTGTAGGTATTTCCATGATTATAGAGATAGCGGTGTAGTTATTTCCATGTTCATACAGATGGCATTGTAGTTATTTCCATGTTCATACAGATGGCGGTTTAGATATTTCCATGATTATACAGATACTGTGCAGTTATTTCCATGTTTATAGAGATAGTGGTGTACATATTTCCAACTTTATACAGATGGCGTTGTAGATATTTCCATGTTTATACAGATAGCGGTGTGGATATTTCCATGTTTATACAGATAGCGGTGCAGATATTTCCTTGTTTATACAGATAGAGGTGTATATATTTCCTTGTTTATACAGATAGCGGTGTAGATATTCCCATGTTTATACAGATAGCGGTGTAGATATTTCCATCTTTATACAGATGGCGGTGTAGATATTTCCATATTCATACACATGGCGTTGTAGATATTTCCATGTTCATACAGATGGTGTGGATATTTCCATGATTATAGAGAAAGTGTTGTAGTTATTTCCATGTTTATAGAGAAAGCGGTGTAGATATTTCCATGTTTATGCAGATGGTGGTGTAGATATTTCAATGTTCATACTGATGGCGGTGTAGATATTTGCATGTTCATACAGATAGCGGTGTAGATATTTCCATGTTCATACAGATAGCGGTGTTGACATTTCCATGTTCATAGAGATAGCAGTGTAGGTATTTCCATGTTCATACAGATCGCGGTGTACATATTTCCATGTTCATACAGATGGCGGTATAGATATTTCCATGGTCATACAGATGGCAGTGAAGATATTTCCATGTTTATAGAGACGGCCGTGTAGATATTTCCATGTTTATACATATGGTGTTTTAGATATTTCCATGTTTATAAAGATAGCAGTGTAGATATCACCTTGTTTATGCACATAGCTGTGTAGATATTTCAATGCTTATACAGATAGCGGTGTAGATATTTCCATGTTTATAGAGATAGCGTTGTAGGTATTTCCAGGTTTACACTGATAGCTGTGTAGATATTTACATGTTCATAGACATGGCAGTGTAGTTATTTCCATGTTTATAGAGATAGTGGTGTAGATATTTCCATGTTTATACAGATGGCGGTGTAGATATTTCCATCTTTATACAGATGGCAGTGAAGATATTTCCATGTTTATATAGATAGCGGTGTAGATATTTCTATGTTTATATAGATATCAGTGTAGATATTTCCATATTTATACAGATGGTGGTGTAGATATTTCCATGTTTATACAGATAGCGGTGTAGATATTTCTATGTTTATACAGATATCGGTGCAGATATTTCCATGTTCATACAGATGGAGATGTAGATATTTCCATGTTCATATAGATGGCACTGCACATACATCCAAGTTCAGAGAGATGGCGGTTTAGATATTTCCATGTTCATACGGATGGCAGTGTAGATATTTCTATGTTCAAACAGATGTCGTTGTAGATACTTACATATTTATAGGGATGGCGGTGTAGATATTTCCATGTTTATAACGATGGTAGTTTAGATATTTCCATGTTGATAGAGATAGCAGTGTAGATATTTCCATGTTGATACACATAGCGGTGTAGATATTCCCATGTTTATTCAAATAGGGGTGCAGATATTTCCATGTTTATACAGATAGCGGTGTATATATTCCCATGTTTATAGAGATGGCGGTCTTGATATTTCCTTGTTTATACAGATAGCGGTGTAGACATTACCATGTTCATTGAGAGAGCGTTGTAGACATTTCCATGTTCATAGAGATAGCAGTGTAGGTATTTCCATGTTCATACAGATCGCGGTGTAGATATTTCCATGTTCATACAGATGGCTGTATAGTTATTTCCATGTTGATACAGATGGCGGTGAAGATATTTCCATGTTTATACAGATGGCGATGTAGACGTTTCCATGTTCATACAGATGGTGGCGTAGATATTTCCATGTTTATAGAGATAGCGGTGCAGTTATTTCCAGGTTTATAGAGATGTCGGTGTAGATATTTCCATGTTTGCAGAGCTGGCAGTGTAGAGATTTCCATGTTTATAGAGATAGTGTTGTAGATATTTCCATGTTTATACAGATAGCGGTGCAGAGAATTCCATGTTTATACAGATAGCCGTGTATATATTTCCATGTTTATACAGATAGCTGGGTAGATATTTCCATATTTATAGAGATACCGGTGTAGATATTTCCAGGTTTATACTGACGGCTGTGTAGATATTTCCATCTTTATACAGATGGTGGTGTAGATATTTCCATGTTTATACAGATGGCCGTGTTGGTACTTCCATGTTTATACAGATGGCGGTGTAGATATTTCCAAGTTTACAGAGATAGCGTTGTAGATATATCCGTGTTTATACATATAGCGGTATAGTTACTTCCATGTTGATAGAGATGGCGGTGTAGATATTTCCATGTTTATACAGATGGCGGTGTAGATATTTCCATGTTTATAGAGATAGTGGCATAGATATTTCTATGTTTATACACATAGCTGTGTAGATATTTCCATGTTTATAGAGATAGCGGTGTAGATATTTCCATGTTTATAGAGATGGTTGTGTTGATATTTCCATGTTTATACAGATGGGGGTGTAGATATTTCCATCTTTATACAGATGGCTGTATGGATATTTCCATGTTTATACAGATAGCGGTGTATATATTTCCATATTTATACAGATGGCGGTTTTGATATTTCCAAGTTGATACAGATAGCGTTGTAGATATTTCCATGTTTATACAGATAGCGGTGTAGATATTTGCATCTTTATACAGATAGCGGTGTAGATATTTCCGTCTTTATACAATTCGCGGTGTAGATATTTCCACGTTCAGACAGATGGCAGTGTAGATAATTCCATGTGCATACAAATGGTGGTGTAAATATTTCCATGTTTATAGAGATACCGGTGTAGACATTTCCATGTTCATACAGATGGCGGTGTAGATATTTCCCTGTTCATACAGACTGCAGTGCAGGTATCTCCAAGTTCATACAGGTCGCGGTGTAAATATTTCCATCTTCATACAGATGGCGGTATAGATATTTCCATGTTCATACAGATGGCGGTGAAGATATTTCCAAGTTTATACAGATGGCGTTGTAGATATTTTCATGTTTATAGAGATAGCGGTGAAGTTATTTCCATGTTTATAGAGATAGCGGTGTAGATATTTCCATGTTTATAGAGATAGCGGTGTAGATATTTCCATGTTTATACAGATAGCGGTGTAGATATTTCCATGTTCATACAGATAGAGGTATAGATTTCCCATGTTCATACAGATGGCGGTGAAGATATTTCCATGTTTATACAGATGGCGGTGCTGATATTTCCATGTTCATACAGATGGTGGTGTAGACATTTCCTTGTTTATAGAGATAGCGGTGTAGTTATTTGCATGTTTATGGAGATGGCGGTGTAGATATTTCCATGTTTATAGAGATGGCAGTGTAGATATTTCCATGTTTACAGAGATAGCGTTGTAGATATATCCGTGTTTATACATATAGCGGTATAGTTACTTCCATGTTGATAGAGATGGCGGTGTAGATATTTCCATGTTTATACAGATAGCGGTGTAGATATTTCCATGTTTATAGAGATAGCGGCATAGATATTTCTATGTTTATACACATAGCTGTGTAGATATTTCCATGTTTATAGAGATAGCGGTGTAGATATTTCCATGTTTATAGAGATGGTTGTGTTGATATTTCCATGTTTATACAGACGGGGGTGTAGATATTTCCATCTTTATACAGATGGCTGTATAGATATTTCCATGTTTATACAGATAGCGGTGTATATATTTCCATATTTATACAGATGGCGGTTTTGATATTTCCAAGTTGATACAGATAGCGTTGTAGATATTTCCATGTTTATACAGATAGCGGTGTAGATATTTGCATCTTTATACAGATAGCGGTGTAGATATTTCCGTCTTTATACAATTCGTGGTGTAGATATTTCCACGTTCAGACAGATGGCAGTGTAGATAATTCCATGTGCATACAAATGGTGGTGTAAATATTTCCATGTTTATAGAGATACCGGTGTAGACATTTCCATGTTCGTAAAGATGGCGGTGTAGATATTTCCATGTTCATACAGACAGCGGTGTAGATATTTCCCTGTTCATACAGACTGCAGTGCAGGTATCTCCAAGTTCATACAGGTCGCGGTGTAAATATTTCCATCTTCATACAGATGGCGGTATAGATATTTCCATGTTCATACAGATGGCGGTGAAGATATTTCCAAGTTTATACAGATGGCGTTGTAGATATTTTCATGTTTATAGAGATAGCGGTGAAGTTATTTCCATGTTTATAGAGATAGCGGTGTAGATATTTCCATGTTTATAGAGATAGCGGTGTAGATATTTCCATGTTTATACAGATAGCGGTGTAGATATTTCCATGTTCATACAGATAGAGGTATAGATTTCCCATGTTCATACAGATGGCGGTGAAGATATTTCCATGTTTATACAGATGGCGGTGCTGATATTTCCATGTTCATACAGATGGCGGTGTAGACATTTCCTTGTTTATAGAGATAGCGGTGTAGTTATTTGCATGTTTATGGAGATGGCGGTGTAGATATTTCCATGTTTATAGAGATGGCGGTGTAGATATTTCCATGTTTATAGAGATAGCGTTGTAGATATTTCCATGTTTGTACAGATAGCGGTGTAGATATTTCCATGTTCATACAGTTAGCCGTGTAGATATTTCCATGTTTATACAGATAGCGGTCTAGATATTTCCATGTTATACAGATAGCAGTGTAGATATTTCCATGTTTATACAGATGGCGGTGTAGATATTTCTATATTTATGGAGATGGCTGTGTAGATAGTTCCATGTTTACACAGATAGCGGTGTAGATATTTCCATCTTTATACAGATGGCAGTGTAGATATTTCCATGTTCATACAGATAGCGGTGTAGATATTTTCATGTTTACAGAGATAGCGTAGATATTTCCATGTTTATATATATAGTGGTACAGATATATCCATGTTTAAACAGATGGCGTAGATATTTCCATGCTTATATAGATGGCGGTGTAGATATTTTCATGTTCATACATATGGCGTTGTAGATATTTCCATGTTCATGCAGATGTCGGTGTTGATATTTCCATTTCTATAGAGATGGCGGTGTAGATATTTCCATGTTTATACAGATGGTGGTGTAGATATTTCCATGTTTATAGAGAAAGCGGCGTACATATTTCCACGTTTATACACATAGCGCTGTAGATATTTCTATGTTTACAGAGATGGTGGTGAAGATATTTCCATGTTTATACAGACGGGGCTGTGGATATTTCCATGTTTATACACATGGTGGTGAAGATATTTCCATGTTTATACAGATGGCTGTGTACATATTTCCATATTTATACAGATAGCGGTGTAGTTATTTCCATGTTTATTCAGATAGCGGTGTAGGTATTTCCATGTTTATACAGATAGCCGTGTAGATATTTCCATGTTCATACAGATGGCGCTGTAGATATTTGCATGTTTATACAGATAGCGGTGAAGATATTTCCATCTTTCTACAGATGGTGGTGTGCATATTTCCATGTTCCTACAGATGGCGGTGTAGATATTTCCATGTTTATACACATAGCGTTGTAGTTATTTCCATGTTTATACAGATAGAGGTGTAGATATTTCCTTTGATATACAGATAGCTGTGTAGATATTTCCATGTTCATACAGATAGCGGTGTAGATATTTCCATGTTCATACGGTTAGCGGTGTAGATATTTCCATGTTCATAGAGATAGCGGTGTAGGTATTTCCATGTTCATACAAATGGCGGTGTAGATATTTCCATGTTTATAGAGATTGCGGTGTAGATATTTCCATGATCATAGAGATAGCGGTGTAGTTATTTCCATGTTTATAGAGATAGCGGTGTAGGTATTTCCATGCTTATAGAGATACCGGCGTAGATATTTCCATGTTTATAGAGATAACAGTGTAGATATTTCCATATGATACACATAACGGTGTAGATATTTCCATGTTTATACAGATAGCGGAGTTTATATTTCCATGTTTATACAAAAAGCAGTGTAGATATTGCCATGTTTATACAGATAGTGGTGTCGATATTTCCTTGTTTGTGTAGATAGCGGTGCAGATATTTTCTTCTTTATACAGATAGTGGTGTAGATATTTCTATGTTTGTAGAGGTAGCGGTGAAGATATTTACATTTTTATACAGATGGCGGTGTAGATATTTCCATGTTCATACAGATGGCATTGTAGATATTTCCATGTACATACAGATGGCGGTGTAGATATTTCCATGATCATAGAGATAACGGTGTAGTTATTTCCATGTTTATAAAGATAGCGGTGTAGGTATTTCCATGCTTATAGAGATACCGGCATAGATATTTCCATGTTTATAGAGATAGCGTTGTAGATATTTCCAGGTTTATACAGATTACTGTGTAGACATTTCCATGTTTATACACATGGCAGTGTAGTTATTTCCATGTTTATAGGGATAGAGGTGTTGATATTTCCCTCTTTTACAGATAACGGTGTAGATATTTCCATGTTTATAGAGATAGCGGTGTAGATATTTCCATGCTTATAGAGATAGCGGTGTAGATATTTCCATGTTTATAGAGATAGCGTTGTAGATATTTCCAGTTTATACAGATAGCTGTGTAGGCATTTCCATGTTTATACACATGGCAGTGTAGTTATTTCCATGTTTATAGAGACAGCGGTGTTGATATTTCCCTCTTTTACAGATAACGGTGTAGATATTTCCATGTTCATACACATAGCAGTGTAGATATTTCCATGTTCATACACATAGCAGTGTAGATATTTCCAAGTTGATACAAATAGCGGTGTAGATATTTCCATGTATATACAGACAGCGGTGTAGTTATTTCCATGTTTATAGAGATGGCGGTCTAGATATTTCCTTGTTTTTACAGATAGCGGTGTAGATATTTCCATGTTTATAGAGATAGCGGTGTAGATATTTCCATGTTTATATAGACAGCGGTGTAGATATTTCTATGTTCATACAGATAGCGGTGTACGTATTTACACCTTTATACAGATGGCGGTGTTGATATTTCCATGTTCATACAGATGTCGGTGTAGGTATTCCCATGTTTATAGAGATGGCAGTGTAGATATTTCCATGTTTATTCAGATGGCGGTGTAGATATTTCCATGTTTATAGAGATGGCCGTGTTGATATTTCCATGTTCATAGATATGGCGGTGTAGAGATTTCCATGTTTATAGAGATGGTGGTGTTGATATCTCCATGTTTATACAGATGGCAATGTAGACATTTCCATGTTTACACAGATAGCGGTGTAGACATTTCCATGTTTACACAGATAGCGTTGTAGATATTTCCATGTTTATAGAGATAGCGATGTAGCTATTTCCATGTTTATAGAGATAGCGGTGAAGATATTTCCATGTTTATACAGATAGCTGTATAGATATTTCCATTTTTATACAGATAGCGGTGTAGATATTTCCATGTTTGTTCAGATAGCGGTGCAGATATTTCCATGTTTACACAGATAGAGGTGTACATATTTACATGTTTTTACTGTTAGTGGTGTAGATATCTCCATCTTTACACAGATGGTGGTGTAGATATTTCCATGTTTATACAGACTTCGTTGTAGCTATTTGCATGTTTATACAGATTTTGTAAATAATTCCATGTTTATAGAGATGGCGGTGTAGATATTTACATTTTTATACAGATGGCGGTGTAGATATTTCCATGTTCATACAGATGGCATTGTAAATATTTCCATGTTGATACAGATGGCGGTGTAGACATTTCCATGATCATAGAGGTAGCGGTGTAGTTATTTCCATGTTTATAGAGATAGCGGTGTAGATATTTCCATGCTTATAGAGATAGCGGTGTAGATATTTGCATGTTCATACTGATAGCGGTGTAGATATTTCGATGTTCATACAGATAACGGTGTAAATATTTCCATGTTCATACAGATGGCGGTGTAGATATTTCCATGTTCATACAAATGGCGGTGTAGATATTTCCTTGTTCATAGAGATGTCGGTGTAGATATTTCCATGTTCATTCAAATGGCGTTGTAGATATTTCCATGTTCATAGAGATAGCGGTGTAGATATTTCCATGTTTACACAGATAGCAGTGTAGATATTTCCACGGTTATAGAGATAGCAGTGTAGATATTTCCTTGATATACAGATAGCTGTGTAGATATTTGCATGTTCATACAGATAGCGGTGTAGATATTTCCATGTTCATACAGAGGGCGGTGTAGATATTTCCATGTTCATACAGATAGCGGTGTAGATATTTCCATGTTCATACAGATAGCGGTGTAGATATTTCCATGTTCATACTGATAGCGGTGTAGATATTTCCATGTTCATACAGTTAGCGGTGTAGATATTTCCATTTTCATACAGATGGCGCTGTAGATATGTACATGTTCATACAGATGGCGGTGTAGATATTTCCATGTTCGTACGGATGGCAGTGTAGATATTTCCATGTTCACACGGGTGGCGGTCTAGATATTTCCATGTTTATACAGATAGCAGTGTAGTTATTTCCATGTTTATAGAGATAGCAGTGTAGATATTTCCATTGATATACAGATAGCTGTGTAGATATTTGCACGTTCATACAGATAGCGGTTTAGATATTCCCGTGTTCGTACAGATAGCGGTGTAGATATTTCCATGTTCATACAGATAGCAGTGTAGATATTTCCATGTTTATACAGATAACGGTGAATATATTTCCATGTTCATACAGATAGCGGTGTAGATATTTCCATGTTCATACAGTTAGCGTTGTAGATATTTCCATGTTCATACAGATGGTTGTGTAGATATTTACATGTTCATGTAGATGGCGGTGTAGATATTTCCATGTTCGTACAGATGGCGGTGTAGATATTTCCATGTTCATAGAGATGGCGGTGTAGATATTTCCATGTTTACGCAGATAGCGTTATAGATATTTCCATGTTTATAAAGATGGTGGTGTAGATATTTCCATGTTTATAGAGATGGCGGTCTAGATATTTCCATGTTTATAGAGATAGTCGTGTAGTTATTTCCAAGTTTATAGAGACAGCGTTGTAGATATTTCCATGTTTATACAGATAGCGGTGAAGATATTTCCAAGTTTATACAGATGGTGGTGTAGATATTTTCATGTTTATACAGAAAACAGTGTAGATATTTCCATCTTTATAGAGATAGTGGTGTAGATAATTTCAATTTTATACAGATAGCAGTGTAGATATTTCCAAGTTCATACAGATAGCGGTGTAGACATTTCCACGTTTATAGAGATGGCGGTGTAGATATTTCCATGTTCATACTGACGGCGATGTAGATATTTCCATGTTTATAGAGATGGCGGTGTAGATATTTCCATGTTTACACAGATGGCGGTGTAGATATTTCCATGTTTACACAGATGGCGGTGTAGACATTTCCATGTTTACACAGATAGCGGTGTGGATATTTCCATGTTTATGCAGATAGCGGTGTAGATATTTCCATGTTTATACAGATAGCGGTGCGGATATTTCCATGTTTATACAGATAGTTGGGCAGATACTTCCATGTTTATACAGATAGCGGTGTAGATATTTCCATGTTAATACAGATGGCGGTGTAGATATGTCCATGTTCGTACAGATGGCGGTGTAGACATTTCCATGTTCATACAGATGGCGGTGTAGATATTTCGAAGTTTATAGAGATAGCGCTGTAGTTATTTCCATATTTATAGAGAAATCTGTGTAGGTATTTCCATGTATATTCAGATAGCTGTGTAGATATTTCCATGTTCATGCAGATAGCGGTGTAGATATTTCCATGTTCATCCAGATGCCGGTGTACATATATCCATGTTCATACAGATGGCGGTGAAGATATTTCCATGTTCATACAGATGGCGGTGTAGGTATTTCCATGTTCATATAAATGGCGGTGTAGATATTTCCATGTTCATAGAGATGGCGGTGTAGATATTTCAATGTTCATACAAATGGCGTTGTAGATATTTCCATGTTCATAGAGATGGCGGTGTAGATATTTCCATGTTAACACAGATAGAAGTGTAGATATTTCCATGTTTATAGAGATAGCAGTGAAGATATTTCCATTGATATACAGAAAGCTGTGTAGATATTTGCATGTTCATACAGATAGCGGTGTAGATATTTCCATGTTCATACAGATAGCGGTGTAGATATTTCCATGTTCATACAGATAGCGGTGAAGATATTTCCATGTTCATACAGATAGCGGTGTAGATATTTCCATGTTCATACAGATAGCGGTGCAGATATTTCCTTGTTCATACAGTTAGCGGTGTAGATATTTCCATGTTCATACAGATGGCGGTGTAGATATTTACATGTTCATATAGATGGCGGTATGGATATTTCCATGTTCATACAGATAGCGGTGTAGATATTTCCATGTTCATACAGATAGCGGTGTAGATATTTCCATGTTCATACCGATAGCGGCGTAGATATTTCCATGTTCATACCAATAACGGTGTAAACATTTCCATGTTCATACATTTAGCGGTGTAGATATTTCCATGTTCATACAGATGGCGGTGAAGATATTCATATGTTCATACAGATGGCGGTGTAGATATTTCCATGTTTGTACGGATGGCAGTGTAGATATTTCCATGTTCATACAGGTGGCGGTGTAGATATTTCCTTGTTTATACAGATAGCAGTGTAGTTATTTCCATGTTAATAGAGATAGTTGTGTAGATATTTCCATTGATATACAGATAGCTGTGTAGATATTTGCATGTTCATACAGATAGCGGTGTAGATATTTCCATGTTCGTACAGATAGCGGTGTAGATATTTCCATGTTCATACAGATAGCCGTGTAGATATTTCCATGTTCATACAGATAACGGTGTAGATATTTCCATGTTCATAGAGACAGCGGTGTAGATAATTCCATGTTCATACAGTTAGCGGTGTAGATATTTCCATGTTCATACAGATGGCGGTGTAGATATTTACATGTTCATACAGATGGCGGTATAGATATTTCCATGTTCGTACAGATGGCAGTGTAGATATTTCCATGTTCATACACATGGCGGTGTAAATATTTCCAAGTTTATACAGATAGCGGTGTAGATATTTCCATGTTTATACAGATAGCGGTGTAGATATTTCCATGTTTGTACAGATAGTGGTAAAGATATTTCCATGTTTATGAAGATAACGGTGTAGATATTTCCATGTTCATGAAGATAGCGTTGAACATATTTACATGTTTTTACCGATAGCAGTGTAGATATTTCCATCTTTATACAGATCGTGGTGTAGATATTTCCATGTTTATACAGATGTCGGTGTAGTTATTTCCATGAATATACAGATGGCGGTGTAGATGTTTCCATGTTTATAGAGATGACGGTCTAGATATTTCCATGTTCATAGAGATGGTGGTGTAGTTATTTCCATGTTCATTGAGAGAGTGGTGTATGTATTTCCATGTTCATACATATAGCGGTCTAGATATTTCCATGTTCATACATATAGCAGTGTAGATATTTCCATGTTCATACGGATTGCAGTGTAGATATTTCCATGTTGATACATAGGGCGGTGTAGATATTTCCATATTTATAGAGATGGCGGTGTAGATATTTCCATGTTTATACATATAGTGGAATAGATATTTCCATGTTTAAACAGATGGCGGTGTAGATATTTCCATGTTTATATAGATGGCGTTGTAGATATTTCCATGTTCATACAGATGGCGTTGTAGATATTTCCATGTTCATATAGATGGCGGTGTAGATATTTCCATGTTTATAGAGATTGTGGTGTATTTCCATGTTTATACAGATGGTGGTGTAGATATTTCTATGTTTATAGAGATACCGGCGTAGATATTTCCATGTTTATAGAGATGGCAGTGTAGATATTTCCATGTTCATACCAATGGGTCTGTAGATATTTTCATGTTTATACAGATGGCTGTGAAGATATTTCCATGTTTATACACACGGCGGTGTACATATTTCAATATTTATACAGATAGCGCTGTAGATATTTCCATGTTTATACAGATAGGGTGTAGGTATTTACATGTTTACATAGATAGCGTTGTAGATATTTCCATGTTTATACAGATAGCGGTGTAGATATTTCCATGCTCATACAGATGGCTGTGTAGGTATTTCCATGTTTATATAGATAGCGGTGTAGGTATTTCCTTGTTTATACAGATAGCGGCGCAGATATTTCCATGTTGATACTGAAGGCGGTGCAGATAGTTCCATGTTCATAGAGATGGCTTTGTAGATATCTCCATGTTCATACAGATGGCTGTGTAGATATTTCCATGTTCATACAGATGGCGGTGTAGATAGTTCCATCTTTATGGAGATGGTGGTGAGGGTGTTTCCATCATAATATAGATAGCAGTGTAGATATTTCCATGTTTGTAGAGATAGCTGTGTATATATTTCCATTTGATACACATAGCGGTGTAGATATTTCCATGTTTATACAGATAGCGCCGTGGATATTTCCATGTTTTTATAGAAAGCGGTGTAGATATTTCCATGTTTATACAGATAGCGGTGTTGATATTTCCATGTTCGTACAGATAGCGGTGTAGACATTATTATGTTCATGCAGATAGCGCTGTAGACATTTCCATGTTCATAGAGATAGCAGTGTAGGTATTTCCATGTTCATACAGATGGCAGTGTAGATATTTCCATGTTTATACAGTTAGCGTTGTAGATATTTCCATGTTTAGAGGGATAGCGTTGTAGTTATTTCCATGTTTATACATATAGCGGAATATATATTACCATGTTTAAACAGATGGCGGTGTAGATATATTCTTGTTTATGTAGATGGCGGTGTAGATATTTCCATGTTTATACATATGGCGTTGTAGATATTTCCATGTTCATACAGATGGTGGTGTAGATATTTCCATGTTTATAGAGATGGCTGTGTTGATATTTCCATGTTTATATAGATGGTGGTGAAGACATTTCCATGTTTGTAGAGATAGCGGCGTAGATATTTTCATGTTTATACACACAGCGGTGAAGATATTTCCATGTTTATAGAGATGGCAGTGTAGATATTTCCATGTTTATACAGATGGGGCTGTAGATATTTCCATGTTTATACAGATGGCTGTGAAGATATTTCCATGTTTATACAGATGGCAGTATATGTATTTCCATATTTATACAGATAGTGGTGTAGATATTTCCATGTTTATACAGATAGCGGTGTAGATATTTTCATGTTTATACAGATAGCGGAGGGGATATTTCCATGTTTATGCAGAAAGCCTTGTAGATATTTCAGTGTTTATACCAATATCGGTGTAGATATTTCCATGTTTGTACAGATAGCGGTGCAGATATTTCCATGTTTATACAGATAGCGGTGTAGATATTTCCATGTTTATACAGAAAGCGGTGCAGATATTTCCGTGTTTATACAGATAGCGGTGTAGATATTCCCATGCTTATACAGATAGTGGTGTAGATATTTCCATTTTATACAGATGGTGTTGTAGATATTTCCATGTTCATACAGATTGCGGTGTAGATATTTCCATGTTTATAAAGATGGCGGTGTAGATATTTCCATGTTTATACAGATGGCGGTGTAGGTATTTCCATGTTCATACAGATTTCGGTGTAGATATTTCCATGTTTATTCAGATAGCGGTGTAGATATTTCCATGTTTACAGAGATAGTGTTGAAGATATTTCCATGTATATACATATAGCGGTATAGATATTTCCATAATTATAGAAATAGCAGTGTAGTTATTTCCATGTTTATAGAGATAGCGGTGTAAATATTTCCATGTTTATACAGATAGCGGTGTAGATATTTCCACGTTCATACAGATAGCGGTGTAGATATTTCCATGTTCTTTCAGATAGCCGTGTAGACATTTCCATGTTCGTAGAGATAGCGGTGTAGACATTTCCATGTTCATAGAGATAGCAGTGTAGGTATTTGCATGTTAATACAGATCGTGGCGTAGATATTTCCATGTTCATACAGATGGCGGTATAGATATTTCCATGTTCATACAGATGGCGGTGAGGATATTTCCATGTTTATACAGATGGCGGTGTAGGTATTTCCATGTTTATAGAGAGAGCGGTGCAGTTATTTCCATGTTTATAGAGATGTTGGTGTAGATATTTCCATGTTTACGGAGATGGCTGTGTAGATATTTCCATGTTTATAGGGATAGCTGGGTAGATATTTCCATATTTATACAGATAGCGGTTTAGATATTTCCGTGTTTATACAGATGGCGTAGATATTTCCATGTTCATACGGTTGGTGGTGTAGATATTTCCATGTTCATACAGATGGCGGTGTAGATATTTCCATGTTTATACAGATGGCGGTGTAGGTATTTCCATGTTCATCCAGATGGCGGTGTAGATATTTCCATGTTTATAGAGATTGCGGTGTAGATATTTCCATGTTTATAGAGATAGTGGTGTACATATTTCCATGTTTATACAGATGGCGGTGGAGATATTTCCATTATTATACGGATGGTGGTGAATATATTTCCATGTTTATACAGATAGCGGTGTAGATATTTCCATATTTATACAGATGGCGTTGTTGATGTTTCCATATTTACAGATAGCGGTGTAGATATTTCCATGTTTATACAGATATTGGTGTGGATATTTCCATGTTCATGCAGATGGCGGTGTAGATATTTGCATGTCTATACAGATAGCGGTGTAGATATTTCCATCTTTATACAGTTGGCGGTGGAGAAATTTCCACGTTCAGACTGATGGCGGTGTAGATAATTCCATGTTCATACATATAGCCGTGTAGATATTTCCATCTTTATACAGATGGTTGTGTAGATATTTCCGCGTTTATACAGATGGCGGTGTAGATATTTCCACATTTATACAGATGGCGTTGTAGATATTTTGATGTTTATACAGAAGGCGGTGTAGATAGTTCCATGTTCACACTGATAGTAGTGTAGTCATTTCCGTATTTACACAGATAGTGTTGTAGATACCTCCATGTTTATAGAGATAGCGGTGTCGATATTTCCCTGTTTATACAGATAGCAGTGAAGATATATCCATGTTTATACAGATAGCAGTGTAGATATTTCCATGTTATTTCAGATACCGGTGTAGATATTTCCATGTTTGTACAGATAGCGGTGTAGATATTTCCATGTTTATACAGATAGCGGTGTACATATTTCCATCTTCATACAGATAGCGGTGTAGATATTTCCATGTTCATACAGATAGCAGTGTAGATATTTCCATGTTTTTACAGATAGCGGTGTAAATATTTCCATCTTTATACTGATGGTGGTGTGGATATTTCCATGTTTATACAGATGTCGGTGTAGATATTTCCATGTTTATAGAGATGGTGATGTAGATATTTCAATGTTTATAGAGATGGTGGTCTAGATATTTCCATGTTCATAGAGATTGCAGTGTAGTTATTTCCATGTTTATTGAGATAGCGATGTAGGTATTTCCATGTTCATACAGATAGCGGTGTAGATATTTCCATGTTCATACAGATAGCGGTGTAGTTATTTCCATGTTCATACAGATAGCAGTGTAGGTATTTCCATGTTCATACAGATAGTGGTGTAGGTATTTCCATGTTCATACAGGTAGCGGTGAAGATATTTCCTTGTTCATCGAGATGGCGGTGTACATATTTCCATGTTCATACAGATGAAGGTGAAGATATTTCTGTGTTCATACAGATAGCGGTGTGCATATTTCCAAATTTATACATATGGCGGTGTAGATATTTTCATGTTCATAAAGATGGCGGTGTAGATATTTCCATGTTTATAGAGATGGCGGTGTAGATATTTACATGTTTATACAGATGGCGGTGTAGATATTTACATGTTTATTAAGATGGCGGTGTAGATATTTCCGTGTTTATACAGATGGTGGTGTAGATATTTCCATGTTCGTAGAGATGGCGGTGTAGATGTTTCCATCTTTATAGAGATGGTGGTGTAGATATTTCCATCTTAATACAGACAGCATTGTAGATATTTCCATGTTTATAGAGATAGCGGCGTAGATATTTCCATTTGATACACATAGCGGTGTAGATATTTCCAAGTTTATACAAATAGCCGTGTAGGTATTTCCATGTATATACAGATAGCGGTGTAGATATTTCCATGTTTATAAAGATAGCGGAGTGGATATTTCCCTGTTTATACAGGTAGTGGTGTAGATATTTCCAAGTTTATACAGATAGCGGTGTAGATATTTCCATGTTTATGTAGATAGCGGTGCAGATATTTCCATCTTTATACAGATGGAGGTGTAGATATTCCCATGTTCATACTGATTGCATTGTGGATTTTTCCATGTTCATACAGATGATGGTGTAGATATTTCCATGATTATAGAGACAGCGGTGCAGTTATTTCCATGTTTATAGACATAGCGGTGTAGTTATTTCCATGTTTATAAAGATAGCGGTGTAGATATTTCCATGTTCATTGAGATTGCGGTGCAGATATTTCCATGTTCATACAGATAGTGGTTTAGACATTTCCATGTTCATACAGAAAGCAGTGTAGTTATTTCCTTGTTTACAGAGATGGCAGTGTAGATATTTCCATGTTTACAGAGATGACGGTGTAGATATTTCCATGTTTATAGAGATAGCGTTATAGATATTTCCATGTTTATAGAGATAGCGGTGTAGATATTTCCATGTTTATACAGATAGCCGTGGAGATATTTCCATGTTTATGCAGATCGTCGTGTACATATTTCCATGTTTATACAGATAGCGGTGTACCTATTTCCATGTTTATACAGATGGCGGTGTAGGTATTTCCACGTTCATACAGATGGCGCTGTAGATATTTCCATGTTTATACAGATAGCGTTGTAGATATTTCCATGTTTATACAGATTGTGGTGTAGGTATTTCCACGTTTACACAGGTAGTGGTGTAGATATTTCCATGTTTATACAGATAGCGGTGTAGATATTTCGATGTTCATACACATGGCGGTGTAAATATTTCCAAGTTTATACAGATAGCGGTGTAGATATTTCCATGTTTATACAGATAGCGGTGTAGATATTTCCATGTTTGTACAGATAGTGGTAAAGATATTTCCATGTTTATGAAGATAACGGTGTAGATATTTCCATGTTCATGAAGATAGCGTTGAACATATTTACATGTTTTTACAGATAGCAGTGTAGATATTTCCATCTTTATACAGATCGTGGTGTAGATATTTCCATGTTTATACAGATGTCGGTGTAGTTATTTCCATGAATATACAGATGGCGGTGTAGATATTTCCATGTTTATAGAGATGACGGTCTAGATATTTCCATGTTCATAGAGATGGTGGTGTAGTTATTTCCATGTTCATTGAGAGAGCGGTGTATGTATTTCCATGTTCATACATATAGCGGTGTAGGTATTTCCATGTTTGTACATATAGCGGTGTAGATATTGCCATGTTCATACAGAGAGCGGTGTAGATATTTCCATGTTCATACAGATTGCGGTGTAGATATTGCCATGCTCATACAGATAGTGGTGTTGATATTTCTATGTTCATAGAGATAGCGGTGTAGATATTTCCTTGTTCATGAAGATGGCGGTGTACATATTTCCATGTTCATAGAGATGGCGGTGAAGATATTTCCGTGTTCATACAGATAGCGGTGTATATATTTCCATGTTCATACACATGGTGCTGTAGATACGTCCATGTTCATAGAGATGGCAGTGTAGATATTTCCATGTTCATACGGATTGCAGTGTAGATATTTCCATGTTGATACATAGGGCGGTGTAGATATTTCCATATTTATAGAGATGGCGGTGTAGATATTTCCATGTTTATACATATAGTGGAATAGATATTTCCATGTTTAAACAGATGGCGGTGTAGATATTTCCATGTTTATATAGATGGCGTTGTAGATATTTCCATGTTCATACAGATGGCGTTGTAGATATTTCCATGTTCATATAGATGGCGGTGTAGATATTTCCATGTTTATAGAGATTGTGGTGTATTTCCATGTTTATACAGATGGTGGTGTAGATATTTCTATGTTTATAGAGATACCGGCGTAGATATTTCCATGTTTATAGAGATGGCAGTGTAGATATTTCCATGTTCATACCAATGGGTCTGTAGATATTTTCATGTTTATACAGATGGCTGTGAAGATATTTCCATGTTTATACACACGGCGGTGTACATATTTCAATATTTATACAGATAGCGCTGTAGATATTTCCATGTTTATACAGATAGGGTGTAGGTATTTACATGTTTACATAGATAGCGTTGTAGATATTTCCATGTTTATACAGATAGCGGTGTAGATATTTCCATGCTCATACAGATGGCTGTGTAGGTATTTCCATGTTTATATAGATAGCGGTGTAGGTATTTCCTTGTTTATACAGATAGCGGCGCAGATATTTCCATGTTGATACTGAAGGCGGTGCAGATAGTTCCATGTTCATAGAGATGGCTTTGTAGATATCTCCATGTTCATACAGATGGCTGTGTAGATATTTCCATGTTCATACAGATGGCGGTGTAGATAGTTCCATCTTTATGGAGATGGTGGTGAGGGTGTTTCCATCATAATATAGATAGCAGTGTAGATATTTCCATGTTTGTAGAGATAGCTGTGTATATATTTCCATTTGATACACATAGCGGTGTAGATATTTCCATGTTTATACAGATAGCGCCGTGGATATTTCCATGTTTTTATAGAAAGCGGTGTAGATATTTCCATGTTTATACAGATAGCGGTGTTGATATTTCCATGTTCGTACAGATAGCGGTGTAGACATTATTATGTTCATGCAGATAGCGCTGTAGACATTTCCATGTTCATAGAGATAGCAGTGTAGGTATTTCCATGTTCATACAGATGGCAGTGTAGATATTTCCATGTTTATACAGTTAGCGTTGTAGATATTTCCATGTTTAGAGGGATAGCGTTGTAGTTATTTCCATGTTTATACATATAGCGGAATATATATTACCATGTTTAAACAGATGGCGGTGTAGATATATTCTTGTTTATGTAGATGGCGGTGTAGATATTTCCATGTTTATACATATGGCGTTGTAGATATTTCCATGTTCATACAGATGGTGGTGTAGATATTTCCATGTTTATAGAGATGGCTGTGTTGATATTTCCATGTTTATATAGATGGTGGTGAAGACATTTCCATGTTTGTAGAGATAGCGGCGTAGATATTTTCATGTTTATACACACAGCGGTGAAGATATTTCCATGTTTATAGAGATGGCAGTGTAGATATTTCCATGTTTATACAGATGGGGCTGTAGATATTTCCATGTTTATACAGATGGCTGTGAAGATATTTCCATGTTTATACAGATGGCAGTATATGTATTTCCATATTTATACAGATAGTGGTGTAGATATTTCCATGTTTATACAGATAGCGGTGTAGATATTTTCATGTTTATACAGATAGCGGAGGGGATATTTCCATGTTTATGCAGAAAGCCTTGTAGATATTTCAGTGTTTATACCAATATCGGTGTAGATATTTCCATGTTTGTACAGATAGCGGTGCAGATATTTCCATGTTTATACAGATAGCGGTGTAGATATTTCCATGTTTATACAGAAAGCGGTGCAGATATTTCCGTGTTTATACAGATAGCGGTGTAGATATTCCCATGCTTATACAGATAGTGGTGTAGATATTTCCATTTTATACAGATGGTGTTGTAGATATTTCCATGTTCATACAGATTGCGGTGTAGATATTTCCATGTTTATAAAGATGGCGGTGTAGATATTTCCATGTTTATAGAGATGGCGGTGTAGGTATTTCCATGTTCATACAGATTTCGGTGTAGATATTTCCATGTTTATTCAGATAGCGGTGTAGATATTTCCATGTTTACAGAGATAGTGTTGAAGATATTTCCATGTATATACATATAGCGGTATAGATATTTCCATAATTATAGAAATAGCAGTGTAGTTATTTCCATGTTTATAGAGATAGCGGTGTAAATATTTCCATGTTTATACAGATAGCGGTGTAGATATTTCCACGTTCATACAGATAGCGGTGTAGATATTTCCATGTTCTTTCAGATAGCCGTGTAGACATTTCCATGTTCGTAGAGATAGCGGTGTAGACATTTCCATGTTCATAGAGATAGCAGTGTAGGTATTTGCATGTTAATACAGATCGTGGCGTAGATATTTCCATGTTCATACAGATGGCGGTATAGATATTTCCATGTTCATACAGATGGCGGTGAGGATATTTCCATGTTTATACAGATGGCGGTGTAGGTATTTCCATGTTTATAGAGAGAGCGGTGCAGTTATTTCCATGTTTATAGAGATGTTGGTGTAGATATTTCCATGTTTACGGAGATGGCTGTGTAGATATTTCCATGTTTATAGGGATAGCTGGGTAGATATTTCCATATTTATACAGATAGCGGTTTAGATATTTCCGTGTTTATACAGATGGCGTAGATATTTCCATGTTCATACGGTTGGTGGTGTAGATATTTCCATGTTCATACAGATGGCGGTGTAGATATTTCCATGTTTATACAGATGGCGGTGTAGGTATTTCCATGTTCATCCAGATGGCGGTGTAGATATTTCCATGTTTATAGAGATTGCGGTGTAGATATTTCCATGTTTATAGAGATAGTGGTGTACATATTTCCATGTTTATACAGATGGCGGTGGAGATATTTCCATTATTATACGGATGGCGGTGAATATATTTCCATGTTTATACAGATAGCGGTGTAGATATTTCCATATTTATACAGATGGCGTTGTTGATGTTTCCATATTTACAGATAGCGGTGTAGATATTTCCATGTTTATACAGATATTGGTGTGGATATTTCCATGTTCATGCAGATGGCGGTGTAGATATTTGCATGTCTATACAGATAGCGGTGTAGATATTTCCATCTTTATACAGTTGGCGGTGGAGAAATTTCCACGTTCAGACTGATGGCGGTGTAGATAATTCCATGTTCATACATATAGCCGTGTAGATATTTCCATCTTTATACAGATGGTTGTGTAGATATTTCCGCGTTTATACAGATGGCGGTGTAGATATTTCCACATTTATACAGATGGCGTTGTAGATATTTTGATGTTTATACAGAAGGCGGTGTAGATAGTTCCATGTTCACACTGATAGTAGTGTAGTCATTTCCGTATTTACACAGATAGTGTTGTAGATACCTCCATGTTTATAGAGATAGCGGTGTCGATATTTCCCTGTTTATACAGATAGCAGTGAAGATATATCCATGTTTATACAGATAGCAGTGTAGATATTTCCATGTTATTTCAGATACCGGTGTAGATATTTCCATGTTTGTACAGATAGCGGTGTAGATATTTCCATGTTTATACAGATAGCGGTGTACATATTTCCATCTTCATACAGATAGCGGTGTAGATATTTCCATGTTCATACAGATAGCAGTGTAGATATTTCCATGTTTTTACAGATAGCGGTGTAAATATTTCCATCTTTATACTGATGGTGGTGTGGATATTTCCATGTTTATACAGATGTCGGTGTAGATATTTCCATGTTTATAGAGATGGTGATGTAGATATTTCAATGTTTATAGAGATGGTGGTCTAGATATTTCCATGTTCATAGAGATTGCAGTGTAGTTATTTCCATGTTTATTGAGATAGCGATGTAGGTATTTCCATGTTCATACAGATAGCGGTGTAGATATTTCCATGTTCATACAGATAGCGGTGTAGTTATTTCCATGTTCATACAGATAGCAGTGTAGGTATTTCCATGTTCATACAGATAGTGGTGTAGGTATTTCCATGTTCATACAGGTAGCGGTGAAGATATTTCCTTGTTCATCGAGATGGCGGTGTACATATTTCCATGTTCATACAGATGAAGGTGAAGATATTTCTGTGTTCATACAGATAGCGGTGTGCATATTTCCAAATTTATACATATGGCGGTGTAGATATTTTCATGTTCATAAAGATGGCGGTGTAGATATTTCCATGTTTATAGAGATGGCGGTGTAGATATTTACATGTTTATACAGATGGCGGTGTAGATATTTACATGTTTATTAAGATGGCGGTGTAGATATTTCCGTGTTTATACAGATGGTGGTGTAGATATTTCCATGTTCGTAGAGATGGCGGTGTAGATGTTTCCATCTTTATAGAGATGGTGGTGTAGATATTTCCATCTTAATACAGACAGCATTGTAGATATTTCCATGTTTATAGAGATAGCGGCGTAGATATTTCCATTTGATACACATAGCGGTGTAGATATTTCCAAGTTTATACAAATAGCCGTGTAGGTATTTCCATGTATATACAGATAGCGGTGTAGATATTTCCATGTTTATAAAGATAGCGGAGTGGATATTTCCCTGTTTATACAGGTAGTGGTGTAGATATTTCCAAGTTTATACAGATAGCGGTGTAGATATTTCCATGTTTATGTAGATAGCGGTGCAGATATTTCCATCTTTATACAGATGGAGGTGTAGATATTCCCATGTTCATACTGATTGCATTGTGGATTTTTCCATGTTCATACAGATGATGGTGTAGATATTTCCATGATTATAGAGACAGCGGTGCAGTTATTTCCATGTTTATAGACATAGCGGTGTAGTTATTTCCATGTTTATAAAGATAGCGGTGTAGATATTTCCATGTTCATTGAGATTGCGGTGCAGATATTTCCATGTTCATACAGATAGTGGTTTAGACATTTCCATGTTCATACAGAAAGCAGTGTAGTTATTTCCTTGTTTACAGAGATGGCAGTGTAGATATTTCCATGTTTACAGAGATGACGGTGTAGATATTTCCATGTTTATAGAGATAGCGTTATAGATATTTCCATGTTTATAGAGATAGCGGTGTAGATATTTCCATGTTTATACAGATAACCGTGGAGATATTTCCATGTTTATGCAGATCGTCGTGTACATATTTCCATGTTTATACAGATAGCGGTGTACCTATTTCCATGTTTATACAGATGGCGGTGTAGGTATTTCCACGTTCATACAGATGGCGCTGTAGATATTTCCATGTTTATACAGATAGCGTTGTAGATATTTCCATGTTTATACAGATTGTGGTGTAGGTATTTCCACGTTTACACAGGTAGTGGTGTAGATATTTCCATGTTTATACAGATAGCGGTGTAGATATTTCGATGTTCATACACATGGCGGTGTAAATATTTCCAAGTTTATACAGATAGCGGTGTAGATATTTCCATGTTTATACAGATAGCGGTGTAGATATTTCCATGTTTGTACAGATAGTGGTAAAGATATTTCCATGTTTATGAAGATAACGGTGTAGATATTTCCATGTTCATGAAGATAGCGTTGAACATATTTACATGTTTTTACAGATAGCAGTGTAGATATTTCCATCTTTATACAGATCGTGGTGTAGATATTTCCATGTTTATACAGATGTCGGTGTAGTTATTTCCATGAATATACAGATGGCGGTGTAGATATTTCCATGTTTATAGAGATGACGGTCTAGATATTTCCATGTTCATAGAGATGGTGGTGTAGTTATTTCCATGTTCATTGAGAGAGCGGTGTATGTATTTCCATGTTCATACATATAGCGGTGTAGGTATTTCCATGTTTGTACATATAGCGGTGTAGATATTGCCATGTTCATACAGAGAGCGGTGTAGATATTTCCATGTTCATACAGATTGCGGTGTAGATATTGCCATGCTCATACAGATAGTGGTGTTGATATTTCTATGTTCATAGAGATAGCGGTGTAGATATTTCCTTGTTCATGAAGATGGCGGTGTACATATTTCCATGTTCATAGAGATGGCGGTGAAGATATTTCCGTGTTCATACAGATAGCGGTGTATATATTTCCATGTTCATACACATGGTGCTGTAGATACGTCCATGTTCATAGAGATGGCAGTGTAGATATTTCCATGTTCATACGGATTGCAGTGTAGATATTTCCATGTTGATACATAGGGCGGTGTAGATATTTCCATATTTATAGAGATGGCGGTGTAGATATTTCCATGTTTATACATATAGTGGAATAGATATTTCCATGTTTAAACAGATGGCGGTGTAGATATTTCCATGTTTATATAGATGGCGTTGTAGATATTTCCATGTTCATACAGATGGCGTTGTAGATATTTCCATGTTCATATAGATGGCGGTGTAGATATTTCCATGTTTATAGAGATTGTGGTGTATTTCCATGTTTATACAGATGGTGGTGTAGATATTTCTATGTTTATAGAGATACCGGCGTAGATATTTCCATGTTTATAGAGATGGCAGTGTAGATATTTCCATGTTCATACCAATGGGTCTGTAGATATTTTCATGTTTATACAGATGGCTGTGAAGATATTTCCATGTTTATACACACGGCGGTGTACATATTTCAATATTTATACAGATAGCGCTGTAGATATTTCCATGTTTATACAGATAGGGTGTAGGTATTTACATGTTTACATAGATAGCGTTGTAGATATTTCCATGTTTATACAGATAGCGGTGTAGATATTTCCATGCTCATACAGATGGCTGTGTAGGTATTTCCATGTTTATATAGATAGCGGTGTAGGTATTTCCTTGTTTATACAGATAGCGGCGCAGATATTTCCATGTTGATACTGAAGGCGGTGCAGATAGTTCCATGTTCATAGAGATGGCTTTGTAGATATCTCCATGTTCATACAGATGGCTGTGTAGATATTTCCATGTTCATACAGATGGCGGTGTAGATAGTTCCATCTTTATGGAGATGGTGGTGAGGGTGTTTCCATCATAATATAGATAGCAGTGTAGATATTTCCATGTTTGTAGAGATAGCTGTGTATATATTTCCATTTGATACACATAGCGGTGTAGATATTTCCATGTTTATACAGATAGCGCCGTGGATATTTCCATGTTTTTATAGAAAGCGGTGTAGATATTTCCATGTTTATACAGATAGCGGTGTTGATATTTCCATGTTCGTACAGATAGCGGTGTAGACATTATTATGTTCATGCAGATAGCGCTGTAGACATTTCCATGTTCATAGAGATAGCAGTGTAGGTATTTCCATGTTCATACAGATGGCAGTGTAGATATTTCCATGTTTATACAGTTAGCGTTGTAGATATTTCCATGTTTAGAGGGATAGCGTTGTAGTTATTTCCATGTTTATACATATAGCGGAATATATATTACCATGTTTAAACAGATGGCGGTGTAGATATATTCTTGTTTATGTAGATGGCGGTGTAGATATTTCCATGTTTATACATATGGCGTTGTAGATATTTCCATGTTCATACAGATGGTGGTGTAGATATTTCCATGTTTATAGAGATGGCTGTGTTGATATTTCCATGTTTATATAGATGGTGGTGAAGACATTTCCATGTTTGTAGAGATAGCGGCGTAGATATTTTCATGTTTATACACACAGCGGTGAAGATATTTCCATGTTTATAGAGATGGCAGTGTAGATATTTCCATGTTTATACAGATGGGGCTGTAGATATTTCCATGTTTATACAGATGGCTGTGAAGATATTTCCATGTTTATACAGATGGCAGTATATGTATTTCCATATTTATACAGATAGTGGTGTAGATATTTCCATGTTTATACAGATAGCGGTGTAGATATTTTCATGTTTATACAGATAGCGGAGGGGATATTTCCATGTTTATGCAGAAAGCCTTGTAGATATTTCAGTGTTTATACCAATATCGGTGTAGATATTTCCATGTTTGTACAGATAGCGGTGCAGATATTTCCATGTTTATACAGATAGCGGTGTAGATATTTCCATGTTTATACAGAAAGCGGTGCAGATATTTCCGTGTTTATACAGATAGCGGTGTAGATATTCCCATGCTTATACAGATAGTGGTGTAGATATTTCCATTTTATACAGATGGTGTTGTAGATATTTCCATGTTCATACAGATTGCGGTGTAGATATTTCCATGTTTATAAAGATGGCGGTGTAGATATTTCCATGTTTATAGAGATGGCGGTGTAGGTATTTCCATGTTCATACAGATTTCGGTGTAGATATTTCCATGTTTATTCAGATAGCGGTGTAGATATTTCCATGTTTACAGAGATAGTGTTGAAGATATTTCCATGTATATACATATAGCGGTATAGATATTTCCATAATTATAGAAATAGCAGTGTAGTTATTTCCATGTTTATAGAGATAGCGGTGTAAATATTTCCATGTTTATACAGATAGCGGTGTAGATATTTCCACGTTCATACAGATAGCGGTGTAGATATTTCCATGTTCTTTCAGATAGCCGTGTAGACATTTCCATGTTCGTAGAGATAGCGGTGTAGACATTTCCATGTTCATAGAGATAGCAGTGTAGGTATTTGCATGTTAATACAGATCGTGGCGTAGATATTTCCATGTTCATACAGATGGCGGTATAGATATTTCCATGTTCATACAGATGGCGGTGAGGATATTTCCATGTTTATACAGATGGCGGTGTAGGTATTTCCATGTTTATAGAGAGAGCGGTGCAGTTATTTCCATGTTTATAGAGATGTTGGTGTAGATATTTCCATGTTTACGGAGATGGCTGTGTAGATATTTCCATGTTTATAGGGATAGCTGGGTAGATATTTCCATATTTATACAGATAGCGGTTTAGATATTTCCGTGTTTATACAGATGGCGTAGATATTTCCATGTTCATACGGTTGGTGGTGTAGATATTTCCATGTTCATACAGATGGCGGTGTAGATATTTCCATGTTTATACAGATGGCGGTGTAGGTATTTCCATGTTCATCCAGATGGCGGTGTAGATATTTCCATGTTTATAGAGATTGCGGTGTAGATATTTCCATGTTTATAGAGATAGTGGTGTACATATTTCCATGTTTATACAGATGGCGGTGGAGATATTTCCATTATTATACGGATGGCGGTGAATATATTTCCATGTTTATACAGATAGCGGTGTAGATATTTCCATATTTATACAGATGGCGTTGTTGATGTTTCCATATTTACAGATAGCGGTGTAGATATTTCCATGTTTATACAGATATTGGTGTGGATATTTCCATGTTCATGCAGATGGCGGTGTAGATATTTGCATGTCTATACAGATAGCGGTGTAGATATTTCCATCTTTATACAGTTGGCGGTGGAGAAATTTCCACGTTCAGACTGATGGCGGTGTAGATAATTCCATGTTCATACATATAGCCGTGTAGATATTTCCATCTTTATACAGATGGTTGTGTAGATATTTCCGCGTTTATACAGATGGCGGTGTAGATATTTCCACATTTATACAGATGGCGTTGTAGATATTTTGATGTTTATACAGAAGGCGGTGTAGATAGTTCCATGTTCACACTGATAGTAGTGTAGTCATTTCCGTATTTACACAGATAGTGTTGTAGATACCTCCATGTTTATAGAGATAGCGGTGTCGATATTTCCCTGTTTATACAGATAGCAGTGAAGATATATCCATGTTTATACAGATAGCAGTGTAGATATTTCCATGTTATTTCAGATACCGGTGTAGATATTTCCATGTTTGTACAGATAGCGGTGTAGATATTTCCATGTTTATACAGATAGCGGTGTACATATTTCCATCTTCATACAGATAGCGGTGTAGATATTTCCATGTTCATACAGATAGCAGTGTAGATATTTCCATGTTTTTACAGATAGCGGTGTAAATATTTCCATCTTTATACTGATGGTGGTGTGGATATTTCCATGTTTATACAGATGTCGGTGTAGATATTTCCATGTTTATAGAGATGGTGATGTAGATATTTCAATGTTTATAGAGATGGTGGTCTAGATATTTCCATGTTCATAGAGATTGCAGTGTAGTTATTTCCATGTTTATTGAGATAGCGATGTAGGTATTTCCATGTTCATACAGATAGCGGTGTAGATATTTCCATGTTCATACAGATAGCGGTGTAGTTATTTCCATGTTCATACAGATAGCAGTGTAGGTATTTCCATGTTCATACAGATAGTGGTGTAGGTATTTCCATGTTCATACAGGTAGCGCTGAAGATATTTCCTTGTTCATCGAGATGGCGGTGTACATATTTCCATGTTCATACAGATGAAGGTGAAGATATTTCTGTGTTCATACAGATAGCGGTGTGCATATTTCCAAATTTATACATATGGCGGTGTAGATATTTTCATGTTCATAAAGATGGCGGTGTAGATATTTCCATGTTTATAGAGATGGCGGTGTAGATATTTACATGTTTATACAGATGGCGGTGTAGATATTTACATGTTTATTAAGATGGCGGTGTAGATATTTCCGTGTTTATACAGATGGTGGTGTAGATATTTCCATGTTCGTAGAGATGGCGGTGTAGATGTTTCCATCTTTATAGAGATGGTGGTGTAGATATTTCCATCTTAATACAGACAGCATTGTAGATATTTCCATGTTTATAGAGATAGCGGCGTAGATATTTCCATTTGATACACATAGCGGTGTAGATATTTCCAAGTTTATACAAATAGCCGTGTAGGTATTTCCATGTATATACAGATAGCGGTGTAGATATTTCCATGTTTATAAAGATAGCGGAGTGGATATTTCCCTGTTTATACAGGTAGTGGTGTAGATATTTCCAAGTTTATACAGATAGCGGTGTAGATATTTCCATGTTTATGTAGATAGCGGTGCAGATATTTCCATCTTTATACAGATGGAGGTGTAGATATTCCCATGTTCATACTGATTGCATTGTGGATTTTTCCATGTTCATACAGATGACGGTGTAGATATTTCCATGATTATAGAGACAGCGGTGCAGTTATTTCCATGTTTATAGACATAGCGGTGTAGTTATTTCCATGTTTATAAAGATAGCGGTGTAGATATTTCCATGTTCATTGAGATTGCGGTGCAGATATTTCCATGTTCATACAGATAGTGGTTTAGACATTTCCATGTTCATACAGAAAGCAGTGTAGTTATTTCCTTGTTTACAGAGATGGCAGTGTAGATATTTCCATGTTTACAGAGATGACGGTGTAGATATTTCCATGTTTATAGAGATAGCGTTATAGATATTTCCATGTTTATAGAGATAGCGGTGTAGATATTTCCATGTTTATACAGATAGCCGTGGAGATATTTCCATGTTTATGCAGATCGTCGTGTACATATTTCCATGTTTATACAGATAGCGGTGTACCTATTTCCATGTTTATACAGATGGCGGTGTAGGTATTTCCACGTTCATACAGATGGCGCTGTAGATATTTCCATGTTTATACAGATAGCGTTGTAGATATTTCCATGTTTATACAGATTGTGGTGTAGGTATTTCCACGTTTACACAGGTAGTGGTGTAGATATTTCCATGTTTATACAGATAGCGGTGTAGATATTTCGATGTTCATACACATGGCGGTGTAAATATTTCCAAGTTTATACAGATAGCGGTGTAGATATTTCCATGTTTATACAGATAGCGGTGTAGATATTTCCATGTTTGTACAGATAGTGGTAAAGATATTTCCATGTTTATGAAGATAACGGTGTAGATATTTCCATGTTCATGAAGATAGCGTTGAACATATTTACATGTTTTTACAGATAGCAGTGTAGATATTTCCATCTTTATACAGATCGTGGTGTAGATATTTCCATGTTTATACAGATGTCGGTGTAGTTATTTCCATGAATATACAGATGGCGGTGTAGATATTTCCATGTTTATAGAGATGACGGTCTAGATATTTCCATGTTCATAGAGATGGTGGTGTAGTTATTTCCATGTTCATTGAGAGAGCGGTGTATGTATTTCCATGTTCATACATATAGCGGTGTAGGTATTTCCATGTTTGTACATATAGCGGTGTAGATATTGCCATGTTCATACAGAGAGCGGTGTAGATATTTCCATGTTCATACAGATTGCGGTGTAGATATTGCCATGCTCATACAGATAGTGGTGTTGATATTTCTATGTTCATAGAGATAGCGGTGTAGATATTTCCTTGTTCATGAAGATGGCGGTGTACATATTTCCATGTTCATAGAGATGGCGGTGAAGATATTTCCGTGTTCATACAGATAGCGGTGTATATATTTCCATGTTCATACACATGGTGCTGTAGATACGTCCATGTTCATAGAGATGGCAGTGTAGATATTTCCATGTTCATACGGATTGCAGTGTAGATATTTCCATGTTGATACATAGGGCGGTGTAGATATTTCCATATTTATAGAGATGGCGGTGTAGATATTTCCATGTTTATACATATAGTGGAATAGATATTTCCATGTTTAAACAGATGGCGGTGTAGATATTTCCATGTTTATATAGATGGCGTTGTAGATATTTCCATGTTCATACAGATGGCGTTGTAGATATTTCCATGTTCATATAGATGGCGGTGTAGATATTTCCATGTTTATAGAGATTGTGGTGTATTTCCATGTTTATACAGATGGTGGTGTAGATATTTCTATGTTTATAGAGATACCGGCGTAGATATTTCCATGTTTATAGAGATGGCAGTGTAGATATTTCCATGTTCATACCAATGGGTCTGTAGATATTTTCATGTTTATACAGATGGCTGTGAAGATATTTCCATGTTTATACACACGGCGGTGTACATATTTCAATATTTATACAGATAGCGCTGTAGATATTTCCATGTTTATACAGATAGGGTGTAGGTATTTACATGTTTACATAGATAGCGTTGTAGATATTTCCATGTTTATACAGATAGCGGTGTAGATATTTCCATGCTCATACAGATGGCTGTGTAGGTATTTCCATGTTTATATAGATAGCGGTGTAGGTATTTCCTTGTTTATACAGATAGCGGCGCAGATATTTCCATGTTGATACTGAAGGCGGTGCAGATAGTTCCATGTTCATAGAGATGGCTTTGTAGATATCTCCATGTTCATACAGATGGCTGTGTAGATATTTCCATGTTCATACAGATGGCGGTGTAGATAGTTCCATCTTTATGGAGATGGTGGTGAGGGTGTTTCCATCATAATATAGATAGCAGTGTAGATATTTCCATGTTTGTAGAGATAGCTGTGTATATATTTCCATTTGATACACATAGCGGTGTAGATATTTCCATGTTTATACAGATAGCGCCGTGGATATTTCCATGTTTTTATAGAAAGCGGTGTAGATATTTCCATGTTTATACAGATAGCGGTGTTGATATTTCCATGTTCGTACAGATAGCGGTGTAGACATTATTATGTTCATGCAGATAGCGCTGTAGACATTTCCATGTTCATAGAGATAGCAGTGTAGGTATTTCCATGTTCATACAGATGGCAGTGTAGATATTTCCATGTTTATACAGTTAGCGTTGTAGATATTTCCATGTTTAGAGGGATAGCGTTGTAGTTATTTCCATGTTTATACATATAGCGGAATATATATTACCATGTTTAAACAGATGGCGGTGTAGATATATTCTTGTTTATGTAGATGGCGGTGTAGATATTTCCATGTTTATACATATGGCGTTGTAGATATTTCCATGTTCATACAGATGGTGGTGTAGATATTTCCATGTTTATAGAGATGGCTGTGTTGATATTTCCATGTTTATATAGATGGTGGTGAAGACATTTCCATGTTTGTAGAGATAGCGGCGTAGATATTTTCATGTTTATACACACAGCGGTGAAGATATTTCCATGTTTATAGAGATGGCAGTGTAGATATTTCCATGTTTATACAGATGGGGCTGTAGATATTTCCATGTTTATACAGATGGCTGTGAAGATATTTCCATGTTTATACAGATGGCAGTATATGTATTTCCATATTTATACAGATAGTGGTGTAGATATTTCCATGTTTATACAGATAGCGGTGTAGATATTTTCATGTTTATACAGATAGCGGAGGGGATATTTCCATGTTTATGCAGAAAGCCTTGTAGATATTTCAGTGTTTATAGCAATATCGGTGTAGATATTTCCATGTTTGTACAGATAGCGGTGCAGATATTTCCATGTTTATACAGATAGCGGTGTAGATATTTCCATGTTTATACAGAAAGCGGTGCAGATATTTCCGTGTTTATACAGATAGCGGTGTAGATATTCCCATGCTTATACAGATAGTGGTGTAGATATTTCCATTTTATACAGATGGTGTTGTAGATATTTCCATGTTCATACAGATTGCGGTGTAGATATTTCCATGTTTATAAAGATGGCGGTGTAGATATTTCCATGTTTATACAGATGGCGGTGTAGGTATTTCCATGTTCATACAGATTTCGGTGTAGATATTTCCATGTTTATTCAGATAGCGGTGTAGATATTTCCATGTTTACAGAGATAGTGTTGAAGATATTTCCATGTATATACATATAGCGGTATAGATATTTCCATAATTATAGAAATAGCAGTGTAGTTATTTCCATGTTTATAGAGATAGCGGTGTAAATATTTCCATGTTTATACAGATAGCGGTGTAGATATTTCCACGTTCATACAGATAGCGGTGTAGATATTTCCATGTTCTTTCAGATAGCCGTGTAGACATTTCCATGTTCGTAGAGATAGCGGTGTAGACATTTCCATGTTCATAGAGATAGCAGTGTAGGTATTTGCATGTTAATACAGATCGTGGCGTAGATATTTCCATGTTCATACAGATGGCGGTATAGATATTTCCATGTTCATACAGATGGCGGTGAGGATATTTCCATGTTTATACAGATGGCGGTGTAGGTATTTCCATGTTTATAGAGAGAGCGGTGCAGTTATTTCCATGTTTATAGAGATGTTGGTGTAGATATTTCCATGTTTACGGAGATGGCTGTGTAGATATTTCCATGTTTATAGGGATAGCTGGGTAGATATTTCCATATTTATACAGATAGCGGTTTAGATATTTCCGTGTTTATACAGATGGCGTAGATATTTCCATGTTCATACGGTTGGTGGTGTAGATATTTCCATGTTCATACAGATGGCGGTGTAGATATTTCCATGTTTATACAGATGGCGGTGTAGGTATTTCCATGTTCATCCAGATGGCGGTGTAGATATTTCCATGTTTATAGAGATTGCGGTGTAGATATTTCCATGTTTATAGAGATAGTGGTGTACATATTTCCATGTTTATACAGATGGCGGTGGAGATATTTCCATTATTATACGGATGGCGGTGAATATATTTCCATGTTTATACAGATAGCGGTGTAGATATTTCCATATTTATACAGATGGCGTTGTTGATGTTTCCATATTTACAGATAGCGGTGTAGATATTTCCATGTTTATACAGATATTGGTGTGGATATTTCCATGTTCATGCAGATGGCGGTGTAGATATTTGCATGTCTATACAGATAGCGGTGTAGATATTTCCATCTTTATACAGTTGGCGGTGGAGAAATTTCCACGTTCAGACTGATGGCGGTGTAGATAATTCCATGTTCATACATATAGCCGTGTAGATATTTCCATCTTTATACAGATGGTTGTGTAGATATTTCCGCGTTTATACAGATGGCGGTGTAGATATTTCCATGTTCATACAGATAGCAGTGTAGATATTTCCATGTTTTTACAGATAGCGGTGTAAATATTTCCATCTTTATACTGATGGTGGTGTGGATATTTCCATGTTTATACAGATGTCGGTGTAGATATTTCCATGTTTATAGAGATGGTGATGTAGATATTTCAATGTTTATAGAGATGGTGGTCTAGATATTTCCATGTTCATAGAGATTGCAGTGTAGTTATTTCCATGTTTATTGAGATAGCGATGTAGGTATTTCCATGTTCATACAGATAGCGGTGTAGATATTTCCATGTTCATACAGATAGCGGTGTAGTTATTTCCATGTTCATACAGATAGCAGTGTAGGTATTTCCATGTTCATACAGATAGTGGTGTAGGTATTTCCATGTTCATACAGGTAGCGGTGAAGATATTTCCTTGTTCATCGAGATGGCGGTGTACATATTTCCATGTTCATACAGATGAAGGTGAAGATATTTCTGTGTTCATACAGATAGCGGTGTGCATATTTCCAAATTTATACATATGGCGGTGTAGATATTTTCATGTTCATAAAGATGGCGGTGTAGATATTTCCATGTTTATAGAGATGGCGGTGTAGATATTTACATGTTTATACAGATGGCGGTGTAGATATTTACATGTTTATTAAGATGGCGGTGTAGATATTTCCGTGTTTATACAGATGGTGGTGTAGATATTTCCATGTTCGTAGAGATGGCGGTGTAGATGTTTCCATCTTTATAGAGATGGTGGTGTAGATATTTCCATCTTAATACAGACAGCATTGTAGATATTTCCATGTTTATAGAGATAGCGGCGTAGATATTTCCATTTGATACACATAGCGGTGTAGATATTTCCAAGTTTATACAAATAGCCGTGTAGGTATTTCCATGTATATACAGATAGCGGTGTAGATATTTCCATGTTTATAAAGATAGCGGAGTGGATATTTCCCTGTTTATACAGGTAGTGGTGTAGATATTTCCAAGTTTATAGAGATAGCGGTGTAGATATTTCCATGTTTATGTAGATAGCGGTGCAGATATTTCCATCTTTATACAGATGGAGGTGTAGATATTCCCATGTTCATACTGATTGCATTGTGGATTTTTCCATGTTCATACAGATGACGGTGTAGATATTTCCATGATTATAGAGACAGCGGTGCAGTTATTTCCATGTTTATAGACATAGCGGTGTAGTTATTTCCATGTTTATAAAGATAGCGGTGTAGATATTTCCATGTTCATTGAGATTGCGGTGCAGATATTTCCATGTTCATACAGATAGTGGTTTAGACATTTCCATGTTCATACAGAAAGCAGTGTAGTTATTTCCTTGTTTACAGAGATGGCAGTGTAGATATTTCCATGTTTACAGAGATGACGGTGTAGATATTTCCATGTTTATAGAGATAGCGTTATAGATATTTCCATGTTTATAGAGATAGCGGTGTAGATATTTCCATGTTTATACAGATAGCCGTGGAGATATTTCCATGTTTATGCAGATCGTCGTGTACATATTTCCATGTTTATACAGATAGCGGTGTACCTATTTCCATGTTTATACAGATGGCGGTGTAGGTATTTCCACGTTCATACAGATGGCGCTGTAGATATTTCCATGTTTATACAGATAGCGTTGTAGATATTTCCATGTTTACAGAGATAGCGTTGTAGATATTAACATGTTTATAGAGATAGAGGTGTAGATATTTCCTTGTTTATACAGAAAGCGCTGTATACATATTCATGTTTATAGGGATAGCGGTGCAGATATTTCCATGTTTATACAGATAGCGATGCAGATATTTACATGTTCATAGAGATAGCGGTGTAGATAATTCCATGTTCATACAGATAGCGGTGTAGATATTTCCATGTTCATGCAGATAGCGGTGTAGACATTTCCATGTTCATACAGATAGCAGTGCAGCTATTTCCAAGTTCATGCAGATAGCTGTGTAGATATTTCCATCTTTATACAAATGGCGTTGTTGATATTTCCATGTTTATACAGATGGCAGAGTAGGCATTTCCATGTTTATAGAGATGGCGGTCTAGATATTTCCTTGTTTATACAGATAGCGGTATATATATTTCCATGTTTATGGAGATAGCGGTGTACATATTTCCATGTTTGTACAGATACCGGTGCAGATATTTCCATGTTTATACACGTAGCGGTGTAGATATTTCCATGTTTATATAGATCGCGGTGTAGATATTTCCATGTTCATATAGATAGCGGTGTACATGTTTCCACCTTTTTACAGATGGCGGTGTAGATATTTCCATGTTCATACAGATGGCAGTGTAGATATTACCATGTTTATAGAGATGGCGGTGTAGATATTTCCATGTTCATACAGATGGCGTTGTAGATATTTCCGTGTTCATACAGATGGCGGTGTAGAAATTTCCATGATTATAGAGATAGCGGTGTAGTTATTTCCATGTTCATAGACATAGCGGTGTAGATATTTCTATGTTTATACAGATAGCGGTGTAGGTGTTTCCATGTTCAGATAGCGGTGTAGATATTTCCATGTCCATACAGATATCGGTGTAGACATTTCCATGTTCATACAGATAGCGGTGTAGATATTTCCATGTTCATACAGATCACGGTGTAGATATTTCCATGTTCATACAGGTGGCGGTGTAGATATTTCCATGTTTATAGAGATGGTGGTGTAGATATTTACATGTTTATACAGATGGTGGTGTAGATATTTCCATGTTTATAGAGATGGCGGTGTAGCTATTTCCATGTTTATACTGATAGCGGTGAAGATATTTCCATGTTTATACAGATAGCGGTGTACATAATTCCATGTTTATACAGATAGCGGTGTAGATATTTCCATGTTTGTACAAATAGCGGTGCAGATATTTCCATGTTTATACAGATAGCGGTGTAGATATTTCCATGTTTATACAGATAGCACAGTAGATATTTCCATGTTTTTACAGATAGCGGTGTAGATATCTCCATCTTTATACTGATGGCGGTGTAGATGTTGCCATGTTTATACAGATGTTGTTGTAGATATTTCCATGTTTTTACAGATGGCGGTGTAGACATTTCCATGTTTATAGAGATGGCTGTCTAGATATTTCCATATTCGTAGAGATAGTGGTGTAGTTATTTCCATGTTCATTGTGATAGCGGTGTAGATATATCCATGTTCATACATATAACGGTGTAGATATTTCCATTTTCGTACAGATAGCAGTGTAGATATTTGCATGTTTGTACAGATAGTGGTGTAAATATTTCCATGTTCAGACAGATAGAGGTGTAGATATTTCCATATTCATACAGATAGCGGTGTACGTATTTCCACCTGTGTGGAGAAAGCAGTGTAGATATTTCCATGTTTATATAGATAGCGGTGTAGATATTTCCATGTTCATACAGATAGCGGTGCACATATTTCCAACTTTATACAGATGGCGGTGTAGAAGTTTCCAGGTTCATACAGATGGCGGTGTAGATATTTCCATGTTTATAGAGAAAGCGGTGTAGATTTTTCCATGTTTGTACAGATGGCGGTTTAGATATTTCCATGTTTATAGAGATGGCGGTGTAGATATTTCCATGTTTATACAGATGGCGGTTTAGACATTTCCATATTTATAGAGATAGCGGTGTAGGCATTTCCATGTTTACAAGATAGCATTGTAGATATTTACATTTTTATAGAGATAGTGGTGTAGCTATTTCCATGTTTATACAGATAGCGGTGAAGATATTTCCATGTTTATACCAATAGCGGTGTAGATATTTCCATCTTTATACAGATGGAGGTGTAGATATTTCCATGTTCATACAGATGGCGTTGTAGATATTTCCATGTTCGTAGAGATGGTGGTGTAGATATTTCCATGATTATAGAGATAGCGGTGTAGTTATTTCCATGTTCATAGAGATAGCGGTGTAGGTATTTGTATGTTTATACAGGTAGCAGTGTAGATATTTCCACGCTCAGATAGCGGTGTCGATATTTCCATGTTCATACAGATATCGGTGTAGACATTTCCATGTTCATACAGATAGCAGTGTAGCTATTTCCACGTTCATTCAGATATCGGTGTAGATATTTCCATGTTTATAGAGATAGTGTTGTAGATATTTCCATTTTTTTTAGATATAGCGGAATAGATATTTCCATGTTTAAACAGATGGCGGTGTAGATATTTCCATGTTCATGTAGATGGCGGTGTAGATAATTCCATGTTCATATAGATGGCGTTGTGGATATTTCCATGTTCATTTAGATGGCGGTGTAGATATTTCCATGTTTATAGAGATGGCGGTGTAGATATTTCCATGCTTATGCAGATGGCGGTGTAGATATTTCAATGTTTATAGAGATGGCGGTGTAGATATTTCCATGTTTATAGTGATGGTGGTGTAGATATTTCCATGTTTATACAGATAGAGGTGTAGATATTTCCATGTTTGTACAGATAGCGGTGCAGATATTTCCATGTTTACACAGATAGTGGTGTTGATATTTCCATGTTTATTCAGAAAGCGGTTTAGATATTTCCGTGTTTATACAGAGAGTGGTGTAGATATTCCCGTGTTTATACCGATAGCGGTGTAGATATATCCATGTTCATACAGATGGTGGTGTAGATATTTCCATGTTCATGCAGATGGCGTTGTAGATATTTCCATGTTCATACAGATGGCGGCATAGATATTTCCATGTTTACAGTGATAGCGGTGTAGTTATTTCCATGTTTATAGGCATAGTGTTGTAGATGTTTCCATGTTTATACAGATAGCAGTGTAGATATTTCCATGTTTATAGAGATAGAGGTGTAGTTATTTACATGTTTATAGAGATGGCGTTGTAGATATTTCCATGTTTACGGAGATGGCGGTGTAGGTATTTCCATGTTTATAGAGATAGCGTTGTAGATATTTCCATGTTTTTAGAGATAGCGGTGTAGATGTTTCCATGTTTATACAGATAGCCGTGTGGATATTTCCATGTTTATACAGATAGTCGTGTAGATATTTCCATGATTATACTGATGGCAGTGTAGATATTTCCATGTTTATACAGATGGCGGAGTAGGCATTTCCATGTTTATAGAGATGGCGGTCTAGATATTTCCTTGTTTATGCAGATAGCGGTATATATATTTCCATATTTATGGAGATAGCGGTGTAGATATTTCCATGTTTATACAGATAACGGTGTAGATATTTCCATGTTCATACAGAAAGCGGTGTGCGTATTTCCACGTTTTTATAGATGGCAGTGTAGATATTTCCATGTTTATAGAAATGGCGGTGTGGATATTTCCATCTTTATTCAGATGGTGGCGTAGATATTTGCATGTTTACACAGATAGCGGTGTAGATATTTCGATGTTTATACAGAGAGCAGCGTAGATATTTCCGTGTTTATACAGATAATGGTGTAGATATTTCCATCTTTATACAGATGGCGGTGTAGATATTTCTATGTTCATACAGACGGCGGTGTAGATATTTCCATGTTTATAGAGATAACATTGTAGATATTTCCATGTTTATACATATTGCGGTATAGATATTTCCATGTTTAAACATATGGCTGTGTAGGTATTTCCATGTTTATATAGATGGCGGTGTAGATATTTCCATGTTCATACTGATAGCGGTGTAGATATTTCCATGTTCATACAGACAGGGGTGTAGGTATTTCCATTTTCATACAGAGAGCAGTGTAGATATTTCCATGTTTATACAGATAGCGGTGTAGATATTTCAATGTTCATCGAGATGGCGGTGTACATATTTTCATGTTCATACAGATGGTGGTGAAGATATTTCCGTGTTCATACAAATGGCGTTGTAGATATTTCCATGTTCATACAGATGGCGCTGTAGATACTTCCAAGTTCATAGAGATGGTGGTGTAGATATTTCCATGTTGAAACGGATGGCAGTGTGGATATTTCCCGGTTCTTACAGATGGCAGTGTAGATATGTACATATTTATACAGATGGCGGTGTAGATATTTCCATTTTTATATAGAGGGCGTTTTAGATACTTCCATGTTTATAGAGACAGCAGTGTAGATATTTCCTTGATGATACACATAGCGGAGTAGATATTTCCAAGTTTATACAAATAGCCGTGTAGATATTTCCATGTTTATATGGTTAGTGGTGTAGATATTCCATGTTTATAGAGATGGCGGTCTAGATATTTCCTTGTTTATACAGATATTGGTGTAGATATTTTCATGTTTATAGAGATAGCGGTGCAGATATTTCCATGTTTATATAGATAGTGGTGTAGATATTTCCATGTTCCTACAGATGGCGGTGAAGATATTTCCATGTTTACAGAGATAGCGGTGTAGTTATTTACATGTTTATAGGCACAGTGTTGTAGATATTTCCATGTTTATCCAGATAGCAGTGTAGATATTTCCATGTTCATACAGATAGCGGTGTAGATATTTCCATGTTCATACAGACAGCAGTGTAGCTATTTCCGTGATCATACACATTGCGGTGTAGATATTTCCATGTTCTTTCAGATAGCAGTGTGGATACTTACATCTTTATACAGATGGCGTTGTAGATATTTTCATGTTCATACAGATGGCAGTGTAGATATTTCCATGATTACAGAGACAGCAGTGTAGTTATTTCCATGTTTATAGACATAGGGGTGTAAATATTTTCATGTTTATACAGATATCGGTGTAGATATTTCCTTGTTTATACAGATAGCGTTGTATATATTTCCATGGTTATAGAGATAGCGGTGCAGATATTTCCATGTTTATACAGATAGCAGTGTAGATATTTCCGTGTTTATACAGATAGCTGTGTAGATATTTGCATGTTCATACAGATAGCGGTGTAGATATTTCCATGTTCATACAGTTAGCGGTGTAGGTATTCCCATGTTTATACAGATAGCGGTGTAGATATTTCCATCTTTATACAGATGGCGGTGTAGATAATTCCATGTTTATACAGTAAGTGTTGTAGATATTTCCATGTTTACAGAGGTAGCATTGTAGAAATTTCCATGTTTATAGATGTAGCGGAAAAGATATTTCTATGTTTAAACTGATGGCGATGTAGATATTTCCATGTTCATACAGATAGCGGTGTAGATATTTCCATGTTCATACAGATAGCGGTGCTGATATTTCCATGTTTATACAGGTAGTGGTGTAGATATTTCCATGTTTATACACATAGCGGTGTAGATATTTCCATGTTTATAGAGATAGCGGTGTAGATATTTTCATGTTTATAGAGATGGCAGTGTAGATATTTCCGTGTTTATACAAATGGGGCTGTAGATATTTCCATGTTTATACAGATGGCAGTGAAGATATTTCCATTGTTATACAGATGGCGGTGTACATATTTCCAAATTTATACCGATAGCGGTGTTGATATTTCCACGTTTATGCAGACAGCGGTGTATGTATTTCCATGTTTACACAGATAGCCGTTTAGGTATTTCCATGTTTATACAGATAGCGGTGTAGATATTTCCATGTTCATACAGATGGTGGTGTAGATATTTCCATGTTTATACAGATAGCGGTTTAGATATTTCCACCTTTATACAGATGGCAGTGTAGGTATTTCCATGTTCATACAGATGGCGGTGTAGATAATTCTATGTTCATACAAATGGTGGTGTAAATATTTCCATGTTCATACAGATAGCGGTGTAGATATTTCCATGTTCATACAGATAGCGGTGTACATAGTTCCACCTTTATACAGATGGCGGTATAGATATTTCCATGTTTATATAGATAGTGGTGTAGATATTTCCTTGGTTATATAGATAGCAGTGTACTCATATCCATGTTTATAGAGATAGCGGTGTAGATATTTCCGTGTTCATGCAGATATCGGTGTAGATATTTCCATGTTCATACATATAGAGGTATAGATATTTCCATCTTTATACATACGTTGGTGTAGATATTTCCACGTTGATACAGATGGCGGTGTAGATATTTCCATGTTCATACGGTTAGCGGTGTAGATATTTCCATGTTTGTAGAGATGGTGGTCTAGATATTTCCATGTTCATAGAGATAGCGCTGTAGTTATTTCCATTTTCATACATATAGCGGTGCAGATATTTCGATGTTCATACAGATAGCGGTGTAGATATTTCCATGCTCATACAGATATTGGTGTATGTATTTCCATGTTAATACAGATAGCGGTGTAGATATTTCCATGTTCCTACAGATAGTGGTGTAGATATTTCCATGTTCATCGAGAAGGCGGTGTACATATTTCCATGTTCATACACATGAAGGTGAGGATATTTCCGTGTTCATACAGATGGCGTTGTAGATATTTTCATGTTTATACAGATCGCACTGTAGATCCTTCCAAGTTCATAGAGATGGCGGTGTAGATACTTCCATGTTCAAACGGATGGCAGTGTAGATATTTCCATGTTCATACATACCTCGGTGTAGATATTTCTATGTTGATACAGGTGGCGGTGTAGATATTTCCATGTTTATAGAGATGGCGGTGTACATATTTCCATGTTTATTCAGACGGCCGTGTAGATATTTCCATGTTTATAGAGATGGCGGTGTAGATATTTCCATGTTTATAGAGATGGCGGTGTAGATTTTCCATGTTCATACAGATGGCGGTGTAGATATTTCCATCTTTACAGAGATGGTGGTGTGGATATTTCCATCTTAATGTAAACAGCGGAGTAGATATTTCCATGTTTATAGAGATAGCAGTGTAGATATTTCCATTTGATACACATAACGGTGTAGATATTTCCATGTTTATAAAGATACCAGAGTGGATATTTCCCTGTTTATACAGATAGCGGTGTAGCTATTTCCATGGTTATACAGATAGCGGGGTAGATATTTCCATGTTTGTACAGATAGCAGTGCAGATATTTCCATGTTTATACAGATAGCGGTGTAGATATTTCCATGTTTATTCAGAAAGCGGTGTAGAGATTTCCGTGTTTATACAGATAGCAGTGTAGATATTCCCATATTTATACAGATAGCGGTGTAGATATTTCCATTTTTATACAGATGGCGGTGTAGATATTCCCATGTTCATTCAGATGGAGTTGTAGGTATTTCCATTTTCATACATATGGCGGTGTAGATATTTCCATGATTATAGAGATAGCGGTGCAGTTATTTCCATGTTTATAGAGATAGCGGTGTAGATATTTCCTTGTTTATACAGATAGCGGTGTAGATATTTCCATGTTCATACGGATGACGGTGTAGATATTTCCATGTTTATAGAGATAGCAGTGTAGATATTTCCATGTTTGTAGAGATTGTGGTGTAGATATATCCATCTTTATATAGATGGTGGTGTAGATATTTCCATGTTTATACAGATGTCGGTGTAGATATTTCCATGTTCATACAGATGGCGGTGTAATTTCATGTTTGTAGAGATGGCGTTCTAGATATTTCCATGTTCATAGAGATAGCGGTGTAGTTATTTCCATGTCCATTGAGATTGCGTTGTATGTATTTCCATGTTTGTACATATAGTGGTGTGGATATTTCCATCTTCATAGAGATAGCGGTGTAGATATTTCCATGTTGATACAGGTATCGGTGTAGATATTTCCATGTTCATAGAGACAGCGGTGTAGGTATCTGCACGTTTATACAGACAGCGGTGTAGATATTTCAACGTTTATACAGACAGCGGTGTAGATATTTCCATCTTTATAGAGACAGCGGTGTAGATATTTCCATGTTTATACAGAGAGCGGTGTAGATATTTCCGTGTTGATACAGAGAGCGGTGGAGATATTTTCATGTTTATAAAGATATCAGTGTAGATATTTCCATGTTCAGAGAGATAACAGTGTAGATATTTCGACGTTTATACAGATAGCAGTGTAGATATTTCCATGTTTATAGAGATAGCGGTGTAGATATCTACATATTTATAGAAATGACGGTGTAAATATTTGTATGTTTATAGGGATAGCGGTGTAAATATTCCATGTTTATATTGATAATGGTGTAAATATTTACATGTTTATAGAGATAGCGGTGTAAATATTTCCATGTTTATGGAGATAGTGGTGTAGGTATTTCCATGTTTATAGAGATAGTGGTGTAAATATTTCCGTGTATATAGAGATAGCGGTGTAAATGTTTACATGTTTATACAGATAACGGTGTAGATATTTCCATGTTTATACAGATAGCGGTGTAGATATTTCCATGCTTATAGAGATAGCGGTGTACATATTTCCATGTTTATAGAGATAGCGGTGTAAATATTTCCATGTTTATAGAGATAGCGGTGTAAAAATTTCCATGATTATAGATATAGCGCTGTAGATATTTCCATGTTTATAAAGATAGCTTTGGAATATTTCCATTTTTATACAGACAGCGGTGTAAATTTTACATGTTTATACAGATAGCGGTATAGATATTTCCATGTTTAAACAGATAATGGTGTAGGTATTTCCATGTTTATACAGATTGCGGTGTAAATATTTTCATATTTATAGAGATATTGGTGGAGATATTTCCATGTTGATACAGATAGCGGTATAGATATTCCCATCTTTATTCAGAGAGCTGTCTATATATTTCCATGTTTATTCAGATGGCGTTGTAGATATTTAACTGTATATCCACATAGCGGTGAAGGTAATTCCATGTTTATACAGATAGCGGTGTAGATATTTATATGTTTTTATAGACAGCAGTGTAGATATTTCCATGTTTATAGAGGAAGCGGTGTAGATATTTCCATGTTTATAGAGATAGCGGTGTAAATATTTCCATGTTTATACAGATAGCGGTGTATTTATTTTCATGTTTATACAGTTAGCAGTGTAGGTATTTCCATGTTCACAGAGATAGCTGTGTAGATATTTTGATGTTTTTGCAGATATCAGTGTAGATATTTCCATGTTTATAGAGATAGCGGTGTAGATATTTCCATGTTTATACAGATGGAGGTGTAGATACTTCCATGTTTACAGAGATGGGGGTGTAGATATTTCCATGTTTTTATAGAAGGCGGCGTAGACATTTCCATGTTTACACAGATAGCGGTGTAGACACTTCCATGTTTACACAGATAGCGTTGTAGGTATTTCCATGTTTATAGAGATAGCGGTGTAGATATTTCTGTTTATATAGATAGCGGCGTAGACATTTCCATGTTCATACAGATAGCGGTGTACATATTTCCACCATTATACAGATGGCGGTGTAGATATTTCCATGTTCATACATATGTCGGTGTAGATATTTCCATGTTTATAGAGATGGCGGTGTAGATATTTCCAAGTTTATAGAGATGGAGATGTAGATATTTACATGTTTATAGAGATGGCCTTGTAGATATTTCCACGTTTATACAGATGGCGGTGTAGGCTTTTCCATGTTTACACAGATAGCGGTGTAGACATTTCCATGTTTACACAGATAGCGTTGTAGGTATTTACATGTTTATAGAGATAGCGGTGTAGTTATTTCCATGCTTATACAGATAGCGGTGTAGATATTTCCATGTTTATACAGATAACGGTGTAGATATTGCCATGTTTATACTAATAGCGTTGTAGATATTTCCATCTTATTACAGATGGCTCTGTAGATATTTCTACGTTCCTACAGATGGCGCTGTAGATATTTCCATGTTCATAGAGATGACGGTGTAGATATTTCCATGATTATGGAGATAGCTGTGTAGTTATTTCCATGTTTATACAGATAGTGGTGTAGATATTTCCATGTTTATACGGATAGCAGTTTAGATATTTCCATGTTCATACAGATAGCGATATAGATTTTCCATGTTCATACAGATGACGGTGAAGATATTTCCATGTTTATACAGATGGCGGTGTAGGTGTTTCCATGTTTATAGAGATAGCGATGTAGTTATTTCCATGTTTATAGAGACGGCAGTGTAGATGTTTCCATGTTTACAGAGATGGCGGTGTAGATATTTCCATGTTTATAGAGATAGAATTGTAGATATTTCCTTGTTTATACAGATAGCGGTGTAGATATTTCCATGTTTATACAGAGAGCCGTGTAGATATTTCCATGTTTGTACAGATGGCGGTGTAGATATTTCCATGTTTATAGAGATGGCGGTGTAGATATTTCCATGTTCATACAGATGGCGGTGTAGATATTTCCATGTTTATACAGATAACAGTGTAGATATTTCCATGTTTACAGAGATAGCGTTGTAGATATTTCCATATTTATACACATAGCGGTATAGATATTTCCATGTTTAAACAGATGTTGATGTAGACATTTCCGTGTTTATGTTGATGGCGGTGTAGATATTTCCATGTTCATATACATGGCGTTGTAGACATTTCCATGTGCATACAGATGGCGATGTAGATATTTCCATGTTTATAGAGATGGCGGTGTAGATATTTCCATGTTTTTACAGATGGTGGTGTAGTTATTTTCATGTTTATAGAGATAGCGGCATAGATATTTCCATGTATATACACAGCTGTGTAGATATTTCCATGTTTATTGAGATAGCGGTGTAGATATTTCCATGTTTATGGAGAGGGTGGTGTAGATATTTCCATGCTTATACAGATGGGGCTGTAGATATGTCCATGTTTATAGAGATGGCGGTGAAGATATTTCCATGTTTGTACAGATGGCGGTGTAAATATTTCCATGTTTATACAGATAGCGGTATAGATATTTCCATGTTCATAGAGATGGCAGTGTAGATAATTCCATTTGATACACATTGCGGTGTAGATATTTCCATGGTTATACAGATAGCGGAGTGGATATTTCCATGTTTATACAGATAGCGGTGTAGATATTTCCATGTTTATACAGATAGCGGTGTAGATATTTCCACGTTCATCGAGATGCCGGTGTACATATTTCCATGTTCATACAGATGGCGGTGAAGTTATTTCCAAGTTGACACAGATGGCGGTGTAGATATTTCTATATTTATAGAGATAGTGATGTAGATATTTCCATGTTTATACCGAGGGCAGTGCAGATATTTCGATGTTTATTGAGATAGCAGTGTGGATAGTTCCATGTTGACACTCGTGGCGGTGTAGATATTTCCAAGTTTATACAAATAGCGGTGTAGATGTTTCCATGTATATACAGATAGCGGTGTAGGTATTTCCGTGTTTATGGAGATGGAGGTCTAGATATTTTCTTGTTTATACAGATATTGGTGTAGATATTTCCATGTTTATAGAGATAGCGGTGTAGATATTTCCATGTTTATGGAGATGGTGGTGCAGATATTTCCATGCTTATACAGATGGGGCTGTAGATATCTCCATGTTTATACAGATGGCGGTGAAGATATTTCCATGTATGTACAGATGGCGGTGTAAATATTTCCATGTTTATACACATAGTGGTATAGATATTTCCATGTTTATACAGATGGCGGTGTAGATATTTCCATGTTTATAGAGATGGCGGTGTAGATATTTCCATGTTTATACAGATAGCGTTGTAGATATTTTCATGTTTATAGAGACAGCCCTGTAGATATTTCCATGTTAATACAGATAGCGGTGTAGATATTTTCATGTTTATACAGATAGCGGTATACGTAGCTCAATCTTTACACGGATAGCGGTGTAGACATTTCCGTGTTATACAGATGGCGGTGTAGATATTTCCATGTTCATAGAGATGGCGGTGTAGATATTTCCATGTTTATACAGGTAGCGGTGTAGATATTTCCATGTTTACAGAGATATCATTGTAGATATTTTCATGTTTATACATATAGCTGTATAGATATTTCCATGTTTAAACAGATGGCGGTGTGGATATTTCCATGTTTATAGAGATGGCGGTGTAGATATTTCCATGTTTATACAGATGGTGCTGTAGTTATTTCCATGTTTACACAGATAACAGTGTAGATATTTCAATGTTTATAAAGATATCGTTGTAGATATTTCCATCTTTATACAGATGGCGGTGTAGATATTTCCAAGTTCATACAGATGGCGGTGTTGATATTTCCATGTTCTTATTGATGGCGGTGTAGATATTTCCATCTTTATAGAGATGGTGGTGTTGATATTTCCACCTTAATACAGACAGCGATGTAGATATTTCCATGTTTATAGAGATGGCAGTGTAGATATTTCCATTTGATACACATTGCGGTGTAGATATTTCTATGGTTATACAGATAGTGGAGTGGATACTTCCATGTTTATACAGATAGCGGTGTAGATATTTCCATGTTTATCCAGATAGCGGTGTAGATATTTCCATGTTCATCGAGATGCCTGTGTACATATTTCCATGTTCATACAGATGGCGGCAAAGTTATTTCCAAGTTGATACAGATGGCGGTGTAGATATTTCTATAATTATAGAGATGGTGATGTAGATATTTCCATGTTTATACCGAGGGCAGTGCAGACATTTCGATGTTTATTCAGATAGCAGTGTAGATATTTCCATGTTGACACACGTGGCAGTGTAGATATTTCCATCTTTATACAAATAGCGGTGTAGATGTTTTCATGTATATACAGATAGCGGTGTAGATATTTCCATGTTTATGGAGACGGAGGTCTAGATATTTTCTTGTTTATACAGATAGTGGTGTAGATATTTCCATGTTTATAGAGATAGCGGTGTAGATATTTCCATGTCTATACAGAGAGCGGTGTAGTTATTTCCATGTTCATGCAGATAGCGGTGTAGATATTTCCATCTTTATGCAGATGGCGTTGTAGATATTTCCATGTTCATACAGATGGCGGTGTAGTTATTTCCATGATTATAGAGATAGCGGTGTAGTTATTTCCATGTTCATAGTGATAGCGGTGTAGATATTTCCATGTTTATACAGACAGGTGTGTAGATATTTCCATGTTTATAGAGAGAGCAGTGTAGATATTTCCATATGATACACATAGCGGTATAGATATTTCCATGGTTATACAGATAGCGGAGTGGATATTTCCATGTTTATACAGATAGCGGTGTAGATATTTCCATGTTTATACAGATAGCGGTGTAGATATTTCCATGTTCATAGAGACAGCGGTGTAGGTATCTGCATGTTTATACAGACAGCGGTGTAGATATTTCCATGTTTATACAGAGAGCAGTGTAGATATTTCCATGTTGATACAGAGAGTGGTGGAGATATTTTCATGTTTATAAAGATATCAGTGTAGATAATTCCATGTTCAGAGAGATAACAGTGTTGATATTTCGACGTTTATACAGATAGCGGTGTAGATATTTCCATCTTTATAGAGACAGCGGTGTAGATATTCCCATGTTTATACAGATAGCGGTGTAGATATTTCCATCTTTATACAGATGGCGGTGTAGATAATTCCATGTTTATACAGTAAGTGTTGTAGATATTTCCATGTTTACAGAGGTAGCATTGTAGAAATTTCCATGTTTATAGATGTAGCGGAAAAGATATTTCTATGTTTAAACTGATGGCGATGTAGATATTTCCATGTTCATACAGATAGCGGTGTAGATATTTCCATGTTCATACAGATAGCGGTGCTGATATTTCCATGTTTATACAGGTAGTGGTGTAGATATTTCCATGTTTATACACATAGCGGTGTAGATATTTCCATGTTTATAGAGATAGCGGTGTAGATATTTTCATGTTTATAGAGATGGCAGTGTAGATATTTCCGTGTTTATACAAATGGGGCTGTAGATATTTCCATGTTTATACAGATGGCAGTGAAGATATTTCCATTGTTATACAGATGGCGGTGTACATATTTCCAAATTTATACCGATAGCGGTGTTGATATTTCCACGTTTATGCAGACAGCGGTGTATGTATTTCCATGTTTACACAGATAGCCGTTTAGGTATTTCCATGTTTATACAGATAGCGGTGTAGATATTTCCATGTTCATACAGATGGTGGTGTAGATATTTCCATGTTTATACAGATAGCGGTTTAGATATTTCCACCTTTATACAGATGGCAGTGTAGGTATTTCCATGTTCATACAGATGGCGGTGTAGATAATTCTATGTTCATACAAATGGTGGTGTAAATATTTCCATGTTCATACAGATAGCGGTGTAGATATTTCCATGTTCATACAGATAGCGGTGTACATAGTTCCACCTTTATACAGATGGCGGTATAGATATTTCCATGTTTATATAGATAGTGGTGTAGATATTTCCTTGGTTATATAGATAGCAGTGTACTCATATCCATGTTTATAGAGATAGCGGTGTAGATATTTCCGTGTTCATGCAGATATCGGTGTAGATATTTCCATGTTCATACATATAGAGGTATAGATATTTCCATCTTTATACATATGTTGGTGTAGATATTTCCACGTTGATACAGATGGCGGTGTAGATATTTCCATGTTCATACGGTTAGCGGTGTAGATATTTCCATGTTTGTAGAGATGGTGGTCTAGATATTTCCATGTTCATAGAGATAGCGCTGTAGTTATTTCCATTTTCATACATATAGCGGTGCAGATATTTCGATGTTCATACAGATAGCGGTGTAGATATTTCCATGCTCATACAGATATTGGTGTATGTATTTCCATGTTAATACAGATAGCGGTGTAGATATTTCCATGTTCCTACAGATAGTGGTGTAGATATTTCCATGTTCATCGAGAAGGCGGTGTACATATTTCCATGTTCATACACATGAAGGTGAGGATATTTCCGTGTTCATACAGATGGCGTTGTAGATATTTTCATGTTTATACAGATCGCACTGTAGATCCTTCCAAGTTCATAGAGATGGCGGTGTAGATACTTCCATGTTCAAACGGATGGCAGTGTAGATATTTCCATGTTCATACATACCTCGGTGTAGATATTTCTATGTTGATACAGGTGGCGGTGTAGATATTTCCATGTTTATAGAGATGGCGGTGTACATATTTCCATGTTTATTCAGACGGCCGTGTAGATATTTCCATGTTTATAGAGATGGCGGTGTAGATATTTCCATGTTTATAGAGATGGCGGTGTAGATTTTCCATGTTCATACAGATGGCGGTGTAGATATTTCCATCTTTACAGAGATGGTGGTGTGGATATTTCCATCTTAATGTAAACAGCGGAGTAGATATTTCCATGTTTATAGAGATAGCAGTGTAGATATTTCCATTTGATACACATAACGGTGTAGATATTTCCATGTTTATAAAGATACCAGAGTGGATATTTCCCTGTTTATACAGATAGCGGTGTAGCTATTTCCATGGTTATACAGATAGCGGGGTAGATATTTCCATGTTTGTACAGATAGCAGTGCAGATATTTCCATGTTTATACAGATAGCGGTGTAGATATTTCCATGTTTATTCAGAAAGCGGTGTAGAGATTTCCGTGTTTATACAGATAGCAGTGTAGATATTCCCATATTTATACAGATAGCGGTGTAGATATTTCCATTTTTATACAGATGGCGGTGTAGATATTCCCATGTTCATTCAGATGGAGTTGTAGGTATTTCCATTTTCATACATATGGCGGTGTAGATATTTCCATGATTATAGAGATAGCGGTGCAGTTATTTCCATGTTTATAGAGATAGCGGTGTAGATATTTCCTTGTTTATACAGATAGCGGTGTAGATATTTCCATGTTCATACGGATGACGGTGTAGATATTTCCATGTTTATAGAGATAGCAGTGTAGATATTTCCATGTTTGTAGAGATTGTGGTGTAGATATATCCATCTTTATATAGATGGTGGTGTAGATATTTCCATGTTTATACAGATGTCGGTGTAGATATTTCCATGTTCATACAGATGGCGGTGTAATTTCATGTTTGTAGAGATGGCGTTCTAGATATTTCCATGTTCATAGAGATAGCGGTGTAGTTATTTCCATGTCCATTGAGATTGCGTTGTATGTATTTCCATGTTTGTACATATAGTGGTGTGGATATTTCCATCTTCATAGAGATAGCGGTGTAGATATTTCCATGTTGATACAGGTATCGGTGTAGATATTTCCATGTTCATAGAGACAGCGGTGTAGGTATCTGCACGTTTATACAGACAGCGGTGTAGATATTTCAACGTTTATACAGACAGCGGTGTAGATATTTCCATCTTTATAGAGACAGCGGTGTAGATATTTCCATGTTTATACAGAGAGCGGTGTAGATATTTCCGTGTTGATACAGAGAGCGGTGGAGATATTTTCATGTTTATAAAGATATCAGTGTAGATATTTCCATGTTCAGAGAGATAACAGTGTAGATATTTCGACGTTTATACAGATAGCAGTGTAGATATTTCCATGTTTATAGAGATAGCGGTGTAGATATCTACATATTTATAGAAATGACGGTGTAAATATTTGTATGTTTATAGGGATAGCGGTGTAAATATTCCATGTTTATATTGATAATGGTGTAAATATTTACATGTTTATAGAGATAGCGGTGTAAATATTTCCATGTTTATGGAGATAGTGGTGTAGGTATTTCCATGTTTATAGAGATAGTGGTGTAAATATTTCCGTGTATATAGAGATAGCGGTGTAAATGTTTACATGTTTATACAGATAACGGTGTAGATATTTCCATGTTTATACAGATAGCGGTGTAGATATTTCCATGCTTATAGAGATAGCGGTGTACATATTTCCATGTTTATAGAGATAGCGGTGTAAATATTTCCATGTTTATAGAGATAGCGGTGTAAAAATTTCCATGATTATAGATATAGCGCTGTAGATATTTCCATGTTTATAAAGATAGCTTTGGAATATTTCCATTTTTATACAGACAGCGGTGTAAATTTTACATGTTTATACAGATAGCGGTATAGATATTTCCATGTTTAAACAGATAATGGTGTAGGTATTTCCATGTTTATACAGATTGCGGTGTAAATATTTTCATATTTATAGAGATATTGGTGGAGATATTTCCATGTTGATACAGATAGCGGTATAGATATTCCCATCTTTATTCAGAGAGCTGTCTATATATTTCCATGTTTATTCAGATGGCGTTGTAGATATTTAACTGTATATACACATAGCGGTGAAGGTAATTCCATGTTTATACAGATAGCGGTGTAGATATTTATATGTTTTTATAGACAGCAGTGTAGATATTTCCATGTTTATAGAGGAAGCGGTGTAGATATTTCCATGTTTATAGAGATAGCGGTGTAAATATTTCCATGTTTATACAGATAGCGGTGTATTTATTTTCATGTTTATACAGTTAGCAGTGTAGGTATTTCCATGTTCACAGAGATAGCTGTGTAGATATTTTGATGTTTTTGCAGATATCAGTGTAGATATTTCCATGTTTATAGAGATAGCGGTGTAGATATTTCCATGTTTATACAGATGGAGGTGTAGATACTTCCATGTTTACAGAGATGGGGGTGTAGATATTTCCATGTTTTTATAGAAGGCGGCGTAGACATTTCCATGTTTACACAGATAGCGGTGTAGACACTTCCATGTTTACACAGATAGCGTTGTAGGTATTTCCATGTTTATAGAGATAGCGGTGTAGATATTTCTGTTTATATAGATAGCGGCGTAGACATTTCCATGTTCATACAGATAGCGGTGTACATATTTCCACCATTATACAGATGGCGGTGTAGATATTTCCATGTTCATACATATGTCGGTGTAGATATTTCCATGTTTATAGAGATGGCGGTGTAGATATTTCCAAGTTTATAGAGATGGAGATGTAGATATTTACATGTTTATAGAGATGGCCTTGTAGATATTTCCACGTTTATACAGATGGCGGTGTAGGCTTTTCCATGTTTACACAGATAGCGGTGTAGACATTTCCATGTTTACACAGATAGCGTTGTAGGTATTTACATGTTTATAGAGATAGCGGTGTAGTTATTTCCATGCTTATACAGATAGCGGTGTAGATATTTCCATGTTTATACAGATAACGGTGTAGATATTGCCATGTTTATACTAATAGCGTTGTAGATATTTCCATCTTATTACAGATGGCTCTGTAGATATTTCTACGTTCCTACAGATGGCGCTGTAGATATTTCCATGTTCATAGAGATGACGGTGTAGATATTTCCATGATTATGGAGATAGCTGTGTAGTTATTTCCATGTTTATACAGATAGTGGTGTAGATATTTCCATGTTTATACGGATAGCAGTTTAGATATTTCCATGTTCATACAGATAGCGATATAGATTTTCCATGTTCATACAGATGACGGTGAAGATATTTCCATGTTTATACAGATGGCGGTGTAGGTGTTTCCATGTTTATAGAGATAGCGATGTAGTTATTTCCATGTTTATAGAGACGGCAGTGTAGATGTTTCCATGTTTACAGAGATGGCGGTGTAGATATTTCCATGTTTATAGAGATAGAATTGTAGATATTTCCTTGTTTATACAGATAGCGGTGTAGATATTTCCATGTTTATACAGAGAGCCGTGTAGATATTTCCATGTTTGTACAGATGGCGGTGTAGATATTTCCATGTTTATAGAGATGGCGGTGTAGATATTTCCATGTTCATACAGATGGCGGTGTAGATATTTCCATGTTTATACAGATAACAGTGTAGATATTTCCATGTTTACAGAGATAGCGTTGTAGATATTTCCATATTTATACACATAGCGGTATAGATATTTCCATGTTTAAACAGATGTTGATGTAGACATTTCCGTGTTTATGTTGATGGCGGTGTAGATATTTCCATGTTCATATACATGGCGTTGTAGACATTTCCATGTGCATACAGATGGCGATGTAGATATTTCCATGTTTATAGAGATGGCGGTGTAGATATTTCCATGTTTTTACAGATGGTGGTGTAGTTATTTTCATGTTTATAGAGATAGCGGCATAGATATTTCCATGTATATACACAGCTGTGTAGATATTTCCATGTTTATTGAGATAGCGGTGTAGATATTTCCATGTTTATGGAGAGGGTGGTGTAGATATTTCCATGCTTATACAGATGGGGCTGTAGATATGTCCATGTTTATAGAGATGGCGGTGAAGATATTTCCATGTTTGTACAGATGGCGGTGTAAATATTTCCATGTTTATACAGATAGCGGTATAGATATTTCCATGTTCATAGAGATGGCAGTGTAGATAATTCCATTTGATACACATTGCGGTGTAGATATTTCCATGGTTATACAGATAGCGGAGTGGATATTTCCATGTTTATACAGATAGCGGTGTAGATATTTCCATGTTTATACAGATAGCGGTGTAGATATTTCCATGTTCATAGAGACAGCGGTGTAGGTATCTGCATGTTTATACAGACAGCGGTGTAGATATTTCCATGTTTATACAGAGAGCAGTGTAGATATTTCCATGTTGATACAGAGAGTGGTGGAGATATTTTCATGTTTATAAAGATATCAGTGTAGATAATTCCATGTTCAGAGAGATAACAGTGTTGATATTTCGACGTTTATACAGATAGCGGTGTAGATATTTCCATCTTTATAGAGACAGCGGTGTAGATATTCCCATGTTTATACAGATAGCGGTGTAGATATTTCCATCTTTATACAGATGGCGGTGTAGATAATTCCATGTTTATACAGTAAGTGTTGTAGATATTTCCATGTTTACAGAGGTAGCATTGTAGAAATTTCCATGTTTATAGATGTAGCGGAAAAGATATTTCTATGTTTAAACTGATGGCGATGTAGATATTTCCATGTTCATACAGATAGCGGTGTAGATATTTCCATGTTCATACAGATAGCGGTGCTGATATTTCCATGTTTATACAGGTAGTGGTGTAGATATTTCCATGTTTATACACATAGCGGTGTAGATATTTCCATGTTTATAGAGATAGCGGTGTAGATATTTTCATGTTTATAGAGATGGCAGTGTAGATATTTCCGTGTTTATACAAATGGGGCTGTAGATATTTCCATGTTTATACAGATGGCAGTGAAGATATTTCCATTGTTATACAGATGGCGGTGTACATATTTCCAAATTTATACCGATAGCGGTGTTGATATTTCCACGTTTATGCAGACAGCGGTGTATGTATTTCCATGTTTACACAGATAGCCGTTTAGGTATTTCCATGTTTATACAGATAGCGGTGTAGATATTTCCATGTTCATACAGATGGTGGTGTAGATATTTCCATGTTTATACAGATAGCGGTTTAGATATTTCCACCTTTATACAGATGGCAGTGTAGGTATTTCCATGTTCATACAGATGGCGGTGTAGATAATTCTATGTTCATACAAATGGTGGTGTAAATATTTCCATGTTCATACAGATAGCGGTGTAGATATTTCCATGTTCATACAGATAGCGGTGTACATAGTTCCACCTTTATACAGATGGCGGTATAGATATTTCCATGTTTATATAGATAGTGGTGTAGATATTTCCTTGGTTATATAGATAGCAGTGTACTCATATCCATGTTTATAGAGATAGCGGTGTAGATATTTCCGTGTTCATGCAGATATCGGTGTAGATATTTCCATGTTCATACATATAGAGGTATAGATATTTCCATCTTTATACATATGTTGGTGTAGATATTTCCACGTTGATACAGATGGCGGTGTAGATATTTCCATGTTCATACGGTTAGCGGTGTAGATATTTCCATGTTTGTAGAGATGGTGGTCTAGATATTTCCATGTTCATAGAGATAGCGCTGTAGTTATTTCCATTTTCATACATATAGCGGTGCAGATATTTCGATGTTCATACAGATAGCGGTGTAGATATTTCCATGCTCATACAGATATTGGTGTATGTATTTCCATGTTAATACAGATAGCGGTGTAGATATTTCCATGTTCCTACAGATAGTGGTGTAGATATTTCCATGTTCATCGAGAAGGCGGTGTACATATTTCCATGTTCATACACATGAAGGTGAGGATATTTCCGTGTTCATACAGATGGCGTTGTAGATATTTTCATGTTTATACAGATCGCACTGTAGATCCTTCCAAGTTCATAGAGATGGCGGTGTAGATACTTCCATGTTCAAACGGATGGCAGTGTAGATATTTCCATGTTCATACATACCTCGGTGTAGATATTTCTATGTTGATACAGGTGGCGGTGTAGATATTTCCATGTTTATAGAGATGGCGGTGTACATATTTCCATGTTTATTCAGACGGCCGTGTAGATATTTCCATGTTTATAGAGATGGCGGTGTAGATATTTCCATGTTTATAGAGATGGCGGTGTAGATTTTCCATGTTCATACAGATGGCGGTGTAGATATTTCCATCTTTACAGAGATGGTGGTGTGGATATTTCCATCTTAATGTAAACAGCGGAGTAGATATTTCCATGTTTATAGAGATAGCAGTGTAGATATTTCCATTTGATACACATAACGGTGTAGATATTTCCATGTTTATAAAGATACCAGAGTGGATATTTCCCTGTTTATACAGATAGCGGTGTAGCTATTTCCATGGTTATACAGATAGCGGGGTAGATATTTCCATGTTTGTACAGATAGCAGTGCAGATATTTCCATGTTTATACAGATAGCGGTGTAGATATTTCCATGTTTATTCAGAAAGCGGTGTAGAGATTTCCGTGTTTATACAGATAGCAGTGTAGATATTCCCATATTTATACAGATAGCGGTGTAGATATTTCCATTTTTATACAGATGGCGGTGTAGATATTCCCATGTTCATTCAGATGGAGTTGTAGGTATTTCCATTTTCATACATATGGCGGTGTAGATATTTCCATGATTATAGAGATAGCGGTGCAGTTATTTCCATGTTTATAGAGATAGCGGTGTAGATATTTCCTTGTTTATACAGATAGCGGTGTAGATATTTCCATGTTCATACGGATGACGGTGTAGATATTTCCATGTTTATAGAGATAGCAGTGTAGATATTTCCATGTTTGTAGAGATTGTGGTGTAGATATATCCATCTTTATATAGATGGTGGTGTAGATATTTCCATGTTTATACAGATGTCGGTGTAGATATTTCCATGTTCATACAGATGGCGGTGTAATTTCATGTTTGTAGAGATGGCGTTCTAGATATTTCCATGTTCATAGAGATAGCGGTGTAGTTATTTCCATGTCCATTGAGATTGCGTTGTATGTATTTCCATGTTTGTACATATAGTGGTGTGGATATTTCCATCTTCATAGAGATAGCGGTGTAGATATTTCCATGTTGATACAGGTATCGGTGTAGATATTTCCATGTTCATAGAGACAGCGGTGTAGGTATCTGCACGTTTATACAGACAGCGGTGTAGATATTTCAACGTTTATACAGACAGCGGTGTAGATATTTCCATCTTTATAGAGACAGCGGTGTAGATATTTCCATGTTTATACAGAGAGCGGTGTAGATATTTCCGTGTTGATACAGAGAGCGGTGGAGATATTTTCATGTTTATAAAGATATCAGTGTAGATATTTCCATGTTCAGAGAGATAACAGTGTAGATATTTCGACGTTTATACAGATAGCAGTGTAGATATTTCCATGTTTATAGAGATAGCGGTGTAGATATCTACATATTTATAGAAATGACGGTGTAAATATTTGTATGTTTATAGGGATAGCGGTGTAAATATTCCATGTTTATATTGATAATGGTGTAAATATTTACATGTTTATAGAGATAGCGGTGTAAATATTTCCATGTTTATGGAGATAGTGGTGTAGGTATTTCCATGTTTATAGAGATAGTGGTGTAAATATTTCCGTGTATATAGAGATAGCGGTGTAAATGTTTACATGTTTATACAGATAACGGTGTAGATATTTCCATGTTTATACAGATAGCGGTGTAGATATTTCCATGCTTATAGAGATAGCGGTGTACATATTTCCATGTTTATAGAGATAGCGGTGTAAATATTTCCATGTTTATAGAGATAGCGGTGTAAAAATTTCCATGATTATAGATATAGCGCTGTAGATATTTCCATGTTTATAAAGATAGCTTTGGAATATTTCCATTTTTATACAGACAGCGGTGTAAATTTTACATGTTTATACAGATAGCGGTATAGATATTTCCATGTTTAAACAGATAATGGTGTAGGTATTTCCATGTTTATACAGATTGCGGTGTAAATATTTTCATATTTATAGAGATATTGGTGGAGATATTTCCATGTTGATACAGATAGCGGTATAGATATTCCCATCTTTATTCAGAGAGCTGTCTATATATTTCCATGTTTATTCAGATGGCGTTGTAGATATTTAACTGTATATCCACATAGCGGTGAAGGTAATTCCATGTTTATACAGATAGCGGTGTAGATATTTATATGTTTTTATAGACAGCAGTGTAGATATTTCCATGTTTATAGAGGAAGCGGTGTAGATATTTCCATGTTTATAGAGATAGCGGTGTAAATATTTCCATGTTTATACAGATAGCGGTGTATTTATTTTCATGTTTATACAGTTAGCAGTGTAGGTATTTCCATGTTCACAGAGATAGCTGTGTAGATATTTTGATGTTTTTGCAGATATCAGTGTAGATATTTCCATGTTTATAGAGATAGCGGTGTAGATATTTCCATGTTTATACAGATGGAGGTGTAGATACTTCCATGTTTACAGAGATGGGGGTGTAGATATTTCCATGTTTTTATAGAAGGCGGCGTAGACATTTCCATGTTTACACAGATAGCGGTGTAGACACTTCCATGTTTACACAGATAGCGTTGTAGGTATTTCCATGTTTATAGAGATAGCGGTGTAGATATTTCTGTTTATATAGATAGCGGCGTAGACATTTCCATGTTCATACAGATAGCGGTGTACATATTTCCACCATTATACAGATGGCGGTGTAGATATTTCCATGTTCATACATATGTCGGTGTAGATATTTCCATGTTTATAGAGATGGCGGTGTAGATATTTCCAAGTTTATAGAGATGGAGATGTAGATATTTACATGTTTATAGAGATGGCCTTGTAGATATTTCCACGTTTATACAGATGGCGGTGTAGGCTTTTCCATGTTTACACAGATAGCGGTGTAGACATTTCCATGTTTACACAGATAGCGTTGTAGGTATTTACATGTTTATAGAGATAGCGGTGTAGTTATTTCCATGCTTATACAGATAGCGGTGTAGATATTTCCATGTTTATACAGATAACGGTGTAGATATTGCCATGTTTATACTAATAGCGTTGTAGATATTTCCATCTTATTACAGATGGCTCTGTAGATATTTCTACGTTCCTACAGATGGCGCTGTAGATATTTCCATGTTCATAGAGATGACGGTGTAGATATTTCCATGATTATGGAGATAGCTGTGTAGTTATTTCCATGTTTATACAGATAGTGGTGTAGATATTTCCATGTTTATACGGATAGCAGTTTAGATATTTCCATGTTCATACAGATAGCGATATAGATTTTCCATGTTCATACAGATGACGGTGAAGATATTTCCATGTTTATACAGATGGCGGTGTAGGTGTTTCCATGTTTATAGAGATAGCGATGTAGTTATTTCCATGTTTATAGAGACGGCAGTGTAGATGTTTCCATGTTTACAGAGATGGCGGTGTAGATATTTCCATGTTTATAGAGATAGAATTGTAGATATTTCCTTGTTTATACAGATAGCGGTGTAGATATTTCCATGTTTATACAGAGAGCCGTGTAGATATTTCCATGTTTGTACAGATGGCGGTGTAGATATTTCCATGTTTATAGAGATGGCGGTGTAGATATTTCCATGTTCATACAGATGGCGGTGTAGATATTTCCATGTTTATACAGATAACAGTGTAGATATTTCCATGTTTACAGAGATAGCGTTGTAGATATTTCCATATTTATACACATAGCGGTATAGATATTTCCATGTTTAAACAGATGTTGATGTAGACATTTCCGTGTTTATGTTGATGGCGGTGTAGATATTTCCATGTTCATATACATGGCGTTGTAGACATTTCCATGTGCATACAGATGGCGATGTAGATATTTCCATGTTTATAGAGATGGCGGTGTAGATATTTCCATGTTTTTACAGATGGTGGTGTAGTTATTTTCATGTTTATAGAGATAGCGGCATAGATATTTCCATGTATATACACAGCTGTGTAGATATTTCCATGTTTATTGAGATAGCGGTGTAGATATTTCCATGTTTATGGAGAGGGTGGTGTAGATATTTCCATGCTTATACAGATGGGGCTGTAGATATGTCCATGTTTATAGAGATGGCGGTGAAGATATTTCCATGTTTGTACAGATGGCGGTGTAAATATTTCCATGTTTATACAGATAGCGGTATAGATATTTCCATGTTCATAGAGATGGCAGTGTAGATAATTCCATTTGATACACATTGCGGTGTAGATATTTCCATGGTTATACAGATAGCGGAGTGGATATTTCCATGTTTATACAGATAGCGGTGTAGATATTTCCATGTTTATACAGATAGCGGTGTAGATATTTCCACGTTCATCGAGATGCCGGTGTACATATTTCCATGTTCATACAGATGGCGGTGAAGTTATTTCCAAGTTGACACAGATGGCGGTGTAGATATTTCTATATTTATAGAGATAGTGATGTAGATATTTCCATGTTTATACCGAGGGCAGTGCAGATATTTCGATGTTTATTGAGATAGCAGTGTGGATAGTTCCATGTTGACACTCGTGGCGGTGTAGATATTTCCAAGTTTATACAAATAGCGGTGTAGATGTTTCCATGTATATACAGATAGCGGTGTAGGTATTTCCGTGTTTATGGAGATGGAGGTCTAGATATTTTCTTGTTTATACAGATATTGGTGTAGATATTTCCATGTTTATAGAGATAGCGGTGTAGATATTTCCATGTTTATGGAGATGGTGGTGCAGATATTTCCATGCTTATACAGATGGGGCTGTAGATATCTCCATGTTTATACAGATGGCGGTGAAGATATTTCCATGTATGTACAGATGGCGGTGTAAATATTTCCATGTTTATACACATAGTGGTATAGATATTTCCATGTTTATACAGATGGCGGTGTAGATATTTCCATGTTTATAGAGATGGCGGTGTAGATATTTCCATGTTTATACAGATAGCGTTGTAGATATTTTCATGTTTATAGAGACAGCCCTGTAGATATTTCCATGTTAATACAGATAGCGGTGTAGATATTTTCATGTTTATACAGATAGCGGTATAGGTAGCTCAATCTTTACACGGATAGCGGTGTAGACATTTCCGTGTTATACAGATGGCGGTGTAGATATTTCCATGTTCATAGAGATGGCGGTGTAGATATTTCCATGTTTATACAGGTAGCGGTGTAGATATTTCCATGTTTACAGAGATATCATTGTAGATATTTTCATGTTTATACATATAGCTGTATAGATATTTCCATGTTTAAACAGATGGCGGTGTGGATATTTCCATGTTTATAGAGATGGCGGTGTAGATATTTCCATGTTTATACAGATGGTGCTGTAGTTATTTCCATGTTTACACAGATAACAGTGTAGATATTTCAATGTTTATAAAGATATCGTTGTAGATATTTCCATCTTTATACAGATGGCGGTGTAGATATTTCCAAGTTCATACAGATGGCGGTGTTGATATTTCCATGTTCTTATTGATGGCGGTGTAGATATTTCCATCTTTATAGAGATGGTGGTGTTGATATTTCCACCTTAATACAGACAGCGATGTAGATATTTCCATGTTTATAGAGATGGCAGTGTAGATATTTCCATTTGATACACATTGCGGTGTAGATATTTCTATGGTTATACAGATAGTGGAGTGGATACTTCCATGTTTATACAGATAGCGGTGTAGATATTTCCATGTTTATCCAGATAGCGGTGTAGATATTTCCATGTTCATCGAGATGCCTGTGTACATATTTCCATGTTCATACAGATGGCGGCAAAGTTATTTCCAAGTTGATACAGATGGCGGTGTAGATATTTCTATAATTATAGAGATGGTGATGTAGATATTTCCATGTTTATACCGAGGGCAGTGCAGACATTTCGATGTTTATTCAGATAGCAGTGTAGATATTTCCATGTTGACACACGTGGCAGTGTAGATATTTCCATCTTTATACAAATAGCGGTGTAGATGTTTTCATGTATATACAGATAGCGGTGTAGATATTTCCATGTTTATGGAGACGGAGGTCTAGATATTTTCTTGTTTATACAGATAGTGGTGTAGATATTTCCATGTTTATAGAGATAGCGGTGTAGATATTTCCATGTCTATACAGAGAGCGGTGTAGTTATTTCCATGTTCATGCAGATAGCGGTGTAGATATTTCCATCTTTATGCAGATGGCGTTGTAGATATTTCCATGTTCATACAGATGGCGGTGTAGTTATTTCCATGATTATAGAGATAGCGGTGTAGTTATTTCCATGTTCATAGTGATAGCGGTGTAGATATTTCCATGTTTATACAGACAGGTGTGTAGATATTTCCATGTTTATAGAGAGAGCAGTGTAGATATTTCCATATGATACACATAGCGGTATAGATATTTCCATGGTTATACAGATAGCGGAGTGGATATTTCCATGTTTATACAGATAGCGGTGTAGATATTTCCATGTTTATACAGATAGCGGTGTAGATATTTCCATGTTCATAGAGACAGCGGTGTAGGTATCTGCATGTTTATACAGACAGCGGTGTAGATATTTCCATGTTTATACAGAGAGCAGTGTAGATATTTCCATGTTGATACAGAGAGTGGTGGAGATATTTTCATGTTTATAAAGATATCAGTGTAGATAATTCCATGTTCAGAGAGATAACAGTGTTGATATTTCGACGTTTATACAGATAGCGGTGTAGATATTTCCATCTTTATAGAGACAGCGGTGTAGATATTTCCATGTTTATACAGAGAGCGGTGTAGATATTTCCGTGTTGATACAGAGAGCAGTGGAGATATTTTCATGTTTATAAAGATATCAGTGTAGATATTTCCATGTTCAGAGAGATAACAGTGTAGATATTTTGACGTTTATACAGATAGCGGTGTAGATATTTCCATGTTTATAGAGATAGCGGTGTAGATATCTACATATTTATAGAAATGACGGTGTAAATATTTCTATGTTTACAGGGATAGCGGTGTAAATATTCCATGTTTTTAGATATAATGGTGTAAATATTTACATGTTTATAGAGATAGCGGAGTAAATATTTCCATGTTTATGGAGATAGTGGTGTAGGTATTTCCATGTTTATAGAGATAGCGGTGTAAATATTTCCGTGTATATAGACATAGCGGTGTAAATGTTTATATGTTTATAGAGATAGCGGTGTAGATATTTCCATGTTTATACAGATAGTGGTGTAGATATTTCCATGCTTATAGAGATAGCGGTGTAGATATTTCCATGTTTATAGAGATAGTGGTGCAAATATTTCCATGTTTATAGAGATAGCGGTGTAGATATTTCCATGTTTATAAAGATAGCGGTGGAATATTTCCATTTTTATACAGACAGCAGTGTAAAGGTTTACATGTTTATATAGATAGCGGTGTAGATATTTCCATGTTTAAACCGATAATGGTGTAGGTATTTCCATGTTTATACAGATTGCGGTGTAAATATTTTCATGTTTATAGAGATATTGGTGGAGATGTTTCCATGTTGATACAGATAGCGGTGTAGATATTCCCATGTTTATTCAGAGAGCGGTCTAGATATTTCCATGTTTATACAGATGGCATTGTAGATATTTAACTGTGTATACACATAGCAATGAAGGTAATTCCATGTTTACACAGATAGCGGTGTAGATATTTATATGTTTTTACAGATAGCGCTGTAGATATTTCCATGTTTATAGAGGAAGCGGTGTAGATATTTCCATGTTTATGGAGATGGTGGTGTAGACATTTCCATGCTTATACAGATGGGGCTGTAGATATCTCCATGTTTATACAGATGGCGGTGTAGATATTTCCATGTTTATAGAGATGGCGGTGTAGATATTTCCATGTTTATACAGATAGCGGTGTAGATATTTTCATGTTTATAGAGACAGCCCTGTAGATATTTCCATGTTAATACAGATAGCGGTGTAGATATTTTCATGTTTATACAGATAGCGGTGTAGTTAGGTCCATCTTTACACAGATAGCGGTTTAGACATTTCCGTGTTTATACAGATGGCGGTGTAGATATTTCCTTGTTCATAGAGATGGCGGTGTAGATATTTCCATGTTTAAACTGATCGCGGTGTAGATATTTCCATGTTTATGGAGATGGCGGTGCAGAAATTTCCATGTTTATACAGATGGCGGTGTAGAGAATTCTATGTTCATAGAAATGGTGGTGTAAATATTTCCATGTTCATAGAGATAGCATTGTAGATATTTCCAAGTTCATACAGATGGCGGTGTCGATATTTCCATGTTCATACAGATGGCGGTGTAGATATTTCCATCTTTATAGAGATGGTGGTGTTGATATTTCCACCTTAATACAGACAGCGATGTAGATATTTCCATGTTTATAGAGATGGCAGTGTAGATATTTCCATTTGATACACATAGCGGTGTAGATATTTCCCTGGTTATACAGATAGCGGAGTGGATATTTCCATGTTTATACAGATAGCGGTGTAGATATTTCCATGTTTTTACAGATAGCGGTGTAGATATTTCCATGTTCATCGAGATGCCGGTGTACATATTTCCATGTTCATACAGATGGTGGTGAAGTTATTTCCAAGTTGATACAGATGGCGGTGTAGATATTTCTATATTTATAGAGATGGTGATGTAGATATTTACATGTTTATAGAGATAGCAGTGTAGATACTTCCATTTCATACACATAGCGTTATAGATATTTCCATGGTTATGCAGATAGCGGAGTGGATATTTCCATGTTTATACAGATAGCGGTGTAGATATTTCCATGGTTATATAGATAGCGGTGTAGATATTTCCATGGTTATACAGATAGCGGTGTAGATATTTCCATGTTTGTACAGATAGCAGTGTAGATATTTCCATGTTTACAGAGATAACGTTGTAGATATTTTCATGTTTATACATATAGCAGTATAGATATTTCCATGTTTAAACTGATGGCGGTGTAGATATTTCCATGTTTATAGAGATGGCGGTGCAGATATTTCCATGTTTATACAGGTGGCGGTGAAGAGAATTCTATGTTCATACAAATGGTGGTGTAAATATTTCCATGTTCATAGAGATAGCGGTGTAGATATTTCCAAGTTCATACAGATGGCGGTGTCGATATTTCCATGTTCATACAGATGGCGGTGTAGATATTTCCATCTTTATAGAGATGGTGGTGTTGATATTTCCACCTTAATACAGACAGCGATGTAGATATTTCCATGTTTATAGAGATGGCAGTGTAGATATTTCTATTTGATACACATAGCGGTGTTGATATTTCCATGGTTATACAGATAGCGGAGTGGATATTTCCATATTTATACAGATAGCGGTGTAGATATTTCCATGTTTTTACAGATAGCGGTGTAGATATTTCCATGTTCATCGAGATGCCGGTGTACAGATTTCCATGTTCATACAGATGGTGGTGAAGTTATTTCCAAGTTGATACAGATGGCGGTGTAGATATTTCTATATTTATAGAGATGGTGATGTAGATATTTCCATGTTTATACCGAGGGCAGTGCAGATATTGCGATGTTTATTGAGATAGCAGTGTAGATATTTCCATGCTGACACACGTGGCGGTGTAGATATTTCCAAATTTATACAAATAGCGGTGTAGATGTTTCCATGTATATACAGATAGCGGTGTAGATATTTCCATGTTTATGGAGATGGAGGTCTAGATATTTTCTTGCTTATACAGATAGTGGTGTAGATATTTCCATGTTTATAGAGATAGCAGTGTAGGTATTTCCATGTTTATACAGAGAGCGGTGTAGATATTTCCATGTTCATACAGATAGCGGTGTAGATATTTCCATCTTTATGCAGATGGCGGTGTAGATATCTCTATGTTCATACAGATGGTGTTGTAGATATTTCCATGTTCATACAGATGGCGGTGTAGATATTTCCATGATTATAGAGATAGCGGTGTAGTTATTTCCATGTTCATAGTGATAGCGGTGTAGATATTTCCATGTTTATACAGACAGCGGTGTAGATATTTCCATGTTTATAGAGATAGCAGTGTAGATACTTCCATTTGATACACATAGCGTTATAGATATTTCCATGGTTATACAGATAGCGGAGTGGATATTTCCATGTTTATACAGATAGCGGTGTAGATATTTCCATGGTTATACAGATAGCGGTGTAGATATTTTCATGTTTGTACAGATAGCGGTGTAGATATTTCCGTGTTCATAGAGATGGCAGTGTAGATGTTTCCATTTTTATACAGATGGTGGTGTAGATATTTCCATGTTGATACAGATGTCGGTGTAGATATTTCCATGTTTATACAGATGGCAGTGAAGATATTTCCATGTTTATAGAGATGGCGGTCTGGATATTTTGATGTTCGTAGAGATAGTGGTGTAGATATTTCCATGTTCATTGAGATAGCGGTGTAGGTATTTCCATGTACATACATATAGCGGTGTAGATATTTCTATATTCATACTGATAGCGGTGTAGATATTTCCATGTTCATACAGATAGCAGTGTAGATATTTCCATATTCATACTGATAGTGGTGTAGATATTTCCATGTTCATCGAGATGCCGGTGTACATATTTCCATGTTCATACAGATGGCGGTGAAGCTATTTCCATGTTCATACAGATGGCAGTGTAGTTATTTCCATGTTCATACAGAGAGTGGTATAGATGTTTCCATATTTATAAAGATAGTAGCGTAGATATTTTCATGTTTAGACGGCGGTCTAGATATTTCCTTGTTTATACAGATGGCGGTGTAGATATTTCCATGTTCATATAGATAGCGGTGTGCATATTTCCACCTTTATACAGATGGCGGTGTAGATATTTCCATGTTCTTAAAGATGGCGATGTAGATATTTCCATGTTTATAGAGATGGTGGTGTACATATTTCCATGTTTATAGACATGGCGGTGTAGACATTTCCATGTTTACACAGACAGTGCTGTAGACATTTCCATGTTTACACAGATAGCGTTGTAGATATTTACATGTTTATAGAGATAGCGGTGTAGCTCTTTCCATGTTTATACAGATAGCGGTGAAGATATTTCCATATTTATTCAGATAGCGGTGTAGATATTTCCATGTTTATGCAGATAGCGGTGTAGATATTTCCATGTTTTTACAGATGGCGGTGCAGATATTTCCATGTTTATACAGATAGCGGTGTAGATATTTACACGTTTTTACAGATAGCGGTGTAGATATTTCCATTTTTATACAGATAGTGGTGTAGATATTTTCATGTTGATAGAGATGTCGTTGTAGCTATTTCCGTGTTTATACAGATGGCAGTGTAGACATTTCCATGTTTATAGAGATGGCGGTCTAGATATTTCCATGTTCATAGAGATAGTGGTGTAGTTATTTCCATGTTCATTGAGATCGCGGTGTACGTATTTCCATTTTCATACATATAACGGTGTAGGTATTTCCATGTTCATACATATAGCGGTGTAGATATTTCCATGTTCATACAGATAGTGGTGTAGATATTTCCATGTTTATACAGATAGCGGTGTAGTTATTTTCATGTTCATAGAGATAGCGGTCTAGATATTTCCTTGTTCATAGAGATAGTGGTGTAGTTATTTCCATGTTCATTGAGATAGCGGTGTAGGTATTTACATGTTCATACATATAGCGGTGTAGATATTTCCATGTTCATATAGATAGTGGTGTAGATATTTCCATGTTCATACAGATAGCGGTGTAGTTATTTCCATGTTGATAGAGATAGCGGTGTAGATATTTCCAGGTTCATCGAGATGCCGGTGTACATATTTCCATGTTCATACAGATGGCGGTGTACATATTTCCATATTTATAGAGATGGTGGTATAGATATTTGCATGTTTATATAGAGGTGTAGATATTTCCATGTTTATAGAGATAGTGGTGTAGATATTTGCATGTTTATATAGAGTTGTAGATATTTCCATGTGCATACAGATAGCGGTGTACATATTTCCACCTTTATACACATGGCGGTGTAGAAATTTCCATGTTCATACCGATGGCAGTGTAGATATTTCCATGTGTCTAGAGATGGCGGTGTAGATATTCCCATGTTCATACAGGTGGTGGTGTAGATATTTCCATGTTTATAGAGATAGCGGCGTAGATATTTGCATGTTTATACACATAGCGGTGTAGACATTTCAATGTTTATACAGAAAGCGGTGTAGATATTTCCATATTTATAGAGATGGTGGTGTAGATATTTGCATGTTTATATAGAGGTGTAGATATTTCCATGTTTATAGAGATAGTGGTGTAGATATTTGCATGTTTATATAGAGTTGTAGATATTTCCATGTTCATACAGATAGCGGTGTAGATATTTCCACGTTTATACAGATATCGGTGTAGATATTTCCACCTTTATACAGATGGCGGTGTAGATATTTGCATGTTCATACAGATGGCGTTGTAGATATTTCCAGGTTTATACCGATGGCGGTGTAGATATTTCCATGTTCATAGAGACGGCGGTGTTGATATTTACATGATTACAGAGATAGCGGTGTAGTTATTTCCATGTTTATAGACATAGCGGTGTAGATATTTCCTTGTTTATACAGATATCGGTATAGATATTTCCATGTTCATACAGATAGCGGTGTAGATATTTCCATGTTCATACAGATAGCGGTGTAGATATTTCCATGTTCATACAGATAGTGGTGTAGCTATTTCCGTGTTCATACAGATTGCGGTGTAGATATTTCCATGTTCTTTCAGATAGCAGTGTGGATATTTCCATCTTTATACAGATGGCGTTGTAGATATTTCCATGTTCATATAGATGGCAGTGTAGATATTTCCATGATTACAGAGATAGCGGTGTAGTTATTTCCATGTTTATAGACATAGCGGTGTAAATATTTTCATGTTTATACAGATAGCGGTGTAGATATTTCCTTGTTTATACAGATAGCGTTGTATGTATTTCCATGGTTATAGAGAGAGCGGTGCAGATATTTCCATGTTTATACAGATAGCGGTGTAGATATTTCCGTGTTTATACAGATAGCGGTGTAGATATTCCCATGTTTATACAGATAGCGATGTAGATATTTCCATCTTTTTACAGATGGCAGTGTAGATATTTCCATGTTCATACAGATGGTGTTGTAGATATTTCCATGTTCATAAAGATGGTGGTGTAGATATTTCCATGTTTATACAGTAAGTGTTGTAGATATTTCCATGTTTACAGAGGTAGCATTGTAGACATTTCAATGTTTATAGAGGTAGTGGAAAAGATATTTCCATGTTTAAACAGATGGCGCTGTGGATATTTCCATGTTTATATAGATGGCGGTGTAGATACTTCCATGTTCATACAGGTGACGTTGTGGATATTTCCATGTTCATATAGATGGCAGTGTAGTTATTTCCATGTTTATAGAGATGGCGGTGTAGATATTTCCATGTTTATACAGATGGTGGTGTAGATATTTCCATGTTTATAGACATATCGGAGTAGATATTTCCATGTTTATACACATAGCGGTGTAGATATTTCCAAGTCTATAGAGATAGCGGTGTAGATATTTCCATGTTTGTAGAGATGGCGGTGTAGATATTTCCATGTTTATACAGATGGGGCTGTAGATATTTCCATGTTTATACAGATGGCGGTGTACATATTTCCAAATTTATACCAATAGCGGTGTAGATATTTCCACGTTTATGGAGATAGCGGTGTATATATTTCCATGTTTACACAGACAGCGGTGTAGGTATTTCCATGTTTACACAGATAGCGGTGTAGATATTTCCATGTTCATACAGATGTTGGTGTATATATTTCCATGTTTGTACAGATATCGGTGCAGATATTTCCATTTTTGTACAGATGGCAGTGTAGATATTTCCCTGTTCATACAGATGGCGGTGTAGATAATTCCATGTTCATACAAATGGTGGTGTAAATATTTCCATGTTTATATAGAAAGCGGCGTAGATATTTCCATGTTCATACAGATAGCGGTGTATATAGTTCCACCTTTATACAGATGGCGGTGTAGATATTTACATCTTTATATAGATAGCGGTGTAGATGTTTCCTTGGTTATACAGATAGTGGTGTACTCATATCCATGTTTATAGAGATAGCGGTGTAGACATTTCCATGTTCATATAGATATCGGAGTAGATATTTCCATGTTCATACATATAGAGGTGTAGATATTTCCATCTTTATACCGATGGTGGTGTAGATATTTCCGCGTTCATACAGATGGCGGTGTATATATTTCCATGTTTATACAGATGGCGTTGTAGATATTTCCATGTTCACACTGATAGCAGTGTCGTCATTTTCAAGTTTACGCAGATAGTGTTGTAGATATTTCCATGTTTATAGAGATAGCAGTGAAGTTATATCCATGTTTATGCAGATAGCGCTGTAGATATTTACATGTTTTTACAGATAGCGGTGTAGATATTTCCATGTTTATACAGATAGCAGTGTAGATATTTCCATGTTTATACAGATAGCAGTGTAAATATTTCCATCTTTATACAGATGGTGGTGTAGATATTTCCATGTTTATACAGATGTTGGTGTAGTTATTTCCATGTTTATAGAGATGGTGGTGTAGATATTTCCATGTTCATACAGATAGCGGTGTAGATATTTCCATGTTTATACAGATAGCGGTATAGTTATTTCCATGTTTATACAGATAGCGGTGTAGATATTTCCATGTTTTTACAGATAGCGGTGTAAATATTTCCATCTTTATACTGATGGTGGTGTGGATATTTCCATGTTTATACAGATGTCGGTGTAGATATTTCCATGTGTATAGAGATGGCGATGTAGATATTTCCATGTTTATAGAGATGGCGGTCTAGATATTTCCATTTTCATAGAGATTGCAGTGTAGTTATTTCCATGTTTATTGACATAGCGGTGTAGGTATTTCCATGTTCATACATATAACGGTGTAGATATTTCCATGTTCATACAGATAGCGGTGTAGATATTTCCATGTTCATACAGATAGCAGTGTAGGTATTTCCATGTTCATACAGAGAGTGGTGTAGGTATTTCCTTGTTCATACAGATAGCGGTGTAGTTATTTCCATGTTCATACAGATAGCAGTGTAGGTATTTCCATGTTCATACAGATAGTGGTGTAGGTATATCCATTTTCATACAGGTTGCGGTGAAGATATTTCCTTGTTCTTCAAGATGGCGGTGTACATATTTCCATGTTCATACAGATGACGGTGAAGATATTTCTGTGTTCATACAGATAGCATTGTAGATATTTCCAACTTCATACAGATGGCACTGCAGATACTTCCAAGTTCATAGAGATGGCGGTGCAGATATTTCCATGTTCAAACAGATGGCAGTGTAGATATTTCCATGTTCATACAGATGGCGGTGTAGATATTTACATATTTATTGAGATGGCGGTGTAGATATTTCTATGTTTATACCGAGGGCGGTGTAGATATTTCCATGTTTATAGAGATAGCAGTGTAGATGTTTCCATGTTGATACACATAGCGGTGTAGATATTTCCAAGTTTATACAAATAGCGGTGTAGATATTTCCATGTTTATATAGATAGTAGTGTAGATATTTCCATGTTTATAGAGATGGCGGTCTAGATATTTCCATGTTTATAGAGATAGTGGTGTAGACCTTTACATGATTACACAGCGTTGTAGATATTTACATGTTTATAGAGATAGCGGTGTAGATATTTCCGTGTTCATACAGATAGTGGTGTGCATATTTCCACCTTTATACATATGGCGGTGTAGATATTTTCATGTTCATACAGATGGCGGTGTAGATATTTCCATGTTTATAGAGATGGCAGTGTAGATATTTCCATGTTTATACAGATGGCGGTGTAGATATTTACATGTTTATAAAGATGGCGGTGTAGATATTTCCATGTTTATACAGATAGCTGTGTAGATATTTCCATGTTCCTACAGATGGCGGTGTAGATATTTCCATCTTTATAGAGATGGTGGTGTAGATATTTCCATCTTAATACAGACTGCATTGTAGATATTTTCATGTTTATAGTGATAGCAGTGTAGACATTTCCATTTGATACACATAGCGGTGTAGATATTTCCAAGTTTATACAAATAACCGTGTAGATATTTGCTTGTATATACAGAAAGCGGTGTAGATATTTCCATGCTTATAAAGATAGCGGAGTGGATATTTCCTTGTTTATACAGATAGTGGTGTAGATATTTCCAGGTTTATACACATTGCGGTGTAGATATTTCCATGTTTATGCAGATAGCGGTGCAGAGATTTCCATCTTTATACAGATGGAGGTGTAGATATTCCCATGTTCATACAGATTGCATTGTGGATATTTGCATGTTCATACAGATGGCGGTGTAGATATTTCCTTGATTATAGAGATAGCGGTGCAGTTATTTCCATGTTTATAGAGATAGCGGTGTAGTTATTTCCATGTTTATAAAGATAGCGGTGTAGATATTTCCATGTTCATTCAGATAGCGGAGTAGATATTTCCATGTTCATACAGATATCGGTGTAGACATTTCCATGTTCTTACAGATAGCAGTGTAGTTATTTCCTTGTTTACAGAGATGGCAGTGTAGATATTTCCATGTTTACAGAGATGACGGTGTAGTTATTTCCATGTTTATAGAGATAGCGTTATAGATATTTCCATGTTTATAAAGATAGCGGTGTAGATATTTCCATGTTGATACAAATAGCCGTGGAGATATTTCCATGTTTTTGCAGATCGCCATGTACATATTTCCATGTTTCTACAGATAGCGGTGTAGATATTTCCATGTTTATACAGATGGCAGTGTAGGTATTTCCATGTTCATACAGATGGCGGTGTAGATATTTCCATATTTATACAGATAGCGTTGTAGATATTTCCATGTTTACAGAGATAGCGTTGTAGATATTTCCATGTTTATAGACAAAGAGGTGTAGATAATTCCTTGTTTATACAGAAAGCGCTGTATACATATCCATGTTTATAGAGATAGCGGTGCAGATATTTCCAGGTTTATACAGATAGCGATGTAGATATTTACATGTTCAAACAGATAGTGGTGTAGATATTTCCATGTTCATACAGATAGCGGTTTGCATCTTTCCACCCTTATACAGATGGTGGTGTAGATATTTCCATGTTCATACAGATGGCGGTGTAGATATTTCCATGTTTATAGAGATGGCGGTGTAGATATTTCTATGTTTATACAGATGGCGGTGTAGATATTTCCATGTTTAAGGAGATGGCGGTGTAGAGATTTCCATGTTTTTACAGATGGCTGTGTAGACATTCCGTGTTTACACAGACAGTGGTGTAGACATTTCCATGGTTACACAGATAGCGTTGTAGATATTTAGATGTTTATAGAGATAGTGGTGTAGCTGTTTCCATGTTTATAGTGATTGCGGTGAAGATATTTCCATGTTTATACAGATAGCGGTGTAGATATTTACATGTTTGTACAGATAGCGGTGCAGATATTTCCATGTTTATACAGATAGAGGTATAGATATTTCCCTGTTGGTACAGATAGCGGTACAGCTATTTCCATGTTTATACAGATAGTGGTTTAGGTATTTCCATGTTCTTACAGATAGTGGTGTAGATATTTCCATGTTCATACAGATAGCAGTGTAGATGTTTCCATGTTTATCGAGATGCCGGTGTACATATTTCCATGTTCATATAGATGGCAGTGTAGATATTTCTGTGTTCATACAGATAGCGGTGTAGATATTTCCATGTTTATACAGATGCTGGTGTAGATATTTCCATGTTCATACAGATAGCGGTGTAGATACTTCCATGTTCATAGAGATGGCGGTGCAGATATTTACACGTTCATACGTATGGCAGTGTAGATATTTCCATGTTCATACAGATGGCGGTGTAGATATTTCTGTATTTGTAGAGATGGCGGTGTAGATATTTCCATGTTTATCCCGAGGGCGGTGTAGATATTTCCATGTTTATAGAGATAGCAGTGTAGATATTTTCATGTTGATACACATAGCGGTGTAGGTATTTCCAAGTTTATACAAATAGCGGTGTAGATATTTCTGTGTATATACAGATAGCGGTGTAGATATTTCCATGTTTATAGAGATAGTGGTGAAGATATTTCCATATTTATACAGATAGCGGTGTAGATATTTCCATGTTCATACAGATAGCGGTGTACATATTTTCACCTTTATACAGATTGTGGTGTAGTTGTTTCCATGTTCATACAGATGGTGGTGTAGGTATTTCCATGTTTATAGAGATTGCGGTGTAGATATTTCCATGTTTATACAGATGGCGGTGTAGATATTTCCATGTTTAGAGAGATGGCTGTGTACATATTTCCATGTTCATGCAGATGATGGTGAAGATATTTTGGTGTTCATACAGATGGCATTGTAGATATTTCCATCTTCATACAGATGGCACTGTATATACTTGCAAGTTCATAGAGATGGCGGTGTAGATATTTGCATGTTCAAACGGATGGCAGTGTAGATATTTCCATGTTCATACAGATGGCGGTGTAGATTTACATATTTATTGAGATGGCTGTGTAGATATTTCTATGTTTATACCGAGGGCGGTGTAGATATTTCCATGTTTATAGAGATAGTAGTGTAGATATTTCAATGTTGATACACATAGCGGTGTAGATATTTCTAAGTTTATAGAAATAGCGGTGTAGATATTTCCATGTTTATACAGACAGTAGCGTAGATATTTCCATGTTTATAGAGATGGCCGTCTAGATATTTCCTTGTTTACACAGATAGCTATAAATATATTTCCATGTTTATAGAGATAGCAGAGTAGATATTTCCATGTTTATGCAGATAGCGCTGTAGATATTTCCATGTTCATACAGATAGTGGTGTGCATATTTCCACCTTTATACATATGGCGGTGTAGATATTTCCATGTTTATAGAGATGGCGGTGTAGATATTTCCGTGTTCATACAGATGACGGTGTAGATATTTACATGTTCATGCAGATGGCGGTGTAGATATTTCCATGTTCGTACAGATGGCGGTGTAGATATTTCCATGTTCATAGAGATGGCGGTGTAGATATTTCCATGTTTATGCAGATAGCGGTATAGATATTTCTATGTTTATACAGATGGTGGTGTAGATATTTCCATGTTTCTAGAGATGGCGGTCTAGATATTTCCATGTTTATAGAGATAGTGGTGTAGTTATTTCCAAGTTTGTAGAGACAGCGATGTAGATATTTCCATGTTTATACAGATAGCGGTGAAGATATTTCCATGTTTATAGAGATAGCGGTGTAGATATTTTCATGTCCATACAGATAACAGTGTAGATATTTCCATCTTTATAGAGATAGTGGTGTAGATAATTTCAATTTTATACAGATAGCAGTGTAGATATTTCCAAGTTCATACAGATAGCGGTGTAGATATTTCCACGTTTATAGAGATGGTGGTGTAGATATTTCCATGTTCATAGAGATGGCGGTGTAGATATTTCCATGTTCATACAGATGGCGGTGAAGATATTTCTATGTTCATACAGATGTCAGTGTAGATATTTCCATGTTTATACAAATGGCGGTGTAGATATTTCTATGTTCATAGAGGTGGCGGTCTAGATATTTCCATGTTCATACAAATGGTGGTGTAGATATTTCTATGTTTATAGAGAAGGCGTTGTAGATATTTCCATGTTTATACAGATAACAGTGTAGTTATTTCCACGTTCATAGAGATAGCGGTGTAGATAATTTCAATTTTATACAGATAGCTGGGTAGATATTTGCATGCTCATACAGATAGCGGTGTAGATATTTCCATCTTCATACAGATAGCGGTGTAGATATTTCCATCTTCATACAGATAGCAGTGAAGATATTTCCATCTTCATACAGATAGCGGTGTAGATATTTCCATCTTCATACAGATAGCAGTGTAGATATTTCCATGTTCACACAGATAATGGTGTAGATATTTCCATGTTCATACCAATAGTGGTGTGGATATTTCCATGTTCATTCAGATAGCGGTGTAGATATTTCCATGTTCATACAGATAGCGGTGTAGATTTTTCCATGTTCATACTGATAGCGGTGTAGATATTTCCATGTTCATACAGTTAGCGGTGTAGATATTTCCATTTTCATACAGATGGCGCTGTAGATATGTACATGTTCATACAGATGGCGGTGTAGATATTTCCATGTTCGTACGGATGGCAGTGTAGATATTTCCATGTTCACACGGGTGGCGGTGTAGATATTTCCATGTTTATACAGATAGCAGTGTAGATATTTCCATGTTCATACAGATGGCGGTGTAGATATTTCCATGTTCGTACGGATGGCATTGTAGATATTTCCATGTTCATACAGGTGGCGGTGTAGATATTTCCATGTTTATACAGATAGCAGTGTAGTTATTTCCATGTTTATAGAGATATCAGTGTAGATATTTCCATTGATATAGAGATAGCTGTGTAGATATTTGCATGTTCATACAGATAGCGGTGTAGATATTTCCATGTTCGTACAGATAGCGGTGTAGATATTTCCATGTTCATACAGATAGCGGTGTAGATATTTCGATGTTCATACAGATAACGGTGTAGATATTTCCATGTTCATACAGATGGCGGTGTAGATATTTCCATGTTCATACAAATGGCGGTGTAGATATTTCCTTGTTCATAGAGATGTCGGTGTAGATATTTCCATGTTCATTCAAATGGCGTTGTAGGTATTTCCATGTTCATAGAGATAGCGGTGTAGATATTTCCATGTTTACACAGATAGCAGTGTAGATATTTCCACGGTTATAGAGATAGCAGTGTAGATATTTCCTTGATATACAGATAGCTGTGTAGATATTTGCATGTTCATACAGATAGCGGTGTAGATATTTCCATGTTCATACAGAGGGCGGTGTAGATATTTCCATGTTCATACAGATAGCGGTGTAGATATTTCTATGTTCATACAGATAGCGGTGTAGATATTTCCATGTTCATACTGATAGCGGTGTAGATATTTCCATGTTCATACAGTTAGCGGTGTAGATATTTCCATTTTCATACAGATGGCGCTGTAGATATGTACATGTTCATACAGATGGCGGTGTAGATATTTCCATGTTCGTACGGATGGCAGTGTAGATATTTCGATGTTCACACGGGTGGCGGTGTAGATATTTCCATGTTTATACAGATAGCAGTGTAGTTATTTCCATGTTTATAGAGGTAGCAGTGTAGATATTTCCATTGATATACAGATAGCTGTGTAGATATTTGCACGTTCATACAGATAGCGGTTTAGATATTCCCGTGTTCGTACAGATAGCGGTGTAGATATTTTCATGTTCATACAGATAGCAGTGTAGATATTTCCATGTTTATACAGATAACGGTGAATATATTTCCATGTTCATACAGATAGCGGTGTAGATATTTCCATGTTCATACAGTTAGCGTTATAGATATTTCCATGTTCATACAGATGGTTGTGTAGATATTTACATGTTCATGTAGATGGCGGTGTAGATATTTCCATGTTCGTACAGATGGCGGTGTAGATATTTCCATGTTCATAGAGATGGCGGTGTAGATATTTCCATGTTTATGCAGATAGCGTTATAGATATTGCCATGTTTATAAAGATGGTGGTGTAGATATTTCCATGTTTATAGAGATGGCGGTCTAGATATTTCCATGTTTATAGAGATAGTTGTGTAGTTATTTCCAAGTTTATAGAGACAGCGTTGTAGATATTTCCATGTTTATACAGATAGCGGTGAAGATATTTCCAATTTTATACAGATGGTGGTGTAGATATTTTCATGTTTATACAGAAAACAGTGTAGATATTTCCATCTTTATAGAGATAGTGGTGTAGATAATTTCAATTTTATACAGATAGCAGTGTAGATATTTCCAAGTTCATACAGATAGCGGTGTAGATATTTCCACGTTTATAGAGATGGCGGTGTAGATATTTCCATGTTCATACAGATGGCGGTGTAGATATTTCCATGTTTATAGAGATGGCGGTGTAGATATTTCCATGTTTACACAGATGGCGGTGTAGATATTTCCATGTTTACACAGATGGCGGTGTAGACATTTCCATGTTTACACAGATAGCGGTGTGGATATTTCCATGTTTATGCAGATAGCGGTGTAGATATTTCCATGTTTATACAGATAGCGGTGCGGATATTTCCATGTTTATACAGATAGTTGGGCAGATACTTCCATGTTTATACAGATAGCGGTGTAGATATTTCCATGTTAATACAGATGGCGGTGTAGATATGTCCATGTTCGTACAGATGGCGGTGTAGACATTTCCATGTTCATACAGATGGCGGTGTAGATATTTCGAAGTTTATAGAGATAGCGCTGTAGTTATTTCCATATTTATAGAGAAATCTGTGTAGGTATTTCCATGTATATTCAGATAGCTGTGTAGATATTTCCATGTTCATGCAGATAGCGGTGTAGATATTTCCATGTTCATCCAGATGCCGGTGTACATATATCCATGTTCATACAGATGGCGGTGAAGATATTTCCATGTTCATACAGATGGCGGTGTAGGTATTTCCATTTTCATATAAATGGCGGTGTAGATATTTCCATGTTCATAGAGATGGCGGTGTAGATATTTCCATGTTAACACAGATAGAAGTGTAGATATTTCCATGTTTATAGAGATAGCAGTGAAGATATTTCCATTGATATACAGAAAGCTGTGTAGATATTTGCATGTTCATACAGATAGCGGTGTAGATATTTCCATGTTCATACAGATAGCGGTGTAGATATTTCCATGTTCATACAGATAGCGGTGAAGATATTTCCATGTTCATACAGATAGCGGTGTAGATATTTCCATGTTCATACAGATAGCGGTGCAGATATTTCCTTGTTCATACAGTTAGCGGTGTAGATATTTCCATGTTCATACAGATGGCGGTGTAGATATTTACATGTTCATATAGATGGCGGTTTGGATATTTCCATGTTCATACAGATAGCGGTGTAGATATTTCCATGTTCATACAGATAGCGGTGTAGATATTTCCATGTTCATACCGATAGCGGCGTAGATATTTCCATGTTTATACCAATAACGGTGTAAACATTTCCATGTTCATACATTTAGCGGTGTAGATATTTCCATGTTCATACAGATGGCGGTGAAGATATTCATATGTTCATACAGATGGCGGTGTAGATATTTCCATGTTTGTACGGATGGCACTGTAGATATTTCCATGTTCATACAGGTGGCGGTGTAGATATTTCCTTGTTTATACAGATAGCAGTGTAGTTATTTCCATGTTAATAGAGATAGTTGTGTAGATATTTCCATTGATATACAGATAGCTGTGTAGATATTTGCATGTTCATACAGATCGCGGTGTAGATATTTCCATGTTCGTACAGATAGCGGTGTAGATATTTCCATGTTCATACAGATAGCCGTGTAGATATTTCCATGTTCATACAGATAACGGTGTAGATATTTCCATGTTCATAGAGACAGCGGTCTAGATAATTCCATGTTCATACAGTTAGCGGTGTAGATATTTCCATGTTCATACAGATGGCGGTGTAGATATTTACATGTTCATACAGATGGCGGTATAGATATTTCCATGTTCGTACAGATGGCAGTGTAGATATTTCCATGTTCATACACATGGCCGTGTAAATATTTCCAAGTTTATACAGATAGCGGTGTAGATATTTCCATGTTTATACAGATAGCGGTGTAGATATTTCCATGTTTGTACAGATAGTGGTAAAGATATTTCCATGTTTATGAAGATAACGGTGTAGATATTTCCATGTTCATGAAGATAGCGTTGAACATATTTACATGTTTTTACAGATAGCAGTGTAGATATTTCCATCTTTATACAGATCGTGGTGTAGATATTTCCATGTTTATACAGATGTCGGTGTAGTTATTTCCATGAATATACAGATGGCGGTGTAGATGTTTCCATGTTTATAGAGATGACGGTCTAGATATTTCCATGTTCATAGAGATGGTGGTGTAGTTATTTCCATGTTCATTGAGAGAGCGGTGTATGTATTTCCATGTTCATACATATAGCGGTCTAGATATTTCCATGTTCATACATATAGCAGTGTAGATATTTCCATGTTCATACGGATTGCAGTGTAGATATTTCCATGTTGATACATAGGGCGGTGTAGATATTTCCATATTTATAGAGATGGCGGTGTAGATATTTCCATGTTTATACATATAGTGGAATAGATATTTCCATGTTTAAACAGATGGCGGTGTAGATATTTCCATGTTTATATAGATGGCGTTGTAGATATTTCCATTTTCATACAGATGGCGTTGTAGATATTTCCATGTTCATATAGATGGCGGTGTAGATATTTCCATGTTTATAGGGATGGCGGTGTAGATATTTCCATGTTCATACAGATGGCGGTGTAGATATTTCCATGTTTATAGGGATGGCGGTGTAGATTTTTTCATGTTTACACAGATGGCGGTGTAGGTATTTCCATGTTTACACGGATAGCGGTGTAGAAATTTCCATGTTTACACAGATAGCGGTGTGGATATTTCCATCTTTATGCAGATAGCTGTGTAGATATTTGCATGTTCATAGAGATAGCGGTGAAGATATTTCCATGTTCATACAGATAGCGGTGTAGATATTTCCATGTTCATACAGATAGCGGTGTAGATGTTTCCTTGTTCATACAGTTAGCGGTGTAGATATTTCCATGTTCATACAGATGGCGGTGTAGATATTTACATGTTCATATAGATGGCGGTGTGGATATTTCCATGTTCATACAGATAGCGGTGTAGATATTTCCATGTTCATACAGATAGCGGTGTAGATATTTCCACGGTTATAGAGATAGCAGTGTAGATATTTCCTTGATATACAGATAGCTGTGTAGATATTTGCATGTTCATACAGATAGCGGTGTAGATATTTCCATGTTCATACAGAGGGCGGTGTAGATATTTCCATGTTCATACAGATAGCGGTGTAGATATTTCTATGTTCATACAGATAGCGGTGTAGTTATTTCCATGTCCATACAGATAGCGGTGTAGATATTTCCATGTTCATACAGATAGCGGTGTAGATATTTCCATGTTTACACAGATAGCAGTGTAGATATTTCCACGGTTATAGAGATAGCAGTGTAGATATTTCCTTGATATACAGATAGCTGTGTAGATATTTGCATGTTCATACAGATAGCGGTGTAGATATTTCCATGTTCATACAGAGGGCGGTGTAGATATTTCCATGTTCATACAGATAGCGGTGTAGATATTTCTATGTTCATACAGATAGCGGTGTAGATATTTCCATGTTCATACTGATAGCGGTGTAGATATTTCCATGTTCATACAGTTAGCGGTGTAGATATTTCCATTTTCATACAGATGGCGCTGTAGATATGTACATGTTCATACAGATGGCGGTGTAGATATTTCCATGTTCGTACGGATGGCAGTGTAGATATTTCGATGTTCACACGGGTGGCGGTGTAGATATTTCCATGTTTATACAGATAGCAGTGTAGTTATTTCCATGTTTATAGAGGTAGCAGTGTAGATATTTCCATTGATATACAGATAGCTGTGTAGATATTTGCACGTTCATACAGATAGCGGTTTAGATATTCCCGTGTTCGTACAGATAGCGGTGTAGATATTTTCATGTTCATACAGATAGCAGTGTAGATATTTCCATGTTTATACAGATAACGGTGAATATATTTCCATGTTCATACAGATAGCGGTGTAGATATTTCCATGTTCATACAGTTAGCGTTATAGATATTTCCATGTTCATACAGATGGTTGTGTAGATATTTACATGTTCATGTAGATGGCGGTGTAGATATTTCCATGTTCGTACAGATGGCGGTGTAGATATTTCCATGTTCATAGAGATGGCGGTGTAGATATTTCCATGTTTATGCAGATAGCGTTATAGATATTGCCATGTTTATAAAGATGGTGGTGTAGATATTTCCATGTTTATAGAGATGGCGGTCTAGATATTTCCATGTTTATAGAGATAGTTGTGTAGTTATTTCCAAGTTTATAGAGACAGCGTTGTAGATATTTCCATGTTTATACAGATAGCGGTGAAGATATTTCCAATTTTATACAGATGGTGGTGTAGATATTTTCATGTTTATACAGAAAACAGTGTAGATATTTCCATCTTTATAGAGATAGTGGTGTAGATAATTTCAATTTTATACAGATAGCAGTGTAGATATTTCCAAGTTCATACAGATAGCGGTGTAGATATTTCCACGTTTATAGAGATGGCGGTGTAGATATTTCCATGTTCATACAGATGGCGGTGTAGATATTTCCATGTTTATAGAGATGGCGGTGTAGATATTTCCATGTTTACACAGATGGCGGTGTAGATATTTCCATGTTTACACAGATGGCGGTGTAGACATTTCCATGTTTACACAGATAGCGGTGTGGATATTTCCATGTTTATGCAGATAGCGGTGTAGATATTTCCATGTTTATACAGATAGCGGTGCGGATATTTCCATGTTTATACAGATAGTTGGGCAGATACTTCCATGTTTATACAGATAGCGGTGTAGATATTTCCATGTTAATACAGATGGCGGTGTAGATATGTCCATGTTCGTACAGATGGCGGTGTAGACATTTCCATGTTCATACAGATGGCGGTGTAGATATTTCGAAGTTTATAGAGATAGCGCTGTAGTTATTTCCATATTTATAGAGAAATCTGTGTAGGTATTTCCATGTATATTCAGATAGCTGTGTAGATATTTCCATGTTCATGCAGATAGCGGTGTAGATATTTCCATGTTCATCCAGATGCCGGTGTACATATATCCATGTTCATACAGATGGCGGTGAAGATATTTCCATGTTCATACAGATGGCGGTGTAGGTATTTCCATTTTCATATAAATGGCGGTGTAGATATTTCCATGTTCATAGAGATGGCGGTGTAGATATTTCCATGTTAACACAGATAGAAGTGTAGATATTTCCATGTTTATAGAGATAGCAGTGAAGATATTTCCATTGATATACAGAAAGCTGTGTAGATATTTGCATGTTCATACAGATAGCGGTGTAGATATTTCCATGTTCATACAGATAGCGGTGTAGATATTTCCATGTTCATACAGATAGCGGTGAAGATATTTCCATGTTCATACAGATAGCGGTGTAGATATTTCCATGTTCATACAGATAGCGGTGCAGATATTTCCTTGTTCATACAGTTAGCGGTGTAGATATTTCCATGTTCATACAGATGGCGGTGTAGATATTTACATGTTCATATAGATGGCGGTTTGGATATTTCCATGTTCATACAGATAGCGGTGTAGATATTTCCATGTTCATACAGATAGCGGTGTAGATATTTCCATGTTCATACCGATAGCGGCGTAGATATTTCCATGTTTATACCAATAACGGTGTAAACATTTCCATGTTCATACATTTAGCGGTGTAGATATTTCCATGTTCATACAGATGGCGGTGAAGATATTCATATGTTCATACAGATGGCGGTGTAGATATTTCCATGTTTGTACGGATGGCACTGTAGATATTTCCATGTTCATACAGGTGGCGGTGTAGATATTTCCTTGTTTATACAGATAGCAGTGTAGTTATTTCCATGTTAATAGAGATAGTTGTGTAGATATTTCCATTGATATACAGATAGCTGTGTAGATATTTGCATGTTCATACAGATCGCGGTGTAGATATTTCCATGTTCGTACAGATAGCGGTGTAGATATTTCCATGTTCATACAGATAGCCGTGTAGATATTTCCATGTTCATACAGATAACGGTGTAGATATTTCCATGTTCATAGAGACAGCGGTCTAGATAATTCCATGTTCATACAGTTAGCGGTGTAGATATTTCCATGTTCATACAGATGGCGGTGTAGATATTTACATGTTCATACAGATGGCGGTATAGATATTTCCATGTTCGTACAGATGGCAGTGTAGATATTTCCATGTTCATACACATGGCCGTGTAAATATTTCCAAGTTTATACAGATAGCGGTGTAGATATTTCCATGTTTATACAGATAGCGGTGTAGATATTTCCATGTTTGTACAGATAGTGGTAAAGATATTTCCATGTTTATGAAGATAACGGTGTAGATATTTCCATGTTCATGAAGATAGCGTTGAACATATTTACATGTTTTTACAGATAGCAGTGTAGATATTTCCATCTTTATACAGATCGTGGTGTAGATATTTCCATGTTTATACAGATGTCGGTGTAGTTATTTCCATGAATATACAGATGGCGGTGTAGATGTTTCCATGTTTATAGAGATGACGGTCTAGATATTTCCATGTTCATAGAGATGGTGGTGTAGTTATTTCCATGTTCATTGAGAGAGCGGTGTATGTATTTCCATGTTCATACATATAGCGGTCTAGATATTTCCATGTTCATACATATAGCAGTGTAGATATTTCCATGTTCATACGGATTGCAGTGTAGATATTTCCATGTTGATACATAGGGCGGTGTAGATATTTCCATATTTATAGAGATGGCGGTGTAGATATTTCCATGTTTATACATATAGTGGAATAGATATTTCCATGTTTAAACAGATGGCGGTGTAGATATTTCCATGTTTATATAGATGGCGTTGTAGATATTTCCATTTTCATACAGATGGCGTTGTAGATATTTCCATGTTCATATAGATGGCGGTGTAGATATTTCCATGTTTATAGGGATGGCGGTGTAGATATTTCCATGTTCATACAGATGGCGGTGTAGATATTTCCATGTTTATAGGGATGGCGGTGTAGATTTTTTCATGTTTACACAGATGGCGGTGTAGGTATTTCCATGTTTACACGGATAGCGGTGTAGAAATTTCCATGTTTACACAGATAGCGGTGTGGATATTTCCATCTTTATGCAGATAGCTGTGTAGATATTTGCATGTTCATAGAGATAGCGGTGAAGATATTTCCATGTTCATACAGATAGCGGTGTAGATATTTCCATGTTCATACAGATAGCGGTGTAGATGTTTCCTTGTTCATACAGTTAGCGGTGTAGATATTTCCATGTTCATACAGATGGCGGTGTAGATATTTACATGTTCATATAGATGGCGGTGTGGATATTTCCATGTTCATACAGATAGCGGTGTAGATATTTCCATGTTCATACAGATAGCGGTGTAGATATTTCCATGTTCATACCGATAGCGGCGTAGATATTTCCATGTTCATACCAATAGCGGTGTAAACATTTCCATGTTCATACATTTAGCGGTGTAGATATTTCCATGTTCATACAGATGGCGGTGAAGATATTCATATGTTCATACAGACGGCGGTGTAGATATTTCCATGTTTGTACGGATGGCAGTGTAGATATTTCCATGTTCATACAGGTGGCGGTGTAGATATTTCCTTGTTTATACAGATAGCAGTGTAGTTATTTCCATGTTAATAGAGATAGTTGTGTAGATATTTCCATTGATATACAGATAGCTGTGTAGATATTTGCATGTTCATACAGATCGCGGTGTAGATATTTCCATGTTCGTACAGATAGCGGTGTAGATATTTCCATGTTCATACAGATAGCCGTGTAGATATTTTCATGTTCATACAGATAACGGTGTAGATATTTCCATGTTCATAGAGACAGCGGTGTAGATAATTCCATGTTCATACAGTTAGCGGTGTAGATATTTCCATGTTCATACAGATGGCGGTGTAGATATTTACATGTTCATACAGATGGCGGTATAGATATTTCCATGTTCGTACAGATGGCAGTGTAGATATTTCCATGTTCATACACATGGCGGTGTAAATATTTCCAAGTTTATACAGATAGCGGTGTAGATATTTCCATGTTTATACAGATAGCGGTGTAGATATTTCCATGTTTGTACAGATAGTGGTAAAGATATTTCCATGTTTATGAAGATAACGGTGTAGATATTTCCATGTTCATGAAGATAGCTTTGAACATATTTACATGTTTTTACAGATAGCAGTGTAGATATTTCCATCTTTATACAGATCGTGGTGTAGATATTTCCATGTTTATACAGATGTCGGTGTAGTTATTTCCATGAATATACAGATGGCGGTGTAGATGTTTCCATGTTTATAGAGATGACGGTCTAGATATTTCCATGTTCATAGAGATGGTGGTGTAGTTATTTCCATGTTCATTGAGAGAGCGGTGTATGTATTTCCATGTTCATACATATAGCGGTCTAGATATTTCCATGTTCATACATATAGCAGTGTAGATATTTCCATGTTCATACGGATTGCAGTGTAGATATTTCCATGTTGATACATAGGGCGGTGTAGATATTTCCATATTTATAGAGATGGCGGTGTAGATATTTCCATGTTTATACATATAGTGGAATAGATATTTCCATGTTTAAACAGATGGCGGTGTAGATATTTCCATGTTTATATAGATGGCGTTGTAGATATTTCCATGTTCATACAGATGGCGTTGTAGATATTTCCATGTTCATATAGATGGCGGTGTAGATATTTCCATGTTTATAGGGATGGCGGTGTAGATATTTCCATGTTCATACAGATGGCGGTGTAGATATTTCCATGTTTATAGGGATGGCGGTGTAGATTTTTTCATGTTTACACAGATGGCGGTGTAGGTATTTCCATGTTTACACGGATAGCGGTGTAGAAATTTCCATGTTTACACAGATAGCGGTGTGGATATTTCCATCTTTATGCAGATAGCTGTGTAGATATTTGCATGTTCATAGAGATAGCGGTGAAGATATTTCCATGTTCATACAGATAGCGGTGTAGATATTTCCATGTTCATACAGATAGCGGTGTAGATGTTTCCTTGTTCATACAGTTAGCGGTGTAGATATTTCCATGTTCATACAGATGGCGGTGTAGATATTTACATGTTCATATAGATGGCGGTGTGGATATTTCCATGTTCATACAGATAGCGGTGTAGATATTTCCATGTTCATACAGATAGCGGTGTAGATATTTCCATGTTCATACCGATAGCGGCGTAGATATTTCCATGTTCATACCAATAGCGGTGTAAACATTTCCATGTTCATACATTTAGCGGTGTAGATATTTCCATGTTCATACAGATGGCGGTGAAGATATTCATATGTTCATACAGACGGCGGTGTAGATATTTCCATGTTTGTACGGATGGCAGTGTAGATATTTCCATGTTCATACAGGTGGCGGTGTAGATATTTCCTTGTTTATACAGATAGCAGTGTAGTTATTTCCATGTTAATAGAGATAGTTGTGTAGATATTTCCATTGATATACAGATAGCTGTGTAGATATTTGCATGTTCATACAGATAGCGGTGTAGATATTTCCATGTTCGTACAGATAGCGGTGTAGATATTTCCATGTTCATACAGATAGCCGTGTAGATATTTCCATGTTCATACAGATAACGGTGTAGATATTTCCATGTTCATAGAGACAGCGGTGTAGATAATTCCATGTTCATACAGTTAGCGGTGTAGATATTTACATGTTCATACAGATGGCGGTATAGATATTTCCATGTTCGTACAGATGGCAGTGTAGATATTTCCATGTTCATACACATGGCGGTGTAAATATTTCCAAGTTTATACAGATAGCGGTGTAGATATTTCCATGTTTATACAGATAGCGGTGTAGATATTTCCATGTTTGTACAGATAGTGGTAAAGATATTTCCATGTTTATGAAGATAACGGTGTAGATATTTCCATGTTCATGAAGATAGCGTTGAACATATTTACATGTTTTTACAGATAGCAGTGTAGATATTTCCATCTTTATACAGATCGTGGTGTAGATATTTCCATGTTTATACAGATGTCGGTGTAGTTATTTCCATGAATATACAGATGGCGGTGTAGATGTTTCCATGTTTATAGAGATGACGGTCTAGATATTTCCATGTTCATAGAGATGGTGGTGTAGTTATTTCCATGTTCATTGAGAGAGCGGTGTATGTATTTCCATGTTCATACATATAGCGGTCTAGATATTTCCATGTTCATACATATAGCAGTGTAGATATTTCCATGTTCATACGGATTGCAGTGTAGATATTTCCATGTTGATACATAGGGCGGTGTAGATATTTCCATATTTATAGAGATGGCGGTGTAGATATTTCCATGTTTATACATATAGTGGAATAGATATTTCCATGTTTAAACAGATGGCGGTGTAGATATTTCCATGTTTATATAGATGGCGTTGTAGATATTTCCATGTTCATACAGATGGCGTTGTAGATATTTCCATGTTCATATAGATGGCGGTGTAGATATTTCCATGTTTATAGGGATGGCGGTGTAGATATTTCCATGTTCATACAGATGGCGGTGTAGATATTTCCATGTTTATAGGGATGGCGGTGTAGATTTTTTCATGTTTACACAGATGGCGGTGTAGGTATTTCCATGTTTACACGGATAGCGGTGTAGAAATTTCCATGTTTACACAGATAGCGGTGTGGATATTTCCATCTTTATGCAGATAGCTGTGTAGATATTTGCATGTTCATAGAGATAGCGGTGAAGATATTTCCATGTTCATACAGATGGCGGTGTAGATATTTCCATGTTCATACAGATAGCGGTGTAGATGTTTCCTTGTTCATACAGTTAGCGGTGTAGATATTTCCATGTTCATACAGATGGCGGTGTAGATATTTACATGTTCATATAGATGGCGGTGTGGATATTTCCATGTTCATACAGATAGCGGTGTAGATATTTCCATGTTCATACAGATAGCGGTGTAGATATTTCCATGTTCATACCGATAGCGGCGTAGATATTTCCATGTTCATACCAATAGCGGTGTAAACATTTCCATGTTCATACATTTAGCGGTGTAGATATTTCCATGTTCATAAAGATGGCGGTGAAGATATTCATATGTTCATACAGATGGCGGTGTAGATATTTCCATGTTTGTACGGATGGCAGTGTAGATATTTCCAAGTTCATACAGGTGGCGGTGTAGATATTTCCATGTTTATACAGATAGCAGTGTAGTTATTTCCATGTTAATAGAAATAGTTGTGTAGATATTTCCATTGATATACAGATAGCTGTGTAGATATTTGCATGTTCATACAGATAGCGGTGTAGATATTTCCATGTTCGTACAGATAGCGGTGTAGATATTTCCATGTTCATACAGATAGCCGTGTAGATATTTCCATGTTCATACAGATAACGGTGTAGATATTTCCATGTTCATAGAGAAAGCGGTGTAGATATTTCCATGTTCATACAGTTAGCGGTGTAGATATTTCCATGTTCATACAGATGGCGGTGTAGATATTTACATGTTCATACAGATGGCGGTATAGATATTTCCATGTTCATACAGGTGGCAGTGTAGATATTTCCATGTTCATAGAGATGGCGGTGTAGATATTTAAATGTTTATGCAGATAGCGGTATAGATATTTCCATGTTTATACAGATGGTGGTGTAGATATTTCCATGTTTATAGAGATGGAGGTCTAGATATTTCCAAGTTTACAGAGATAGTGGTGTAGATATTTCCAAGTTTATAGAGACAGCGTTGTAAATATTTCCATGGTTATACAGATAGCTGTGAAGATATTTCCTTGTTTATACAGATAGCGGTGTAGATATTTCCATGTTTATACAGATGGCGGTGTAGATATTTCCATGTTTATAGGGATGGCGGTATAGATATTTCCATGTTCATACAGATGGCGGTGTAGATATTTCCATGTTTATAGGGATGGCGGTGTAGATTTTTTCATGTTTACACAGATGGCGGTGTAGGTATTTCCATGTTTACACGGATAGCGGTGTAGACATTTCCATGTTTTCACAGATAGCGGTGTGGATATTTCCATCTTTATGCAGATATCTGTGTAGATATTTGCATGTTCATAGAGACAGCGGTGTAGATATTTCCATGTTCATACAGATAGCGGTGTAGATATTTCCATGTTCATACAGATAGCAGTGTAGATGTTTCCATGTTCATACAGATAGCGGTGTAGATATTTCCATGTTCATACAGGTGGCGGTGTAGCTATTTCCATGTTTATACAGATAGCAGTGTAGTTATTTCCATGTTTATAAAGACAGCTGTGTAGGTATTTCCATTGATATACAGATAGCTGTGTAGATATTTGCGTGTTCATACAGATAGCGGTGTAGATATTTCCATGTTCGTACAGATGGCGGTGTAGATACTTCCATGTTCATACAGATAGCGGTGTAGATATTTCCGTGTTCATACAGATAACGGTGTAGATATTTCCATGTTCATACAGATAGCGGTGTAGATATTTCCATGTTGATACAGTTAGCGGTGTAGATATTTCCATGTTCATACAGATGGCGGTGTAGATATTTACATGTTCATACAGATGGCGGTATAGATATTTCCATGTTCGTACAGATGGCGGTGCAGATATTTCCATGTTCATAGAGATGGCGGTGTAGATATTTCCATGTTTATGCAGATAGCGGTATAGATATTTCCATGTTTATACATATGGTGGTGTAGATATTTCCATGTTTATCGAGATGGCGGTCTAGATATTTCCATGTTTACAGAGATAGTGGTGTAGTTATTTCCAAGTTTATAGAGACAGCGTTGTAGATATTTCCATGTTTATACAGATAGCGGTGAAGATATTTCCATGTTTATACAGATTGCGGTGTAGATATTTCCATGTTTATACAGATAGCAGTGTAGATATTTCCATGTTTATAGAGATAGTGGTGTAGATAATTTCAATTTCAAACAGAGAGCAGTGTAGATATTTCCAAGTTCATACAGATAGCGGTGTAGATATTTCCACGTTTATAGAGATGGCGCTGTAGGTATTTCCATGTTCATAAAGAGGACGGTGTAGATATTTCCATGTTTATAGGGATGGCGGTGTAGATATTTTCATGTTTACACAGATGGGGGTGTAGATATTTCCATGTTTACACAGATAGCGGTGTAGACATTTCCATGTTTACACAGATAGCGGTGTGGATATTTCCATGTTTATGCAGATAGCAGTGAAGATATTTCCATGTTTATACAGATAGCGGTGCGGATATTTCCATGTTTATTCAGATAGCGGTGCGGATATTTCCATGTTTATACAGATAGTTGGGCAGATATTTCCATGTTTATCCAGATAGCGGTGTAGATATTTCCATCTTAATACAGATGGCGGTGTAGATATGTCCATGTTTGTACAGATGGTGGTGTAGATATTTCCATGTTCATACAGATGGCGGTGTAGATATTTCCAAATTTATAGAGATAGCGCTGTAGTTATTTCCATATTTATGGAGAAATCTGTGTAGATATTTCCATGTATATTCAGATAGCTGTGTAGATATTTCCATGTTCATTCAGATAGCGGTGTAAATATTTCCATGGTCATCCAGTTGCTAGTGTACATATATCCATGTTCATACAGATGGCGGTGAAGATATTTCCATGTTCATACTGATGGTGGTGTAGATATTTCCATGTTCATACAGATAGCGGTGTAGATCTTTCCATGTTCATACAAATGGCGGTGTAGATAGTTCCATGTTCATAGAAATGGCGGTGTAGATATTTCCATGTTCATACAAATGGCGGTGTAGATATTTCCATGTTCATAGAGATGGCGGTGTATATATTTCCATATTTATAGAGATAGCAGTGTAGTTATTTCCATGTTTATAGAGATAGCAGTGTAGATATTTCCATTGATATACAGATAGCTGTGTAGATATTTGCATGTTCATAGAGATAGCGGTGTAGATATTTCCATGTTCATACAGATAGCGGTGTAGATATTTCTATGTTCATACAGATAGCGGTGAAGATATTTCCATGTTCATACAGATAGCGGTGTAGATATTTCCATGTTCATACAGATAGCGGTGTAGATATTTCCTTGTTCATACAGTTAGCGGTGTAGGTATTTCCATGTTCATACAGATGGCGGTGTATTTACATGTTCATGTAGATGGCGGTGTAGATATTTCCATGTTCATACAGATAGCGGTGTAGATATTTCCATGTTCATACAGATAGCGGTGTAGATATTTCCATGTTCATACAGATAGTGGCGTAGATATTTCCATGTTCATACCAATAGCGGTGTAAACATTTCCATGTTCATACATTTAGCGGTGTAGATATTTCCATGTTCATACAGATGGCGGTGAAGATATTCATATGTTCATACAGATGGCGGTGTAGATATTTCCATGTTTGTAGGGATGGCAGTGTAGATATTTCCATGTTTATATAGGTGGCGGTGTAGATATTTCCATGTTTATACAGATAGCAGTGTAGTTATATCCATGTTAATAGAGATAGTTGTGTAGATATTTCCATTGATATACAGATAGCTGTGTAGATATTTGCATGTTCATACAGATAGCGGTGTAGATATTTCCATGTTAGTACAGATAGCGGTGTAGATATTTCCATGTTTATAGAGATAGTGGTGTAGATAATTTCAATTTCAAACAGAGATCATTGTAGATATTTCCATGTTCATACAGATAGCGGTGTAGATATTTCCACGTTTATAGAGATGGCGGTGTAGATATTTCCATGTTCATACAGAGGACGGTGTAGATATTTCCATGTTTATAGGGATGGCGGTGTAGATATTTTCATGTTTACACAGATGGGGGTGTAGATATTTCCATGTTTACACAGATAGCGGTGTAGACATTTCCATGTTTACACAGATAGCGGTGTGGATATTTCCATGTTTATGCAGATAGCAGTGTAGATATTTCCATGTTTATACAGATAGCGGTGCGGATATTTCCATGTTTATTCAGATAGCGGTGCCGATATTTCCATGTTTATACAGATAGTTGGGCAGATATTTCCATGTTTATGCAGATAGCGGTGTACATATTTCCATCTTAATACAGATGGCGGAGTAGATATGTCCATGTTTGTACAGATGGCGGTGTAGATATTTCCATATTCATACAGATGGCGGTGTAGATATTTCCAAATTTATAGAGATAGCGCTGTAGTTATTTCCATATTTATAGAGAAATCTGTGTAGATATTTCCATGTATATTCAGATAGCTGTGTAGATATTTCCATGTTCATGCAGATAGCGCTGTAGATATTTCCATGTTCATCCAGATGCTAGTGTACATATATCCATGTTCATACAGATGGCGGTGAAGATATTTCCATGTTCATACAGTTAGTGGTGTAGATATTTCCACGTTTATAGAGACGGCGGTGTAGATATTTCCATGTTCATACAGATGGCGGTGTAGATATTTCCATGTTTATAGGGATGGCGGTGTAGATATTTTCATGTTTACACAGATGGCGGTGTAGATATTTCCGTGTTTACACGGATAGCGGTGTAGACATTTCCATGTTTATGCAGATAGCGGTGTGGATATTTCCATGTTCATACAGTTAGCGGTGTCGATATTTCCATGATCATACAGATGGCGGTGTAGATATTTACATGTTCATACAGATGGCGGTGTAGATATTTCCATGTTCGTACGGATGGCAGTGTAGATATTTCCATGTTCATACAGGTGGCGGTGTAGATATTTCCATGTTCATACAAATGGCGGTGTAGATATTTCCATCTTCATAGAGATGGCGGTGTACATATTTCCATATTTATACAGATAGCAGTGTAGTTGTTTCCATGTTTATAGAGATAGCAGTGTAGATATTTCCATTGATATACAGATAGCTGTGTAGATATTTGCATGTTCGTACTGATAGCGGTGTAGATATTTCCATGTTCATACAGATAGCGGTGTAGATATTTCCATGTTCATATAGTTAGCGGTGTAGATATTTCCATGTTCATACAGATGGCGGTGTAGATATTTACATGTTCATACAGATGGCAGTGTAGATATTTCCATGTTCGTACGGATGGCAGTGAAGATATTTCCATGTTCTTACAGGTGGCGGTGCAGATATTTCCATGTTTATACAGATAGCAGTGTAGTTATTTCCATGTTTATGGAGATAGCAGTGTATACATTTCCATTGATAGACAGATAGCTCTGTAGATATTTGCATGGTCACACTGACAGCGGTGTAGATATTTCCATGTTCGTACAGATAGCGGTGTAGATATTTCCATGTTCATACAGATAGCGGTGTAGATATTTCCATGTTCATACTGATAACGGTGTAGATATTTCCATGTTCATACAGATAGCGGTGTAGATATTTCCATGTTCAAAAAGTTAGCGGTGTAGATATTTCCATGTTCATAGAGATGGCGGTGTAGATATTTCCATGTTCATACAAATGGCGGTGTAGATATTTCCATCTTCATAGAGATGGCGGTGTAGATATTTCCATACTTATACAGATAGCAGTGTAGTTATTTCCATGTTTATAGAGATAGCAGTGTAGATATTTCCATTGATATACAGTTAGCTGTGCAGATATTTGCATGTTCATACAGATAGCGGTGTAGATATTTCCATGTTCATACAGATAGCGGTGTAGATATTTCCATGTTCATACCGATAGCGGTGTAGATATTTCCATGTTCATATAAATGGCGGAGTAGATATTTCCATCTTCATAGAGATGGCGGTGTAGATATTTCCATATTTATACAGATAGCAGTGTAGTTATTTCCATGTTTATAGAGATAGCAGTGTAGATATTTCCATTGATATACAGATAGCTGTGTAGATATTTGCATGTTCACACAGATAGCGTTGTAGATATTTCCATGTTGATACAGATAGCGGTGTAGATATTACCATGTTCATACAGATAGCGGTGTAGATATTTCCATGTTCATACAGATAGCGGTGTAGATATTTCCATGTTCATACAGATAGCGGTGTAGATATTTCCATGTTCATACAGATAGCGGTGTAGATATTTCCATGTTCATATAGTTAGCGGTGTAGATATTTCCATGTTCATACAGATGGCGGTGTAGATATTTCCATATTTATACAGATAGCAGTGTAGTTATTTCCATGTTTATAGAGATAGCGGTGTAGATATTTTCATTGATATACAGATAGCTGTGTAGATATTTCCATGTTCATACAGATAGCGGTCTAGATATTTCCATGTTCATACAGATAGCGGTGTAGATATTTCCATGTTCATACAGATAGCGGTGTAGATATTTCCAAGTTCATACAGATAATGGTGTAGATATTTCCATGTTCATACAGATAATGGTGTAGATATTTCCATGTTTATAGAGATCTCGGTCTAGGTATTTCCATGATTACAGAGATAGCGGTATAGTTATTTCCAAGTTTATAGAGACAGCGTTGTAGATACTTCCATGTTTATACAGATAGCGGTGAATATATTTCCATCTTTATACGGATAGCGGTGTAGATATTTCCATGTTTATACTGATAGCAGTGTAGATATTTCCATGTTTATAGAGATAGTGGTGTAGATAATTTCAATTTCATACAGAGAGCACGGTAGATATTTCCAAGTTCATACAGATAGCGTTGTAGATATTTCCAGGTTTATAGAGATGGCGGTGTAGATATTTCCATGTTCATACAGAGGACAGTGTAGATATTTCCATGTTTATAGGGATGGCGGTGTGTATATTTTCATGTTTACGCAGATGGCGGTGTAGATATTTCCATGTTTACACAGATAGCGGTGTAGACATTTCCATGTTTACACAGATAGCGGTGTGGATATTTCTATGTTTATGCAGATAGCAGTGTAGAAAGTTCCATGTATATACAGATAGCGGTGCGGATATTTCCATGCTTATTCAGAAAGCGGTGCGGATATTTCCATGTTTATACAGATAGTTGGGCAGATATTTCCATGTTTGTACAGATAGCGGTGTAGATATTTCCATCTCAATACAGATGGCGGTGTAGATATGTCCATGTTCGTACAGATGGCGGTGTAGATATTTCCATGTTCATACAGATGGCGGTGTAGATATTTCGAAGTTTATAGAGATAGCGATGTAGTTATTTCCATATTTATAGAGAAATCTGTGTAGATATTTCCATGTATATTCAGATAGCTGTGTAGATATTTCCATGTTCATGCAGATTACGGTGTAGATATTTCCATGTTCATACCAATAGCGGGGTGGACATTTCCATGTTCATACATTTAGCGGTGTAGATATTTCCATGTTCATACCAATAGCGGTGTAGACATTTCCATGTTCATACATTTAGCGGTGCAGATATTTCCATGTTCATACAGATGGCGGTGTAGATATTTCCATGTTTGGACGGATGGCAGTGTAGATATTTCCATGTTCATACAGGTGGCGGTGTAGATATTTCCTTGTTCATACAGATAGCGGTGTAGATATTTCCATGTTCATACCGATTACGGTGTAGATATTTCCATGTTCATACAGACAGCGGTGTAGAAATTTCCATGTTCATACAGTTAGCGGTGTAGGTATTTCCATGTTCATACAGATGGCGGTGTAGATATTTACATGTTCATATAGATGGCGGTAGAGAGATTTCCATGTTCGTACAGATGGCGGTGTAGATATTTCCATGTATATAGAGATGGCGGTCTAGATACTTCCATGTTTACAGAGATAGTGGTGTAGTTATTTCCAAGTTTATACAGACAGCGTTGTAGATATTTCCACGTTTATACAGATAGCGGTGAAGATATTTCCATGTTTATACAGATAGCAGTGTAGATATTTCCATGTTTATAGAGATAGTGGTGTAGATAATTTCAATTTTATACAGAGAGCAGTGTAGATATTTCCAAGTTCATACAGATAGCGGTGTAGATATTTCCACGTTAATAGAGATGGCGGTGTAGATATTTCCATGTTCATACAGATAGCGGTGTAGATATTCCCATGTTCATACAGATAGCGGTGTAGATATTTCCATGCTCATACAGATAGCGGTGTAGATATTTCCATGTTCATACAGATAGCGGTGTAGATATTTCCATGTTCATACAGATAGCGGTGTAGATATTTCCATGTTCATATAGTTAGCGGTGTAGATATTTCCATGTTCATACAGATGGCGGTGTAGATATTTACATGTTCATACAGATGGCGGTGTAGATATTTCCATGTTCGTACGGATGGCAGTGAAGATATTTCCATGTTCTTACAGGTGGCGGTGCAGATATTTCCATGTTTATACAGATAGCAGTGTAGTTATTTCCATGTTTATGGAGATAGCAGTGTATACATTTCCATTGATTGACAGATAGCTCTGTAGATATTTGCATGGTCACACTGATAGCAGTGTAGATATTTCCATGTTCGTACAGATAGCGGTGTAGATATTTCCATGTTCATACAGATAGCGGTGTAGATATTTCCATGTTCATACAGATAACGGTGTAGATATTTCCATGTTCATAGAGATGGCGGTGTAGATATTTCCATGTTCATACAAATGGCGGTGTAGATATTTCCATCTTCATAGAGATAGCGGAGTAGATATTTCCATGTTCATACAGATAGCGGTGTAGTTATTTACATGTTCATACAGATGGCGGTATAGATAGTTCAATGTTCGTACAGATGGCGGTGTAGATATTTCCATGTTCATAGAGATGGCGGTGTAGATATTTCCATGTTTATGCAGATAGCGGTATAGATATTTCCATGTTTATACAGATGGTGGTGTAGATATTTCCATGTTTATAGAGATAGCGGTCTAGATATTTCCATGTTTACAGAGATAGTGATGTAGTTATTTCCAAGTTTATAGAGACAGCGTTGTAGATATTTCCATGTTTATACAGATAGCGGTGAAGATATTTCCATGTTTATACATATAGCAGTGTAGATATTTCCATGTTTATGCAGATAGCGGTATAGATATTTCCATGTTCATCCAGATGCCGGTGTACATATATCCATGTTCATACAGATGGCGGTGTAGATATTTCCATGTTTATAGGGATGGCGGCGTAGATATTTTCATGTTTACACAGCTGGCGGTGTAGATATTTCCATATTTATACAGATAGCAGTGTAGTTATTTCCATGTTTATAGGGATAGCAGTGTAGATATTTTCATTGATATATAGACAGCTGTGTAGATATTTCCATGTTCATACAGATAGCGGTCTAGGTATTTCCATGTTCATACAGATAGCGGTGTAGATATTTCCATGTTCATACACATAGCGGTGTAGATATTTCCAAGTTCATACAGATAATGGTGTAGGTATTTCCATGTTCATACAGATAGCGGTGTAGGTATTTCCATGTTCATACAGTTAGCGGTGTAGATATTTCCATGTTCATACAGATGGCAGTGTAGATATTTACATATTCATACAGATGGCGATGTAGATATTTCCATGTTCATACAGAGAGCGGTGTAGATATTTCCATGTTCATACCAATAGCGGTGCAGATATTTCCACGTTCAGTTAGCGGTGTACATATTTCCATGTTCATACAGATGGCGGTGTAGATATTTACATGTTCATACAGATGGCGGTATAGATATTTCCATGTTCGTACAGGTGGCGGTGTAGATATTTCCATGTTCTTACATATGGCGGTGTAGATATTTCCATGTTTATGCAGATAGCAGTATAGATATTTCTATGTTTATACAGATGGTGGTGTAGATATTTCCATGTTTATAGAGATCTCGGTCTAGGTATTTCCATGATTACAGAGATAGCGGTATAGTTATTTCCAAGTTTATAGAGACAGCGTTGTAGATACTTCCATGTTTATACAGATAGCGGTGAATATATTTCCATCTTTATACGGATAGCGGTGTAGATATTTCCATGTTTATACTGATAGCAGTGAAGATATTTCCATGTTTATAGAGATAGTGGTGTAGATAATTTCAATTTCATACAGAGAGCACGGTAGATATTTCCAAGTTCATACAGATAGCGGTGTAGATATTTCCAGGTTTATAGAGATGGCGGTGTAGATATTTCCATGTTCATACAGAGGACAGTGTAGATATTTCCATGTTTATAGGGATGGCAGTGTAGATATTTCCATGTTCATACAGATAGCGGAGTAGATATTTCCATGTTCATACAGATAGCGGTGTAGTTATTTACATGTTCATACAGATGGCGGTATAGATAGTTCAATGTTCGTACAGATGGCGGTGTAGATATTTACATGTTCATACAGATGGCGGTATAGATATTTCCATGTTCGTACAGGTGGCGGTGTAGATATTTCCATGTTCATACAGATGGCTGTGTAGATATTTCCATGTTTATAGGGATGGAGGTGTAGATATTTTCATGTTTACACAGATGGCGGTGTAGATATTTCCATGTTTACACAGATAGCGGTGTAGACATTTCCATGTTTACACAGAAAGCGGTGTGGATATTTCCATGTTTTTGCAGATAGCAGTGTAGATACTTCCATGTTTATACAGATAGCGGTGCGGATATTTCCATGTTTATATAGATAGTTGGGCAGATATTTCCATGTTTATACAGACGGCGGTGTAGATATTTCCATCTTAATACAGATGCCGGTGTAGATATGTCCATGTTTGTACAGATGGCGGTGTAGATATTTCCATGTTCATACAGATGGCGGTGTAGTTATTTCGAAGTTTACAGAGATAGCGCTGTAGATATTTCCATATTTATAGAGAAATCTGTTTAGATAATTCCATGTATATTCAGATAGCTGTGTAGATATTTCCATGTTCATGCAGATTGCGGTGTAGCTATTTCCATGTTCATCCAGATGCCGGTGCACATATATCCATTTTCATACAGATGGCGGTGAAGATATTTCCATGTTCATACAGATGGGGGTGTAGATATTTCCATGTTCATACAAACGGCTGTGTAGATATTTACATGTTCGTAGAGATGGCGGTGTAGATATTTCCATGTTCATACAAATGGCGGTGTAGATATTTCCATGTTCATAGAGATGGCGGTGTAGATATTTCCATGTTTATACAGAGAGCGGTGTAGTTATTTCCATGTTTATAGAGATAGCAGTGTAGAAATTTCCATTGATATAGAGATGGCGGTGTAGATATTTACATGTTCATTCAGATGGCGGTGTAGATATTTCCATGTTCATACAGATAGCAGTGTAGATATTTCCATGTTCATACAGATAGCGGTGTAGATATTTCCATGTTCTTACAGATAGCGGTGTAGATATTTCCATGTTCATACCAATAGCGGTGTAGATATTTCCATGTTCATACAGTTAGCGGTGTAGATATTTCCATGTTCATACAGATGGCGGTGTAGATATTTACATGTTCATACAGATGGCGGTGTAGATATTTCCATGTTCATACAGATGGCGGTGTAGATATTTCCATGTTCATACAGATGGCGGTGTAGATATTTCCATGTTCATTCAGATAGCGGTGTAGATATTTCCATGTTCATACAGTTAGCGTTTTAGATATTTCCATGTTCATACAGATGGCGGTGTAGATATTTACATGTTCTTACACATGGCGGTGTAGATATTTCCATGTTCGTACGGATGGCAGTGTAGATATTTCTATGTTCATACAGGTGGCGGTGTAGATATTTCCATGTTTATACAGATAGCAGTGTAGTTATTTCCATGTTTATGGAGATAGCTGTGTAGATATTTCCATTGATATACAGATAGCTGTGTAGATATTTCCATGTTCATACAGATAGCGGTGTAGATATTTACATGTTCTTACACATGGCGGTGTAGATATTTCCATGTTCGTACGGATGGCAGTGTAGATATTTCTATGTTCATACAGGTGGCGGTGTAGATATTTCCATGTTTATACAGATAGCAGTGTAGTTATTTCCATGTTTATGGAGATAGCTGTGTAGATATTTCCACTGATATACAGATAGCTGTGTAGATATTTCCATATTCATACAGATAGCGGTGTAGGTATTTCCATGTTCGTACAGATAGCGGTGTAGGTATTTCCATGTTCATACAGATAGCGGTGTAGATATTTCCATGTTCATACAGTTAGCGGTGTAGATAATTCCAGGTTCATACAGATGGCAGTGTAGGTATTTACATGTTCATACAGATGGCGGTGTAGTTATTTCCATGTTCATACAGATAGCGGTGTAGATATTTCCATGTTCATACAGATAGCGGTGTAGATATTTCCATGTTCATACAGATAGCGGTGTAGATATTTCCATGTTCATACAGATAGCTGTGTAGATATTTCCATGTTCATACCAATAGCGGTGTAGATATTTCCATGTTCATACAGTTAGCCGTGTAGATATTTCCATGTTCATACAGATGGCGGTGTAGATATTTACATGTTCATACAGATGGCGGTTTAGATATTTCCATGTTCGTACGGATGGCAGTGTAGATATTTCCATGTTCATACAGGTGGCGGTGTAGGTATTTCCATGTTTATACAGATAGTAGTGTAGTTATTTCCATGTTTATAGAGATAGCAGTGTAGGTATTTCCATTGATATACAGATAGCTGTGTAGATATTTGCATGTTCATACAGATAGCGGTGTAGATATTTCCATGTTCGTACAGATAGCGGTGTAGATATTTCCATGTTCATACAGATAACGGTGTAGATATTTGCATGTTCATACAGATAGCGGTGTAGATAATTCCATGTTCATACAGTTAGCGGTGTAGATATTTCCATGCTCATACAGATGGCGGTGTAGATATTTACATGTTCATTCAGATGGCAGTGTAGATATTTCCATGTTCGTACAGATGGCGGTGTAGATATTTCCATGTTCATAGAGATGGCGGTGTACATATTTCCATGTTTATGCAGATAGCAGTATAGATATTTCCATGTTTATACAGACGGTGGTGTAGATATTTCCATGTTTATAGAGACGGGGGTCTAGATATTTCCATGTTTAATGAGATTTGTGTTGTAGTTATTTCTAAGTTTATAGGGACAGCGTTGTAGATATTTCCATGTTTATACAGATAGCGGTGAAGATATTTCCATGTTTATACAGATAGCGGTGTAGATATTTCCATGTTTATACAGATAGCAGTGTAGATATTTCCATGTTTATAGAGATAGTGGTGTAGATAATTCCAATTTTAAACAGATAGCATTGTAGATATTTCCAAATTCATACAGATAGCGGTGTAGATATTTGCATGTTTATAGAGATGGCGGTGTAGATATTTCCATGTTCATACAGATGGCGGTGTAGATATTTCCATGTTTATAGAGATGGCGGTGTAGATATTTTCATGTTTACACAGATGGCAGTGTAGATATTTCCGTGTTTACAAAGATAGCTGTGTGGATATTTCCATGTTCATACAGATAGCGGTGTAGATATTTCCATGTTCATACAGATAACGGTGTAGATATTTCCATGTTCATACAGATAGCGGTGTAGATATTTCCATATTCGTACAGATAGCGGTGTAGATATTCCCATGTTCATACAGATAGCGGTGTAGGTATTTCCATCTTCATACAGATAACGGTGTAGATATTTCCATGTTCATACAGATAGCGGTGTAGATATTTCCACGTTCATACAGTTAGCAGTGTAGATATTTCCATGTTCATACAGATGGCGGTGTAGATATTTACATGTTCATACAAATGGCGGTATAGATATTTCCATGTTCGTACAGATGGCGGTGTAGATATTTCCATGTTCATAGAGATGGCGGTGTAGATATTTACATGTTTATGCAGATAGCGGTATAGATATATCCATGTTTGTGTAGTTGGTGGTGTAGATATTTCCATGTTTATAGAGATGGCGGTCTAGATATTTCCATGTTTACAGAGATAGTCGTGTAGTTATTTCCAAGTTTATAGATACAGCGTTGTAGATATTTCCATGTTTATACAGATAGCGGTGAAGATATTTCCATGTTTATACAGATAGCGGTGTAGATATTTCCATGTTTATACAGATAGCGGTGAAGGTATTTCCATCTTTATACAGATAGCGGTGTAGATATTTCCATGTTCATACAGATGGCGGTGTAGATATTTCCATGTTCATACTGATGGCCGTGTAGATATTTCCATGTTTATAGAGATGGCGGTGTAGATATTTTCATGTTTACACAAATGGCGGTGTAGACATTTCCATGTTTACACAGGTAGCGGTGTAGACATTTCCATGTTTACACAGATAGCGGTGTGGATATTTCCATGTTTATGCAGATAGCGGTTTAGATATTTCCATGGTTATACAGATAGCGGTGTAGATATTTCCATCTTAATACAGATGGCGGTGTACATATGTCCATGTTCGTACAGATGGCAGTGTAGATATTTCCATGTTCATACAGATGGCAGTGTAGATATTTCGAAGTTTATAGAGATAGCGCTGTAGTTATTTCCATATTTATAGAGAAATCTGTGTAGATGTTTCCATGTATATGCAGATAGCTATGTAGATATTTCCATGTTCATGCAGATAGCGGTGTAGATATTTCCATGTTCATCCAGATGCCGGTGTAGATATATCCATGTTCATACAGATAGCGGTGTAGATTTTTCCATGTTCATACAGATAGCGATGTAGATATTTCCATGTTCATACAGATAGCAGTGTAGATGTTTCCATGTTCATGCAGATAACGGTGTAGATATTTCTATGTCCATACGAAAAGCGGTGTAGATATTTCCATGTCCATACAGTTAGCAGTGTAGATATTTCCATGTTCATACGGATGGCGGTGTAGATATTTACATGTTCATACAAATGGCGGTAAAGATATTTCCATGTTCGTACAGATGGCGGTGTAGATATTTCCATGTTCATAGAGATGGCGGTGTAGATATTTCCATGTTTATGCAGATAGCGGTATAGATATTTCCATGTTTATGCAGTTGGTGGTGTAGATATTTCCATGTTTATAGAGATGGCGGTCTAGATATTTCCATGTTTAGAGAGATAGTCGTGTAGTTATTTCCAAGTTTATAGAGACAGCATTGTAGATATTTCCATGTTTATACAGATAGCAGTGTAGATATTTCCATGTTTATACAGATAGCAGTGTAGATATTTCCATGTTTATAGAGATAGTGGAGTAGATAATTTCAATTTTATACAGAGAGCAGTGTAGATATTTCCAAGTTCATACAGATAGCGGTGTAGATATTTCCACGTTTATAGAGATGGCGGTGTAGATATTTCCATGTTCATACAGATGGCTGTGTAGATATTTCCATGTTTATAGGGATGGAGGTGTAGATATTTTCATGTTTACACAGATGGCGGTGTAGATATTTCCATGTTTACACAGATAGCGGTGTAGACATTTCCATGTTTACACAGAAAGCGGTATGGATATTTCCATGTTTTTGCAGATAGCAGTGTAGATACTTCCATGTTTATACAGATAGCGGTGCGGATATTTCCATGTTTATACAGATAGTTGGGCAGATATTTCCATGTTTATACAGACGGCGGTGTAGATATTTCCATCTTATTACAGATGCCGGTGTAGATATGTCCATGTTTGTACAGATGGCGGTGTAGATATTTCCATGTTCATACAGATGGCGGTGTAGTTATTTCGAAGTTTATAGAGATAGCGCTGTAGATACTTCCATATTTATAGAGAAATCTGTGTAGATAATTCCATGTATATTCAGATAGCTGTGTAGATATTTCCATGTTCATGCAGATTGCGGCGTAGCTATTTCCATGTTCATCCAGATGCCGGTGCACATATATCCATTTTCATACAGATGGCGGTGAAGATATTTCCATGTTCATACAGATGGCGGTGTAGATATTTCCATGTTCATACAGATGGCGGTGTAGATATTTCCATGTTCATACAGATGGCGGTGTAGATATTTCCATGTTCATACAGATAGCGGAGTAGATTTTTCCATGTTCATACAGTTAGCGTTGTAGATATTTCCATGTTCATACAGATGGCGGTGTAGATATTTACATGTTCTTACACATGGCAGTGTAGATATTTCCATGTTTACAGAGATAGTGGAGTAGATAATTTCAATTTTATACATAGAGCAGTGTAGATATTTCCAAGTTCATACAGATAGCGGTGTAGATATTTCCACCTTTATAGAGATGGCGGTGTAGATATTTCCATGTTCAGACAGATGGCGGTGTAGATATTTCCATGTTTATAAGGATGGCGGTGTAGATATTTTCATGTTTACACAGATGGCGGTGTAGATATTTCCATGTTTACACAGATAGCGGTGTAGACATTTCCATGTTTACACAGAAAGCGGTGTGGATATTTCCATGTTTTTGCAGATAGCAGTGTAGATATTTCCATGTTTATACAGATAGCGGTGCGGATATTTCCATGTTTATACAGATAGTTGGGCAGATATTTCCATGTTTATACAGACGGCGGTGTAGATATTTCCATCTTAATACAGATGCCGGTGTAGATATGTCCATGTTTGTACAGATGGCGGTGTAGATATTTCCATGTTCATACAGATGGCGGTGTAGTTATTTCGAAGTTTATAGAGATAGCGCTGTAGATATTTCCATATTTATAGAGAAATCTGTGTAGATAATTCCATGTATATTCAGATAGCTGTGTAGATATTTCCATGTTCATGCAGATTGCGGTGTAGCTATTTCCATGTTTATCCAGATGCCGGTGCACATATATCCATTTTCATACAGATGGCGGTGAAGATATTTCCATGTTCATACAGATGGCGGTGTAGATATTTCCATGTTCATACTAATGGTTGTGTAGATATTTACATGTTCATAGAGATGGCGGTGTAGATATTTCCATGTTCATACAAATGGCGGTGTAGATATTTCCATGTTCATAGAGATGGCGGTGTAGATATTTCCATGTTTATACAGATAGCGGTGTAGTTATTTCCATGTTTATAGAGATCGCAGTGTAGAAATTTCCATTGATATAGAGATGGCGGTGTAGATATTTACATGTTCATTCAGATGGCGGTGTAGATATTTCCATGTTCATACAGATAGCGGTGTAGATATTTCCATGTTCATACAGATAGCGGTGTAGATATTTCCATGTTCATAAAGATGGCGGTGTAGATATTTACATGTTCATACAGATGTCGGTGTAGATATTTCCATGTTCATACAGATGGAGGTGTAGATATTTCCATGTTCATACAGATGGCGGTGTAGATATTTCCATGTTCATACAGATAACGGTGTAGATATTTCCATGTTCATACAGATGGCGGTGTAGATATTTACATGTTCTTACACATGGCGGTCTAGATATTTCCATGTTCGTACGGATGGCAGTGTAGATATTTCTATGTTCATACAGGTGGCGGTGTAGATATTTCCATGTTTATACAGATAGCAGTGTAGTTATTTCCATGTTTATGGAGATAGCTGTGTAGATATTTCCATTGATATACAGATAGCTGTGTAGATATTTCCATGTTCATACAGATAGCGGTGTAGATATTTCCATATTCGTACAGATAGCGGTGTAGATATTTCCATGTTCATACAGATAGCGGTGTAGATATTTCCATGTTCATACAGATAACGGTATAGATATTTCCATGTTCATACAGATAGCGGTGTAGATATTTCCATGTTCATAAAGTTAGTAGTGTTGATATTTCCATGTTCATACAGATGGCAGTTTAGATATTTACATGTTCATACAGCTGGCGGTATAGATATTTTCATGTTCGTACAGATGGCGGTGTAGATATTTCCATGTTCATAGAGATGGCATTGTACATATTTCCATGTTTATGCAGATAGCGGTTTAGATATTTCCATGTTCATACAGGTAACGGTGTAGATATTTCCATGTTCATACAGATAGCGGTGTAGCTATTTCCATGTTCATTTAGATGGCGGTGTAGATATTTACATGTTCATACAGCTGGCGGTATAGATGTTTCCATGTTCGTACAGATGGCGGTGTAGATATTTCCATGTTCTTAGAGATGGCGTTGTAGATATTTCCATGTTTATGCAGATAGCGGTATAGATATTTCCATGTTTATACAGATTGTGGTGTAGATATTTCCATGTTTATAGAGATGGCGGTCTAGATATTTCCATGTTTACAGAGATAGTGGTGTAGTTATTTCCAAGTTTATGGAGACAGCGTTGTAGATATTTCCATGTTCATACAGATGGCGGTGTAGATAATTCCATGTTTATACTGATGGCGGTGTAGATATTTTCATGCTTACACAGATGGCGGTGTAGATATTTCCATGTTTACAAAGATAGCGGTGTAGACATTTCCATGTTTACACAGATGGCGGTGTGGATATTTCCATGTTTATGCAGATAGGAGTATAGATATTTCCGTGTTTATACAGATAGCGGTGCGGATATTTCCATGTTTATACAGATAGTTGGGCAGATATTTCCATGTTTATACACACGGTGGTGTAGATATTTCCATCTAAATACAGATGCCGGTGTAGATATGTCCATGTTTGTACAGATGGCGGTGTAGATATTTCCATGTTCATACAGATGGCGGTGTAGATATTTCGAAGTTTATAGAGATAGCGCTGTAGTTATTTCCATATTTATAGAGAAATCTGTGTAGATAATTCCATGTATATTCAGATAGCTGTGTAGATATTTCCACGTTCATGCAGATAGCGGTGTAGATATTTCCTTGTTCATCCAGATGCCGGTGCACATATATCCATGTTCATACAGATGGCGGTGTAGATATTTACATGTTCTTACACATGGCGGTGTAGATATTTCCATGTTCGTACGGATGGCAGTGTAGATATTTCTATGTTCATACAGGTGGCGGTGTAGATATTTCCATGTTTATACAGATAGCAGTGTAGTTATTTCCATGTTTATGGAGATAGCTGTGTAGATATTTCCATTGAAATACAGATAGCTGTGTAGATATTTGCATGTTCATATAGATAGCGGTGTAGATATTTCCATGTTCGTACAGATAGCGGTGTAGATATTTCCATGTTCATACAGTTAGCGGTGTAGATATTTCCTTGTCCATTCAGATAACGGTGTAGAAATTTCCATGTTCATACAGATAGCGGTGTAGATATTTCCATGTTCATAAAGTTAGTAGTGTAGATATTTCCATGTTCATACAGATGGCGGTGTAGATATTTACATGTTCCTACGGCTGGCGGTATAGATATTTTCATGTTCGTACAGATCGCGGTGTAGATATTTCCATGTTCATAGAGATGGCGGTGTAGATATTTCCATGTTTCTGCAGATAGCGGTATAGATATTTCCTTGTTCATACAGATAACGGTGTAGATATTTAAATGTTCATACAGATAGCGGTGTTGATATTTCCATGTTCATACAGTTAGCGGTGTAGATATTTCCATGTTCATATAGATGGCGGTGTAGATATTTATATGTTCATACAGCTGGCGGTATAGTTATTTCCATGTTCATACAGATGGCGGTGTAGATATTTCCATGTTCATAGAGACGGCGGTGTAGATATTTCCATGTTTATGCAGATAGCGGTATAGATATTTCCATGTTTATACAGATGGTGGTGTAGATATTTCTATGTTTATAGAGTGGCGGTCTATATATTTCCATGTTTACAGAGATAGTGGTGTAGATATTTCCACGTTTATAGAGACAGCGTTGTAGATATTTCCATGTTTATACAGATAGCATTGAAGATATTTCCATGTTTATACAGATAGCGGTGTAGATATTTCCATGTTTATACAGATAGCAGTGTAGTTATTTCCATGTTTATAGATATAGTGGTGTAGATAATTTCAATTTCATACAGAGAGCTGTGTAGATATTTCCAAGTTCATACAGATAGCGGAGTAGATATTTCCACGTTTATAGAGATGGTGGTGTAGATATTTCCATGTTCATACAGATGGCGGTGTAGATTATTCCATGTTTATAGGGATGGCGGTGTAGATATTTTCATGCTTACACAGATGGCGGTGTAGATATTTCCATGTTTACACAGATAGCGGTGTAGACATTTCCATGTTTACACAGATGGCGGTGTAGATATTTCCATGTTCATACAGATAGCGGTGTAGATATTTCCATGTTCATACAGATAGCTGTGTAGATATTTCCATGTTCATACCAATAGCGGTGTAGATATTTCCATGTTCATACAGTTAGCGGTGTAGATATTTCCATGTTCATACAGATGGCGGTGTAGATATTTCCATGTTCATACAGATAGCTGTGTAGATATTTCCATGTTCATACCAATAGCGGTGTAGATATTTCCATGTTCATACAGTTAGCGGTGTAGATATTTCCATGTTCATACAGATGGCGGTGTAGATATTTACATGTTCATACAGATGGCGGTGTAGATATTTCCATGTTCGTACGGATGGCAGTGTAGATATTTCCATGTTCATACAGGTGGCGGTGTAGGTATTTCCCTGTTTATACAGATAGTAGTGTAGTTATTTCCATGTTTATAGAGATAGCTGTGTAGGTATTTCCATTGATATACAGATAGCTGTGTAGATATTTGCATGTTCATACAGATAGCGGTGTAGATATTTCCATGTTCGTACATATAGCCGTGTAGATATTTCCATGTTCATACAGGTAACGGTGTAGATATTTGCATGTTCATACAGATAGCGGTGTAGATATTTCCATGTTCATACAGTTAGCGGTGTAGATATTTCCATGCTCATACAGATGGCGGTGTAAATATTTACATGTTCATACAGATGGCAGTGTAGATATTTCCATGTTCGTACAGATAGCGGTGTGGATATTTCCATGTTTATGCAGATAGCGGTTTAGATATTTCCATGGTTATACAGATAGCGGTGTAGATATTTCCATCTTAATACAGATGGCGGTGTACATATGTCCATGTTCATACAGATGTCAGTGTAGATATTTCCATGTTCATATAGATGGCGGTGTAGATATTTCGAAGTTTATAGAGATAGCGCTGTAGTTATTTCCATATTTATAGAGAAATCTGTGTAGATATTTCCATGTATATGCAGATAGCTATGTAGATATTTCCATGTTCATGCAGATAGCGGTGTAGATATTTCCATGTTCATCCAGATGTCGGTGTAGATATATCCATGTTCATACAGATAGCGGTGTAGATTTTTCCATGTTCATACAGATGGCGATGTAGATATCTCCATGTTCATACAGATAGCAGTGTAGATGTTTCCATGTTCATGCATATAACGGTGTAGATATTTCTATGTCCATACGAAAAGCGGTGTAGATATTTCCATGTACATACAGTTAGCAGTGTAGATATTTCCATGTTCATACAGATGGCGGTGTAGATATTTACATGTTCATACAAATGGCGGTAAAGATATTTCCATGTTCGTACAGATGGCGGTGTAGATATTTCCATGTTCATAGAGATGGCGGTGTAGATATTTCCATGTTTATGCAGATAGCGGTATAGATATTTCCATGTTTATGCAGTTGGTGGTGTAGATATTTCCATGTTTATAGAGATGGCGGTCTAGATATTTCCATGTTTACAGAGATAGTCGTGTAGTTATTTCCAAGTTTATAGAGACAGCGTTGTAGATATTTCCATGTTTATACAGATAGCGGTGTAGATATTTCCATGTTTATACAGATAGCAGTGTAGATATTTCCATGTTTATAGAGATAGTGGAGTAGATAATTTCAATTTTATACAGAGAGCAGTGTAGATATTTCCAAGTTCATACAGATAGCGGTGTAGATATTTCCACGTTTATAGAGATGGCGGTGTAGATATTTCCATGTTCATACAGATGGCGGTGTAGATATTTCCATGTTTATAAGGATGGCGGTGTAGATATTTTCATGTTTACACAGATAGCGGTGTAGACATTTCCATGTTTACACAGAAAGCGGTGTGGATATTTCCATGTTTTTGCAGATAGCAGTGTACATATTTCCATGTTTATACAGATAGCGGTGCGGATATTTCCATGTTTATACAGATAGTTGGGCAGATATTTCCATGTTTATACAGACGGCGGTGTAGATATTTCCATCTTAATACAGATGCCGGTGTAGATATGTCCATGTTTTTACAGATGGCGGTGTAGATATTTCCATGTTCATACAGATGGCGGTGTAGTTATTTCGAAGTTTATAGAGATAGCGCTGTAGATATTTCCATATTTATAGAGAAATCTGTGTAGATAATTCCATGTATATTCAGATAGCTGTGTAGATATTTCCATGTTCATGCAGATTGCGGTGTAGCTATTTCCATGTTCATCCAGATGCCGGTGCACATATATCCATTTTCATACAGATGGCGGTGAAGATATTTCCATGTTCATACAGATGGCGGTGTAGATATTTCCATGTTCATACAAATGGCTGTGTAGATATTTACATGTTCATAGAGATGGCGGTGTAGATATTTTCATGTTCATACAAATGGCGGTGTAGATATTTCCATGTTCATAGAGATGGCGGTGTAGATATTTCCATGTTTATACAGATAGCGGTGTAGTTATTTCCATGTTTATAGAGATAGCAGTGTAGAAATTTCCATTGATATAGAGATGGCGGTGTAGATATTTACATGTTCATTCAGATGGCGGTGTAGATATTTCCATGTTCATACAGATAGCGGTGTAGATATTTCCATGTTCATACAGATAGCGGTGTAGATATTTCCATGTTCTTACAGATAGCGGTGTAGATATTTCCATGTTCATACCAATAGCGGTGTAGATATTTCCACGTTCATACAGATGGCGGTGTAGATATTTACATGTTCATACAGATGGCGGTGTAGATATTTCCATGTTTATACAGATGGCGGTGTAGATATTTCCATGTTCATACAGATGGCGGTGTAGATATTTCCATGTTCATACAGATGGCGGTGTAGATATTTACATGTTCATACAGATGGCGGTGTAGATATTTCCATGTTCATACAGATGGCGGTGTAGATATTTCCATGTTCATACAGATGGCGGTGTAGATATTTCCATGTTCATACAGATAGCGGTGTAGATATTTCCATGTTCATACAGTTAGCGTTTTAGATATTTCCATGTTCATACAGATGGCGGTGTAGATATTTACATGTTCTTACACATGGCGGTGTAGATATTTCCATGTTCGTACGGATGGCAGTGTAGATATTTCTATGTTCATACAGGTGGCGGTGTAGATATTTCCATGTTTATACAGATAGCAGTGTAGTTATTTCCATGTTTATGGAGATAGCTGTGTAGATATTTCCATTGATATACAGATAGCTGTGTAGATATTTCCATGTTCATACAGATAGCGGTGTAGATATTTCCATATTCATACAGATAGCGGTGTAGATATTTCCATGTTCATACAGATAGCGGTGTAGATATTTCCATGTTCATACAGATAACGGTATAGATATTTCCATGTTCATACAGATAGCAGTGTAGATATTTCCATGTTCATAAAGTTAGTAGTGTAGATATTTCCATGTTCATACAGATGGCGGTTTAGATATTTACATGTTCATACAGCTGGCGGTATGGATATTTTCATGTTCGTACAGATGGTGGTGTAGATATTTCCATGTTCATAGAGATGGCAGTGTACATATTTCCATGTTTATGCAGATAGCGGTATAGATATTTCCATGTTCATACAGATAGCGGTGTAGATATTTCCATGTTCATTTAGATGGCGGTGTAGATATTTACATGTTCATACCGCTGGCGGTATAGATGTTTCCATGTTCGTACAGATGGCGGTGTAGATATTTCCATGTTCTTAGAGATGGCGTTGAAGATATTTCCATGTTTATGCAGATAGCGGTATAGATATTTCCATGTTTATACAGATTGTGGTGTAGATATTTCCATGTTTATAGAGATGGCGGTCTAGATATTTCCATGGTTACAGAGATAGTGGTGTAGTTATTTCCAAGTTTATGGAGACAGCGTTGTAGATATTTCCATGTTCATACAGATGGCGGTGTAGATAATTCCATGTTTATAGGGATTTCGGTGTAGATATTTTCATGCTTACACAGATGGCGGTGTAGATATTTCCATGTTTACAAAGATAGCGGTGTAGACATTTCCATGTTTACACAGATGGCGGTGTGGATATTTCCATGTTTATGCAGATAGCAGTATAGATATTTCCGTGTTTATACAGATAGCTTTGCGGATATTTCCATGTTTATACAGATAGTTGGGCAGATATTTCCATGTTTATACAGACGGCGGTGTAGATATTTCCATCTTAATACAGATGCCGGTGTAGATATGTCCATGTTTGTACAGATGGCGGTGTAGATATTTCCATGTTCATACAGATGGCGGTGTAGATATTTCGAAGTTTATAGAGATAGCGCTGTAGTTATTTCCATATTTATAGAGAAATCTGTGTAGATAATTCCATGTATATTCAGATAGCTGTGTAGATATTTCCACGTTCATGCAGATAGCGGTGTAGATATTTCCTTGTTCATCCAGATGCCGGTGCACATATATCCATGTTCATACAGATGGCGGTGTAGATATTTACATGTTCTTACACATGGCGGTGTAGATATTTCCATGTTCGTACGGATGGCAGTGTAGATATTTCTATGTTCATACAGGTGGCGGTGTGGATATTTCCATGTTTATACAGATAGCAGTGTAGTTATTTCCATGTTAATGGAGATAGCTGTGTAGATATTTCCATTGAAATACAGATAGCTGTGTAGATATTTGCATGTTCATACAGATAGCGGTGTAGATATTTCCATGTTCGTACAGATAGCGGTGTAGATATTTCCATGTTCATACAGATAGCGGTGTAGATATTTCCATGTCCATTCAGATAACGGTGTAGATATTTCCATGTTCATACAGATAGCGGTGTAGATATTTCCATGTTCATAAAGTTAGTAGTTTAGATATTTCCATGTTCATACAGATGGCGGTGTAGATATTTACATGTTCCTACGGCTGGCGGTATAGATATTTTCATGTTCGTACAGATCGCGGTGTAGATATTTCCATGTTCATAGAGATGGCGGTGTAGATATTTCCATGTTTATGCAGATAGCGGTATAGATATTTCCATGTTCATACAGATAGCGGTGTAGATATTTAAATGTTCATACAGATAGCAGTGTTGATATTTCCATGTTCATACAGTTAGCGGTGTAGATATTTCCATGTTCATATAGATGGCGGTGTAGATATTTATATGTTCATACAGTTGGCGGTATAGATATTTCCATGTTCATACAGATGGCGGTGTAGATATTTCCATGTTCATAGAGACGGCGGTGTAGATATTTCCATGTTTATGCAGATAGCGGTATAGATATTTCCATGTTTATACAGATGGTGGTGTAGATATTTCTATGTTTATAGAGTGGCGGTCTATATATTTCCATGTTTACAGAGATAGTGGTGTAGATATTTCCACGTTTATAGAGACAGCGTTGTAGATATTTCCATGTTTATACAGATAGCTTTGAAGATATTTCCATGTTTATACTGATAGCGGTGTAGATATTTCCATGTTTATACAGATAGCAGTGTAGATATTTCCATGTTTATAGAGATAGTGGTGTAGATAATTTCAATTTTATACAGAGAGCTGTGTAGATATTTCCAAGTTCATACAGATAGCGGAGTAGATATTTCCACGTTTATAGAGATGGTGGTGTAGATATTTCCATGTTCATACAGATGGCGGTGTAGATTATTCCATGTTTATACGGATGGCGGTGTAGATATTTTCATGCTTACACAGATGGCGGTGTAGATATTTCCATGTTTACACAGATAGCGGTGTAGACATTTCCATGTTTACACAGATGGCGGTGTAGTTATTTCCATGTTCATACAGATAGCGGTGTAGATATTTCCATGTTCATAGAGATAGCTGTGTAGATATTTCCATGTTCATACCAATAGCGGTGTAGATATTTCCATGTTCATACAGTTAGCGGTGTAGATATTTCCATGTTCATACAGATGGCGGTGTAGATATTTCCATGTTCATACAGATGGCTGTGTAGTTATTTCCATGTTCATACCAATAGCGGTGTAGATATTTCCATGTTCATACAGTTAGCGGTGTAGAAATTTCCATGTTCATACAGATGGCGGTGTAGATATTTACATGTTCATACAGATGGCGGTGTAGATATTTCCATGTTCTTACCGATGGCAGTGTAGATATTTCCATGTTCATACAGGTGGCGGTGTAGATATTTCCGTTTATACAGATAGTAGTGTAGTTATTTCCATGTTTATAGAGATAGCAGTGTAGGTATTTCCATTGATATACAGATAGCTGTGTAGATATTTGCATGTTCATACAGATAGCGGTGTAGATATTTCCATGTTCGTACAGATAGCGGTGTAGATATTTCCATGTTCCTACAGATAACGGTGTAGATATTTGCATGTTCATACAGATAGCGGTGTAGATATTTCCATGTTCATACAGTTAGCGGTGTAGATATTTCCATGCTCATACAGATGGCGGTGTAAATATTTACATGTTCATACAGATGGCAGTGTAGATATTTCCATGTTCGTACAGATAGCGGTGTGGATATTTCCATGTTTATGCAGATAGCGGTTTAGATATTTCCATGGTTATACAGATAGCGGTGTTGATATTTCCATCTTAATATAGATGGCGGTGTACATATGTCCATGTTCGCACAGATGGCAGTGTAGGTATTTCCATGTTCATACAGATGGCGGTGTAGATATTTCGAAGTTTATAGAGATAGCGCTGTAGTTATTTCCATATTTATAGAGAAATCTGTGTAGATATTTCCATGTATATGCAGATAGCTATGTAGATATTTCCATGTTCATGCAGATAGCGGTGTAGATATTTCCATGTTCATCCAGATGCCGGTGTAGATATATCAATGTTCATACAGATAGCGGTGTAGATTTTTCCATGTTCATACAGATGGCGATGTAGATATTTCCATGTTCATACAGATAGCAGTGTAGATGTTTCCATGTTCATGCAGATAACGGTGTAGATATTTCTATGTCCATACGAAAAGCGGTGTAGATATTTCCATGTCCATACAGTTAGCAGTGTAGATATTTCCATGTCCATACAGTTAGCAGTGTAGATATTTCCATGTTCATACAGATGGCGGTGTAGATATTTCCATCTTAATACAGATGCCGGTGTAGATATGTCCATGTTTGTACAGATGGCGGTGTAGTTATTTCCATGTTCATACAGATGGCGGTGTAGCTATTTCGAAGTTTATAGAGATAGCGCTGTAGATATTTCCATATTTATAGAGAAATCTGTGTAGATAATTCCATGTATATTCAGATAGCTGTGTAGATATTTCCATGTTCATGCAGATTGCGGTGTAGCTATTTCCATGTTCATCCAGATGCCGGTGCACATATACCCATTTTCATACAGATGGCGGTGAAGATATTTCCATGTTCATACAGATGGCGGTGTAGATATTTCCATGTTCATACAAATGGCTGTGTAGATATTTACATGTTCATAGAGATGGCGTTGTAGATATTTTCATGTTCATACAAATGGCGGTGTAGATATTTCCATGTTCATAGAGATGGCGGTGTAGATATTTCCATGTTTATACAGATAGCGGTGTAGTTATTTCCATGTTTATAGAGATAGCAGTGTAGAAATTTCCATTGATATAGAGATGGCGGTGTAGATATTTACATGTTCATTCAGAGAGCGTTGAAGATATTTCCATGTTTATACAGATAGCGGTGAAGATATTTCCATGTTTATACAGATAGCAGTGTAGATATTTCCATGTTTATAGAGATAGTGGTGTAGATAATTTCAATTTTATACAGAGAGCTGTGTAGATATTTCCATGTTCATACAGATACCGGAGTAGATATTTCCACGTTTATAGAGATGGTGGTGTAGATATTTCCATGTTCATACAGATGGCGGTGTAGATTATTCCATGTTTATAGGGATGGCGGTGTAGATATTTTCATGCTTACACAGATGGCGGTGTAGATATTTCCATGTTTACACAGATAGCGGTGTAGACATTTCCATGTTTACACAGATGGCGGTGTAGATATTTCCATGTTCATACAGATAGCTGTGTAGATATTTCCATGTTCATACAGATAGCTGTGTAGATATTTCCATGTTCATACCAATAGCGGTGTAGATATTTCCATGTTCATACAGTTAGCGGTGTAGATATTTCCATGTTCATACAGATGGCGGTGTAGATATTTCCATGTTCATACAGATAGCTGTGTAGATATTTCCATGTTCGTACGGATGGCAGTGTAGATATTTCCATGTTCATACAGGTGGCGGTGTAGATATTTCCCTGTTTATACAGATAGTAGTGTAGTTATTTCCATGTTTATAGAGATAGCAGTGTAGGTATTTCCATTGATATACAGATAGCTGTGTAGATATTTGCATGTTCATACTGATAGCGGTGTAGATATTTCCATGTTCGTACAGATAGCGGTGTAGATATTTCCATGTTCATACAGATAACGGTGTAGATATTTGCATGTTCATACAGATAGCGGTGTAGATATTTCCATGTTCATACAGTTAGCGGTGTAGATATTTCCATGCTCATACAGATGGCGGTGTAAATATTTACATGTTCATACAGATGGCAGTGTAGATATTTCCATGTTCGTACAGATAGCGGTGTGGATATTTCCATGTTTATGCAGATAGCGGTTTCGATATTTCCATGGTTATACAGATAGC